>NW_027328314.1:611348-917022 GCF_047675955.1 Chlorocebus sabaeus | reverse complement strand
TTGACTGGCCTGAGATGGTTTAGAACGGCTCAAACCATACCAGACCGGTTCAAACCGGTTTTGACTGCCTCAATTCGGTTTTGACCGGCTGAGAACGAGTTTTGACCGGCTCATACAACTCCAGACGGGGTAAAACCGGTTTTTACCGGCTTAAAGCAGTTTTGACCTGATTAGAAGAGCTCAAACCAGTCCAGACCGGTTCAATCCGGTTTTGATTGGCACAAACCGGTTTTGAATGGCTCGAACCAGTTTTGACCGGCTCAAACCACACCAGACCGGCTGAAACCGGTTTTGACCGGCTAATACCGGGTTTGACCAGATGAGACCGGATCAAACCAAATCAGACCGGCCCAGAGAGGCTAAAATCGGATCAAACCATACCCGACCAGCCCAGACTGCCTAAAATGGGACACAAACCGGTTTTGACCAGTTCAAACCAGACCAGACCGGCTCAAACCGGTTTTGACCGGCTCAAAGCGGTTTTGACCGGATCAAACCAGACTCTACCGGCCCAGATGAGCTGAAAGCGGGTCAAACAGGACCAGACCGGCCCAGACCGGCTGAAAGCGGGACACAAAGCGGTTTTGACCGGCTGAAAACCAGAGTAGATCGGCTCAAACCGTTTTTGACCGACCTGAACCGGTTTTGACCGGCTCAAACCAGACCAGACAGGTTCAAACCGGTTTTGACTGCCTCAATTTGCTTTTGACCACCTGAAACCGGTTTTGACCAGCTCAAACCACTCCAGAACGGGTAAAACCCGTTTTTTACCGGCTTAAACTGGTTTTGACCTGATTAGACCAGCTCAAACCAGACCAGACCGGTTCAATCCGGTTTTGATCGTCACAAACCAGTTTTGAACGGCTCGAACCGGTTTTGACCGGCTCAAACCACGCCAGACCGGCTGAAACCGGTTTTGATCGGCTTAAAACCAGGTTTGACCGGATGAGGCCGGATCAAACCGAATCAGACCGGCCCAGACCGGCTAAAATCGGAATCAAACCAGACACGACCGGCCCAGACTGCCTAAAACTGGGCCACAAACCGGTTTTGACGGGTTCAAACCAGGCCAGACCGCCTCAAACCGATTTTGATCGACCTGACCCGGTTTTGGCCAGTTCAATCAAGACCAGACCGGTTCAAACCGGTTTTGACTGGCTCAATCCGGTTTTGACCGGCTCAAACCACTCCAGGACCGGCTAAAACCGGTTTTCACTGGCTCAAACCGGTTTTGATCTGATTCGACCGGATAAAACCGGACAAGACCGGCTCAGACAGGCTCGAATCGGTTGTGACTGGCTTCAACCAGACCAAACCGGCTGAAACCGTTTTGACTGGCTCAAACCAGACCAGACCGGCTCAAACCAGACCAGACCGGCTCAAACCTGTTTTGACCGGATCAAACCGGTTTTTAACTGCTCAAACCACACCAGACAGGCTGAAACCGGTTTTGACCGGCTAAAACCGGTTTTGACCAGCTCAAACCACTACAGACCGGCTAAAGCCGGTTTTCAACGTTCCAAACCCGTTTTGACCTGACTAGACCGGGTCAAACCGGACCAGGACCGGCTCAGACAGGCTCGAATTGGTTTTGACTGACTTCAACCAGACCAAACCGGCTCAATCCAGTTTTGACCGGCTCAAACCGGTTTTGACCAGCTCAAACCAGACCAGACCGGATCAAACCGGTTTTGACCTGCTCAAACAACACCAGACCGGCTGAAATCGGTTTTGACTGGCTAAAACCGGGTTTGACCGGATGAGACCGGATCAAACCGAATCAGACTGGCCCAGACCGGCTACAATACGATCAAACCATAGCCGACCACCCCAGACTGCCTAAAACTGGGCCACAAACCGGTTTTGACTGGTTCAAGCCAGGCCAGACCGGCTCAAACCGATTTTGACCGACCTGAGACGGTTTTCACCAGCTCAAACCAGACCAGACCGCTCAAACCGGTTTTGACCGGCTCAAAGCGGTTTTGACCGGATCAAACCAGACTCGACCGGCACAGACAAGCTGAAACCGCATCAAACAGGACCAGACCAGCTCACACCGGATCAAACCGGACCAGAGAGGCCCAGACCGGCTGAAACAGAATCAAACCAGACAAGACCGGTCCAGACTGGCTAAAACCGGGCCAGACGGCTCAAACCGGTTTTGACCGCCTCAAACCAGACCACACCGGTTCAAACCGGTTTTGACTGGCTCAAACCGGTTTTCACCTGCTCAAACCACACCAGACCGGCTGAAACCGGTTTTGACCGGCTATAACCGGTTTTTGACCGGATGAGATCCCATCAACCGGAATCAGAGCGGCCCAGACTGGCTAAAATCGGATCAAACCGGACCAGACCGGCCCAGACCGCCTAAAACTGGGCCACAAACCGGTTTTGACCGGTGCAAACCAGACCAGACTGGCTAAAACCGATTTTGACCGTCCTGAGCCGGTTTTGACCAGCTCCAACCAGACCAGACCGGTTCAAACCGGTTTTGACTGCCTCAATCCGGTTTTGACCGGCTGAAACCGGCTTTGACTGGCTCAAAACGGTTTTGACCGGCTCAAAGCGGTTTTCACCAGATCAAGCCAGACTCTACCGGCCCAGATGAGCTGAAAGCGGATCCAACAGCACCAGACCAGGCCAGACCGGCTGAAAGCGGGCCACAAAGCGGTTTTGACCGGCTGAAACCAGACCAGAGAGGCTCATACTGATTTTGACCGACCTGAGCCGGTTTTGACCAGCTCAAACCAGACCAGACCGGTTCAAACCGGTTTTGACAGCCTCAATTCGGTTTTGACCGGCTGAAACCGGTTTTGACCGGCTCAAACCAGACGAGACCGGTTCAAACCGGTTTTGACAGCCTCAATTCTGTTTTGACCGGCTGAAACCCGTTTTGACCGGCTCAAAACACTCCAGTCCGAGTAAAACAGCTTTTGACCGGCTTAAACCGGTTTTGACCTGATTAGACCAGCTCAAACCAGACCAGACTGGTTCAATCCGGTTTTGATCGTCACAAACCGGTTTTGAATGGCTCGAACCGGTTTTGACTGGCTCAAACCGGTTTTCACCGGCTCAAACCACACCAGACCGGCTGAAACCGGATTTGACCGTCTAAAACCGGGTTTGACCGGATGAGGCCGGATCAAACCGAATCAGACTGGCCCAGACCTGCTACAATCCGATAAAACCGTACCCGACCACCCCAGACTGCCTAAAACTGGGCCACAAACCGATTTTGACTGGTTCAAGCCAGGCCAGACCGGCTCAAACCGATTTTGACCGACCTGAGCCGGTTTTCACCGGCTCAAACCAGACCAGACCGCCTCAAACCGGTTTTGACCGGCTCAAAGCGGTTTTGACCGGATCAAACCAGACTCGACCGGCACAGACAAGCTGAAACCGGATCAAACAGGACCAGACTGGCCCAGACCGGCTGAAACCGGGCCACAAACCGGTTTTGACCGGCTCAAACCAGACCAGACCGGCTCAAACCGGTTTTGACCAGCCTGAGCCGGTTTAGACTGGCTCAAACCAGACCAGACAGGCTCAATCCGGACCAGAGCGGCTCAAACCGGTTTTGACCAGATGACAACGGATCAAACCGGACCAGACTGGCTCACACCGGATCAAACCGGACCAGACAGGCCTAGACCGGCTGATACCAGATCAAACCAGATGAGAGCGGAATAGACCGGCTAATACCGGGCCAGACCGGCTCAAACGGGTTTTGACCGGGTCAAACCAGACCTACAGGTTCAAGTCGGTTTTGACTGGCTCAATCCGGTTTTGACCAGCTCAAACCGGTTTTGACCAGCTCAAACCGGTTTTGACCAGCTCAAACCACTACAGACCGGCTAAAGCCGATTTTCAACGGTCCAAACCGGTTTTGACCTGACTAGACCGGGTCAAACCGGACCAGACCGGCTCAGACAGGCTCGAATTAGTTTCGACTGACTTCAACCAGACCAAACCGGCTCAATCCAGTTTTCACCGGCTCGAACCTGTTTTGACCAGCTCAAACCAGACCAGACCGGCTCAAACCAGACCAGACTGGCTCAAACCGGTTTTGACCTGCAGAAACCACACCAGACCGGCTGAAACCGGTTTTGACTGGCTAAAACCGGTTTTGACCGGATGAGACCAGATCAAACCGAATCAGACAGGCCCAGACAGACTAAAATCGGATCAAACCGTACCCGACCGGCCCAGACTGCCTAAAATGGGACACAAACCGGTTTTGACCAGTTCAAACCAGACCAGACCGGCTCAAACTGGTTTTGACCGGCTCAAACCAGACCAGACCGGCTCAAACCAGACCAGACCGGCTCAAACCTGTTTTGAACGGGTCAAACCGGTTTTGAACTGCTCAAACCACACCAGACAGGCTGAAACCGGTTTTGACCAGCTAAAACCGGTTTTGACCGGATGAGGCCGGATCAAACCGAATCAGACGGGCCCAGACCGGCTAAAATCGGATCAAACAAGACCAGACCGGCCCAGAATGCCTAAAACTGGGCCACAAACCGATTTTGACTGGTGCAAACCAGACCAGACTGGCTCAAAGCGGTTTTTGACCGGCTCGAACCGGGTTTGACTGGCTCAAACCAGAGCAGACCGGCTCAAACCAGATCATACCGTTTTCAAACCGGTTTTGACTGGCTCAAAGCGGTTTTGACCAGAATCAAACCGGACTCGACCGACCCAGACTAGCTGAAACCAGATCAAACCGGAGGCAGACCGGCCCAGACCGGCTGAAACCGGGACACAAACCGGTTTTGACTGGCTCAAAGCAGACCAGACCAGCTCAAACCGGTTTTGACCGACCTGAGCCGGTTTAGACCGGCTCAAACCAGACAAGACCGGCTCAATCTGGACCAGAGTTTTTCAAACCGGTTTTGACCGGATGACAACGGATCCGGGTTTGTACGGCTCAAACCGGTTTTTGACCAGCTCAAACCACTCCAGACCGGCTAAAACCGGTTTTCAACGGCCCAAACCTGTTTTGACCTGATTAGACCGGGTCAAACCGGACCAGACCGGCTCAGACAGGCTCGAATTGGTTTCGACTGACTTCAAGCAGACCAAACCGGCTCAATCCAGTTTTCACCGGCTCGAACCTGTTTTGACCAGCTCAAACCATACCAGACCAGCTCAAACCGGTTTTGACCTGCTCAAACCACACCAGACCGACTGAAACCGGTTTTGACTGGCTAAAAACCGGTTTTGACCGGCTCAAACCAGACCAGACCGGCTCAAACCGGTTTTGATTGCCTCAATCCGGTTTTGACCGGCTGAAACCGGCTTTGACCGGCTCAAACCGGTTTTGACCGGCTCAAAGCGGTTTTGATCGGATCAAACCAGACTCTACCGTCCCAGATGAGGTGAAAGCGGATCAAACAGGACCAGACCGGCCCAGACTGGTAGAAAGCGGGCCACAAAGTGGTTTTGACGGGCTGAAACCAGACCAGATAGGCTCAAACCGATTTTGACCGACCTGAGCCAGTTTTGACTGGCTCAAACCACACCAGACCGGTTCAAACCGGTTTTGACAGCCTCAATTCCGTATTGACCAGCTGAAACCGGTTTTGACCGGCTCAAACCACTAAATTCCGGGTATAAAACCGGTTTTGACCGGCTTAAACCGGTTTTGACTTCATTAGAGCAGCTCAAACCAGACCAGACTGGTTCAATCCGGTTTAGATCGTCACAAACCGGTTTTGAACTTCTCGAACCGGTTTTGACTGGCTCAAAACGGTTTTAACCGGCTCAAACCACACCAGACCAGCTGAAACCGGTTTTAAACCGGCTAAAACCGGGTTTGACCGGATAAGACCAGATCAAACCGAATCAGACTGGCCCAGACCGGCTACAATCCGATCAAACCGTACCCGACCGCCCCAGACTGCCTAAAACTGGGCCACAAACCGGTTTTGACAGGTTCAAGCCAGGTCAGACCGGCTCAAACCGATTTTGACCGACCTGAGCTGGTTTTCACCGGCTCAAAGCAGACCAGACCGGCTCATACCGGTTTTGACCGGCTCAAACAAGACTCGACCGGCACAGACTAGCTGAAACCGGATCAAACAGGACGAGACCGGCCCAGACCAGCTGAAAGCGGGGCACAAAGCGGTTTTGACCGGCTGAAACCAGACCAGACCAGCTCAAACCGGTTTTGACTGGCCTGAGATGGTTTAGAACGGCTTAAACCAGACCAGACTGGTTCAAACCGGTTTTGACTGCCTCAATTCGGTTTTGACCGGCTGAAACCGGTTTTAACCAGCTCAAACCACTCCAGACCGGGTAAAACCCGTCTTTAACGGCTTAAAACCGGTTTTTGACCTGATTAGACCAGCTCAAACCAGCCCAGAACGGTTCAATCCGGTTTTGATCGTCACAAACGGTTTTGAACGGCTCGAACGGTTTTGACCGGCTCAAACCACACCAGACCGGCTGAAACCGGTTTTGACCGGCTAAAACCGGGTTTGACTGGATGCGGCCGGATCAAACCGAATCAGACCGGCCACGAACGGCTAAAATCGGATCAAACCATACCCGACCGGCCCAGACTGCCTAAAACTGAGCCACAAAACGGTTTTGACCGGTTCAAACCAGGCCAGACCGGCTCAAACCTATTTTGATCGACCTGAGCGGGTTTTGGCCAGCTCAATCAACACCAGACCGGTTCAAACCGGTATTGACTGGCTCAATCCGGTTTTGACCAGCTCAAACCACTCCAGACCGGCTAAAACCGGTTTTCACTGGCTCAAACCGGTTTTGATCTGATTAGACCGGATGAAACCGGACCAGACAGGCTCAGACAGGCTCGAATCGGTTTTGACTGGCTTCAACCAGACCAAACCGGCTCAAACCGGTTTTGACCGGCTCAAACCAGACTGGACCGGCTCAAACCAGACCAGACCGGCTCAAACCGGTTTTGACCTGCTCAAACCACACCAGACCGGCTGAAACCGGTTTTGACTGGCTAAAACCGGTTTTGACCAGATGAGACCAGATCAAACCGAATCAGACAGGCCCAGACCGGCTAAAGTCGGATCAAACCGGACCAGACAAGCCCAGACCGCCTAAAACTGGGCCACAAACCGGTTTTGACCGGTGCAAACCAGACCAGACCAGCTCAAACCGGTTTTGACCGACCTGAGCCGGTTTTGATCAGCGCAAACCAGACGAGACCGGTTCAAACCAGACCAGACCGGCTCAAACCGGTTTTGACCTGCTCAAACCACACCAGACCGGCTGAAACCGGTTTTGACTGGCTAAAACCTGTTTTGACTGGATGAGACCAGATCAAACTGAATCAGACCGGCCCAGACCGGCTAAAATTGCATCAAACCGGACCAGACCAGCCCAGACCGCCTAAAACTGGGCCACAAACCGGTTTTGACCGGTGCAAACCAGACCAGACTGGCTCAAACCGGTTTTGACCGACCTGAGCCGTTTTTGACCGGCCCAAACCATACTAGAACGGTTCAAACCCGTTTTGACTCCCTCAATCCAGTTTTGACCGGCTGAAACCTTTTTTGACCGGCTCAAACCACTACAGACCGGGTAAAACCTGTTTTCAGCGGCTTAAACCGGTTTTGACCTGATTAGACCAGCTGAAACCGGACCAGACCGGTTCAATTCAGTTTTGACTGGCACAAAACGGTTTTGAACGGCTCGAAACGGTTTTGACCGGCTCAAAGAGGTTTTGACCGACCTGAGCCGGTTTTCACAGGCTCGAACCAGACCAGACTGGCTCAAACTGGTTTTGACTGGCTCAAACCACACCAGACAGGCTGAAACCGGTTTTGACCGGCTAAAACCGGGTTTGACCGGTGAGACCGGATCAAACCGAATCAGACTGGCCCAGACCGGCTACAATCCGATCAAACCGTACCCGACCACCCCAGACTGCCTAAAACTGGGCCACAAACCGGTTTTGACCGGTTCAAGCCAGGCCAGACCGGCTCAAACCGGTTTTGACCGGCTCAAAGCGGTTTTGACCGGATCAAACCAGACTCGACCGGCACAGACAAGCTGAAACCGGATCAAACAGGACCAGACCGGCCCAGACCAGCTGAAAGCGGGTCACAAAGCGGTTTTGACCGGCTGAACCAGACCAGACCGGTTCAAACCGGTTTTGACTGCCTCAATTCGGTTTTGACCGGCTGAAACCAGTTTTGACCGGCTCATACCACTCCAGACTGGGTAAAACCCGTTTTTATCAGCTTAATGCGGTTTTGACCTGATTAGAACAGCTCAAACCAGTCCAGACCGGTTCAATCTGGTTTTGATTGGCACAAACCAGTTTTGAACGGCTCGAACCGGTTTTGACCGGCTCAAACCACACCAGACCGGCTGATACCGGTTTTGACCGGCTAATACCGGGTTTGACCAGATGAGACCGGATCAAACCGAATCAGACCGGCCCAGACGGGCTAAAATCGGATCAAACCGTACCCGACCGGCCCAGACTGCCTAAAACTGGGACACAAACCGGTTTTGACCAGTTCAAACCAGACCAGACCGGCTCAAACCGGTTTTGACCGGCTCAAAGCGGTTTTGACCGGATCAAACCAGACTCTACCGGCCCAGGTGAGCTGAAAGTGGGTCAAACAGGACCAGACCGGCCCAGACCGGCTGAAAGCGGGCCACAAAGCGGTTTTGACGGCTGAAACCAGACCAGATCGGCTCAAACAGTTTTTGACCGACCTGAGCCAGTTTTGACCGGCTCAAACCAGACCACACCGGTTCAAACCGGTTTTTACTGCCTCAATTTGGTTTTGACTGCCTGAAACCGCTTTTCACCAGCTAAAACCACTCCAGACCGTGTAAAACCCGTTTTTATCGGCTTAAACCGGTTTTGACCTGATTAGACCAGCTCAAACCACACCAGACCGGTTCAATCCGGTGTTGATCTTCACAAACCGGTTTTGAACGGCTCGAACCAGTATTGACCGGCTCAAACCACACCAGACCGGCTGAAACCGGTTTTGACCAGCAAAAACCGGGTTTGACGTGATTAGACCGGGTCAAACCGGACCACACCGGCTCAGACAGGCTCGAATTGGTTTTGACTGACTTCAACCAGACCAAACCGGCTCAATCCAGTTTTGACCGGCTCAAACCGGTTTTGACCGGCTCAAACCAGACCAGACCGGCTCAAACCGGTTTTGACCTGCTCAAACAACACCAGACCGGCTGAAATCGGTTTTGACTGGCTAAAACCGGGTTTGACCGGATGAGACCGGATCAAACCGAATCAGACTGGCCCAGACTGGCTACAATCCGATCAAACCATACCCGACCACCCCAGACTGCCTAAAGCTGGGCCACAAACCGGTTTTGACCGGTTCAAGCCAGGCCAGACCGGCTCAAACCGATTTTGACCGACCTGAGCCGGTTTTCACCGGCTCAAACCAGACCAGACCGGCTCAAACCGGTTTTGACCGACCTGAGCTGGTTTTCACCGTCTCAAACCAGACCAGACCAGCTCAAACCGGTTTTGACCGGCTCAAAGCGGTTTTGACTGGATCAAACCAGACTCGACCGGCACAGACAAGCTGAAACCGGATCAAACAGGACCAGACCGGCTCACACCGGATCAAACCGGACCAGAGAGGCCCAGACCAGCTGAAACAGAATCAAACCGGACAAGACCGGCCCAGACTGTCTAAAACCGGGCCAGACCGGCTCAAACCGGTTTTGACCGGCTCAAACCAGCCCAGACCGGTTCAAACCGGTTTTGACTGGCTCGATCCGGTTTTGACCGGCTCAAACCACTCCAGACCGGCCAAAACCGGTGTTGACAGGCTCAAACCGGTTTTGACCTGCTCAAACCACACCAGACCGGCTGAAACCGGTTTTGACCGGCTATAACCGGTTTTGACCGGATGAGACCGGATCAACCCGAATCAGAGCGGCCCAGACGGGCTAAAATCGGATCAAACCAGACCAGACCGGCCCAGACCGCCTAAAACTGGGCCACAAACCGGTTTTGACCGGTGCAAACCAGACCAGTCCGGCTCAAACCGGTTTTGACCTTCCTGAGCCGGTTTTGACCGGCTCCAACCAGACCAGACCGGTTCAAACCGGTTTTGACTGCCTCAATCCAGTTTTGACCGGCTGAAACTAGCTTTGACCGGCTCAAAACGGTTTTGACCGGCTCAAAGCGGTTTTGACCGGATCAAACCAGACTCTACCGGCCCAGATGAGCTGAAAGCGGATCTAACAGGACCAGACCGGGCCACACCGGCTGAAAGCGGGCCACAAAGCAGTTTTGACTGGCTGAATCCAGACCAGAGAGACTCATACCGATTTTGACCGACCTGAGCCGGTTTTGACCGGCTCAAACCAGACCAGACCGGTTCAAACCGGTTTTGACAGCCTCAATTCGGTTTTGACCGGCTGAAACCGGTTTTGACCGGCTCAAACCGGTTTTAACCGGCTCAAACCACACCAGACCAGCTGAAACCGGTTTTAACCGGCTAAAACCGGGTTTGACCGGATAAGACCAGATCAAACCGAATCAGACTGGCCCAGACCGGCTACAATCCGATCAAACCGTACCCGACCGCCCCAGACTGCCTAAAACTGTGCCACAAACCGGTTTTGACAGGTTCAAGCCAGGTCAGACCGGCTCAAACCGATTTTGACCGACCTGAGCTGGTTTTCACCGGCTCAAAGCAGACCAGACCGGCTCATACCGGTTTTGACCGGCTCAAACAAGACTCGACCGGCACAGACAAGCTGAAACCGGATCAAACAGGACGAGACCGGCCCAGACCAGCTGAAAGCGGGGCACAAAGCGGTTTTCACCGGCTGAAACCAGACCAGACCAGCTCAAACCGGTTTTGACTGGCCTGAGATGGTTTAGAACGGCTTAAACCAGACCAGACTGGTTCAAACCGGTTTTGACTGCCTCAATTCGGTTTTGACCGGCTGAAACCGGTTTTAACCAGCTCAAACCACTCCAGACCGGGTAAAACCCGTCTTTACCGGCTTAAACCGGTTTTGACCTGATTAGACCAGCTCAAACCAGCCCAGACCGGTTCAATCCGGTTTTGATCGTCACAAACCGGTTTTGAACGGCTCGAACCGGTTTTGACTGGCTCAAACCACACCAGACCGGCTGAAACCGGTTTTGACCGGCTAAAACCGGGTTTGACTGGATGCGGCCGGATCAAACCGAATCAGACCGGCCACGACCGGCTAAAATCAGATCAAACCACACCCAACCGGCCCAGACTGCCTAAAACTGGGCCACAAAACGGTTTTGACCGGTTCAAACCAGGCCAGACCGGCTCAAACCCATTTTGATCGACCTGAGCAGGTTTTGGCCAGCTCAATCAACACCAGACCGGTTCAAACCGGTTTTGACTGGCTCAATCCGGTTTTGACCGGCTCAAACCACTCCAGACCGGCTAAAACCGGTTTTCACTGGCTCAAACCGGTTTTGATCTGATTAGACCGGATGAAACCGGACCAGACGGGCTCAGACAGGCTCGAATCGGTTTTGACTGGCTTCAACCAGACCAAACCGGCTCAAACCGGTTTTGACCGGCTCAAACCAGACTGGACCGGCTCAAACCAGACCAGACCGGCTCAAACCGGTTTTGACCTGCTCAAACCACACCAGACCGGCTGAAACCGGTTTTGACTGGCTAAAACCGGTTTTGACCAGATGAGACCAGATCAAACCGAATCAGACAGGCCCAGACCGGCTAAAATCGGATCAAACCGGACCAGACAAGCCCAGACCGCCTAAAACTGGGCCACAAACCGGTTTTGACCGGTGCAAATCAGACCAGACCAGCTCAAACCGGTTTTGACCGACCTGAGCCGGTTTTGATCAGCGCAAACCAGACGAGACCGGTTCAAACCAGACCAGACCGGCTCAAACCGGTTTTGACCTGCTCAAACCACACCAGACCGGCTGAAACCGGTTTTGACTGGCTAAAACCTGTTTTGACTGGATGAGACCAGATCAAACTGAATCAGACCGGCCCAGACCGGCTAAAATTGCATCAAACCGGACCAGACCAGCCCAGACCGCCTAAAACTGGGCCACAAACCGGTTTTGACCGGTGCAAACCAGACCAGACTGGCTCAAACCGGTTTTGACCGACCTGAGCCGTTTTTGACCGGCCCAAACCATACTAGAACGGTTCAAACCCGTTTTGACTCCCTCAATCCAGTTTTGACCGGCTGAAACCTTTTTTGACCGGCTCAAACCACTACAGACCGGGTAAAACCTGTTTTCAGCGGCTTAAACCGGTTTTGACCTGATTAGACCAGCTGAAACCGGACCAGACCGGTTCAATTCAGTTTTGACTGGCACAAAACGGTTTTGAACGGCTCGAAACGGTTTTGACCGGCTCAAAGAGGTTTTGACCGACCTGAGCCGGTTTTCACAGGCTCGAACCAGACCAGACTGGCTCAAACTGGTTTTGACTGGCTCAAACCACACCAGACAGGCTGAAACCGGTTTTGACCGGCTAAAACCGGGTTTGACCGGTGAGACCGGATCAAACCAAATCAGACTGGCCCAGACCGGCTACAATCCGATCAAACCGTACCCGACCACCCCAGACTGCCTAAAACTGGGCCACAAACCGGTTTTGACCGGTTCAAGCCAGGCCAGACCGGCTCAAACCGGTTTTGACCGGCTCAAAGCGGTTTTGACCGGATCAAACCAGACTCGACCGGCACAGACAAGCTGAAACCGGATCAAACAGGACCAGACCGGCCCAGACCAGCTGAAAGCGGGTCACAAAGCGGTTTTGACCGGCTGAAACCAGACCAGACCGGCTCAAACCGGTTTTGACTGGCCTGAGATGGTTTAGAAAGGCTCAAACCAGACCAGACCGGTTCAAACCGGTTTTGACTGCCTCAATTCGGTTTTGACCGGCTGAAACCAGTTTTGACCGGCTCATACCACTCCAGACTGGGTAAAACCCGTTTTTATCAGCTTAATGCGGTTTTGACCTGATTAGAACAGCTCAAACCAGTCCAGACCGGTTCAATCCGGTTTTGATTGGCACAAACCAGTTTTGAACGGCTCGAACCGGTTTTGACCGGCTCAAACCACACCAGACCGGCTGATACCGGTTTTGACCGGCTAATACCGGGTTTGACCAGATGAGACCGGATCAAACCGAATCAGACCGGCCCAGACGGGCTAAAATCGGATCAAACCGTACCCGACCGGCCCAGACTGCCTAAAACTGGGACACAAACCGGTTTTGACCAGTTCAAACCAGACCAGACCGGCTCAAACCGGTTTTGACCGGCTCAAAGCGGTTTTGACCGGATCAAACCAGACTCTACCGGCCCAGGTGAGCTGAAAGTGGGTCAAACAGGACCAGACCGGCCCAGACCGGCTGAAAGCGGGCCACAAAGCGGTTTTGACGGGCTGAAACCAGACCAGATCGGCTCAAACAGTTTTTGACCGACCTGAGCCAGTTTTGACCGGCTCAAACCAGACCACACCGGTTCAAACCGGTTTTTACTGCCTCAATTTGGTTTTGACTGCCTGAAACCGCTTTTCACCAGCTAAAACCACTCCAGACCGTGTAAAACCCGTTTTTATCGGCTTAAACCGGTTTTGACCTGATTAGACCAGCTCAAACCACACCAGACCGGTTCAATCCGGTGTTGATCTTCACAAACCGGTTTTGAACGGCTCGAACCAGTATTGACCGGCTCAAACCACACCAGACCGGCTGAAACCGGTTTTGACCAGCAAAAACCGGGTTTGACGTGATTAGACCGGGTCAAACCGGACCACACCGGCTCAGACAGGCTCGAATTGGTTTTGACTGACTTCAACCAGACCAAACCGGCTCAATCCAGTTTTGACCGGCTCAAACCGGTTTTGACCAGCTCAAACCAGACCAGACCGGCTCAAACCAGACCAGACCGGCTCAAACCGGTTTTGACCTGCTCAAACAACACCAGACCGGCTGAAATCGGTTTTGACTGGCTAAAACCGGGTTTGACCGGATGAGACCGGATCAAACCGAATCAGACTGGCCCAGACTGGCTACAATCCGATCAAACCATACCCGACCACCCCAGACTGCCTAAAGCTGGGCCACAAACCGGTTTTGACCGGTTCAAGCCAGGCCAGACCGGCTCAAACCGATTTTGACCGACCTGAGCCGGTTTTCACCGGCTCACACCAGACCAGACCGGCTCAAACCGGTTTTGACCTTCCTGAGCCGGTTTTGACCGGCTCCAACCAGACCAGACCGGTTCCAACCGGTTTTGACTGCCTCAATCCAGTTTTGACCGGCTGAAACTAGCTTTGACCGGCTCAAAACGGTTTTGACCGGCTCAAAGCGGTTTTGACCGGATCAAACCAGACTCTACCGGCCCAGATGAGCTGAAAGCGGATCTAACAGGACCAGACCGGGCCAGACCGGCTGAAAGCGGGCCACAAAGCAGTTTTGACCGGCTGAATCCAGACCAGAGAGACTCATACCGATTTTGACCGACCTGAGCCGGTTTTGACCGGCTCAAACCAGACCAGACCGGTTCAAACCGGTTTTGACAGCCTCAATTCGGTTTTGACCGGCTGAAACCGGTTTTGACCGGCTCAAACCGGTTTTAACCGGCTCAAACCACACCAGACCAGCTGAAACCGGTTTTAACCGGCTAAAACCGGGTTTGACCGGATAAGACCAGATCAAACCGAATCAGACTGGCCCAGACCGGCTACAATCCGATCAAACCGTACCCGACCGCCCCAGACTGCCTAAAACTGTGCCACAAACCGGTTTTGACAGGTTCAAGCCAGGTCAGACCGGCTCAAACCGATTTTGACCGACCTGAGCTGGTTTTCACCGGCTCAAAGCAGACCAGACCGGCTCATACCGGTTTTGACCGGCTCAAACAAGACTCGACCGGCACAGACAAGCTGAAACCGGATCAAACAGGATGAGACCGGCCCAGACCAGCTGAAAGCGGGGCACAAAGCGGTTTTGACCGGCTGAAACCAGACCAGACCAGCTCAAACCGGTTTTGACTGGCCTGAGATGGTTTAGAACGGCTTAAACCAGACCAGACTGGTTCAAACCGGTTTTGACTGCCTCAATTCGGTTTTGACCGGCTGAAACCGGTTTTAACCAGCTCAACCACTCCAGACCGGGTAAAACCCGTCTTTACCGGCTTAAACCGGTTTTGACCTGATTAGACCAGCTCAAACCAGCCCAGAACGGTTCAATCCGGTTTTGATCGTCACAAACCGGTTTTGAACGGCTCGAACCGGTTTTGACCGGCTCAAACCACACCAGACCGGCTGAAACCGGTTTTGACCGGCTAAAACCGGGTTTGACTGGATGCGGCCGGATCAAACCGAATCAGACCGGCCACGACCGGCTAAAATCAGATCAAACCACACCCAACCGGCCCAGACTGCCTAAAACTGGGCCACAAAACGGTTTTGACCGGTTCAAACCAGGCCAGACCGGCTCAAACCCATTTTGATCGACCTGAGCAGGTTTTGGCCAGCTCAATCAACACCAGACCGGTTCAAACCGGTTTTGACTGGCTCAATCCGGTTTTGACCGGCTCAAACCACTCCAGACCGGCTAAAACCGGTTTTCACTGGCTCAAACCGGTTTTGATCTGATTAGACCGGATGAAACCGGACCAGACGGGCTCAGACAGGCTCGAATCGGTTTTGACTGGCTTCAACCAGACCAAACCGGCTCAAACCGGTTTTGACCGGCTCAAACCAGACTGGACCGGCTCAAACCAGACCAGACCGGCTCAAACCGGTTTTGACCTGCTCAAACCACACCAGACCGGCTGAAACCGGTTTTGACTGGCTAAAACCGGTTTTGACCAGATGAGACCAGATCAAACCGAATCAGACAGGCCCAGACCGGCTAAAATCGGATCAAACCGGACCAGACAAGCCCAGACCGCCTAAAACTGGGCCACAAACCGGTTTTGACCGGTGCAAATCAGACCAGACCAGCTCAAACCGGTTTTGACCGACCTGAGCCGGTTTTGATCAGCGCAAACCAGACGAGACCGGTTCAAACCAGACCAGACCGGCTCAAACCGGTTTTGACCTGCTCAAACCACACCAGACCGGCTGAAACCGGTTTTGACTGGCTAAAACCTGTTTTGACTGGATGAGACCAGATCAAACTGAATCAGACCGGCCCAGACCGGCTAAAATTGCATCAAACCGGACCAGACCAGCCCAGACCGCCTAAAACTGGGCCACAAACCGGTTTTGACCGGTGCAAACCAGACCAGACTGGCTCAAACCGGTTTTGACCGACCTGAGCCGTTTTTGACCGGCCCAAACCATACTAGAACGGTTCAAACCCGTTTTGACTCCCTCAATCCAGTTTTGACCGGCTGAAACCTTTTTTGACCGGCTCAAACCACTACAGACCGGGTAAAACCTGTTTTCAGCGGCTTAAACCGGTTTTGACCTGATTAGACCAGCTGAAACCGGACCAGACCGGTTCAATTCAGTTTTGACTGGCACAAAACGGTTTTGAACGGCTCGAAACGGTTTTGACCGGCTCAAAGAGGTTTTGACCGACCTGAGCCGGTTTTCACAGGCTCGAACCAGACCAGACTGGCTCAAACTGGTTTTGACTGGCTCAAACCACACCAGACAGGCTGAAACCGGTTTTGACCGGCTAAAACCGGGTTTGACCGGTGAGACCGGATCAAACCAAATCAGACTGGCCCAGACCGGCTACAATCCGATCAAACCGTACCCGACCACCCCAGACTGCCTAAAACTGGGCCACAAACCGGTTTTGACCGGTTCAAGCCAGGCCAGACCGGCTCAAACCGGTTTTGACCGGCTCAAAGCGGTTTTGACCGGATCAAACCAGACTCGACCGGCACAGACAAGCTGAAACCGGATCAAACAGGACCAGACCGGCCCAGACCAGCTGAAAGCGGGTCACAAAGCGGTTTTGACCGGCTGAAACCAGACCAGACCGGCTCAAACCGGTTTTGACTGGCCTGAGATGGTTTAGAAAGGCTCAAACCAGACCAGACCGGTTCAAACCGGTTTTGACTGCCTCAATTCGGTTTTGACCGGCTGAAACCAGTTTTGACCGGCTCATACCACTCCAGACTGGGTAAAACCCGTTTTTATCAGCTTAATGCGGTTTTGACCTGATTAGAACAGCTCAAACCAGTCCAGACCGGTTCAATCCGGTTTTGATTGGCACAAACCAGTTTTGAACGGCTCGAACCGGTTTTGACCGGCTCAAACCACACCAGACCGGCTGATACCGGTTTTGACCGGCTAATACCGGGTTTGACCAGATGAGACCGGATCAAACCGAATCAGACCGGCCCAGACGGGCTAAAATCGGATCAAACCGTACCCGACCGGCCCAGACTGCCTAAAACTGGGACACAAACCGGTTTTGACCAGTTCAAACCAGACCAGACCGGCTCAAACCGGTTTTGACCGGCTCAAAGCGGTTTTGACCGGATCAAACCAGACTCTACCGGCCCAGGTGAGCTGAAAGTGGGTCAAACAGGACCAGACCGGCCCAGACCGGCTGAAAGCGGGCCACAAAGCGGTTTTGACGGCTGAAACCAGACCAGATCGGCTCAAACAGTTTTTGACCGACCTGAGCCAGTTTTGACCGGCTCAAACCAGACCACACCGGTTCAAACCGGTTTTTACTGCCTCAATTTGGTTTTGACTGCCTGAAACCGCTTTTCACCAGCTAAAACCACTCCAGACCGTGTAAAACCCGTTTTTATCGGCTTAAACCGGTTTTGACCTGATTAGACCAGCTCAAACCACACCAGACCGGTTCAATCCGGTGTTGATCTTCACAAACCGGTTTTGAACGGCTCGAACCAGTATTGACCGGCTCAAACCACACCAGACCGGCTGAAACCGGTTTTGACCAGCAAAAACCGGGTTTGACGTGATTAGACCGGGTCAAACCGGACCACACCGGCTCAGACAGGCTCGAATTGGTTTTGACTGACTTCAACCAGACCAAACCGGCTCAATCCAGTTTTGACCGGCTCAAACCGGTTTTGACCAGCTCAAACCAGACCAGACCGGCTCAAACCAGACCAGACCGGCTCAAACCGGTTTTGACCTGCTCAAACAACACCAGACCGGCTGAAATCGGTTTTGACTGGCTAAAACCGGGTTTGACCGGATGAGACCGGATCAAACCGAATCAGACTGGCCCAGACTGGCTACAATCCGATCAAACCATACCCGACCACCCCAGACTGCCTAAAGCTGGGCCACAAACCGGTTTTGACCGGTTCAAGCCAGGCCAGACCGGCTCAAACCGATTTTGACCGACCTGAGCCGGTTTTCACCGGCTCACACCAGACCAGACCGGCTCAAACCGGTTTTGACCTTCCTGAGCCGGTTTTGACCGGCTCCAACCAGACCAGACCGGTTCCAACCGGTTTTGACTGCCTCAATCCAGTTTTGACCGGCTGAAACTAGCTTTGACCGGCTCAAAACGGTTTTGACCGGCTCAAAGCGGTTTTGACCGGATCAAACCAGACTCTACCGGCCCAGATGAGCTGAAAGCGGATCTAACAGGACCAGACCGGGCCAGACCGGCTGAAAGCGGGCCACAAAGCAGTTTTGACCGGCTGAATCCAGACCAGAGAGACTCATACCGATTTTGACCGACCTGAGCCGGTTTTGACCGGCTCAAACCAGACCAGACCGGTTCAAACCGGTTTTGACAGCCTCAATTCGGTTTTGACCGGCTGAAACCGGTTTTGACCGGCTCAAACCGGTTTTAACCGGCTCAAACCACACCAGACCAGCTGAAACCGGTTTTAACCGGCTAAAACCGGGTTTGACCGGATAAGACCAGATCAAACCGAATCAGACTGGCCCAGACCGGCTACAATCCGATCAAACCGTACCCGACCGCCCCAGACTGCCTAAAACTGTGCCACAAACCGGTTTTGACAGGTTCAAGCCAGGTCAGACCGGCTCAAACCGATTTTGACCGACCTGAGCTGGTTTTCACCGGCTCAAAGCAGACCAGACCGGCTCATACCGGTTTTGACCGGCTCAAACAAGACTCGACCGGCACAGACAAGCTGAAACCGGATCAAACAGGATGAGACCGGCCCAGACCAGCTGAAAGCGGGGCACAAAGCGGTTTTGACCGGCTGAAACCAGACCAGACCAGCTCAAACCGGTTTTGACTGGCCTGAGATGGTTTAGAACGGCTTAAACCAGACCAGACTGGTTCAAACCGGTTTTGACTGCCTCAATTCGGTTTTGACCGGCTGAAACCGGTTTTAACCAGCTCAACCACTCCAGACCGGGTAAAACCCGTCTTTACCGGCTTAAACCGGTTTTGACCTGATTAGACCAGCTCAAACCAGCCCAGAACGGTTCAATCCGGTTTTGATCGTCACAAACCGGTTTTGAACGGCTCGAACCGGTTTTGACCGGCTCAAACCACACCAGACCGACTGAAACCGGTTTTGACCGGCTAAAACCGGGTTTGACTGGATGCGGCCGGATCAAACCGAATCAGACCGGCCACGACCGGCTAAAATCAGATCAAACCACACCCAACCGGCCCAGACTGCCTAAAACTGGGCCACAAAACGGTTTTGACCGGTTCAAACCAGGCCAGACCGGCTCAAACCCATTTTGATCGACCTGAGCAGGTTTTGGCCAGCTCAATCAACACCAGACCGGTTCAAACCGGTTTTGACTGGCTCAATCCGGTTTTGACCGGCTCAAACCACTCCAGACCGGCTAAAACCGGTTTTCACTGGCTCAAACCGGTTTTGATCTGATTAGACCGGATGAAACCGGACCAGACGGGCTCAGACAGGCTCGAATCGGTTTTGACTGGCTTCAACCAGACCAAACCGGCTCAAACCGGTTTTGACCGGCTCAAACCAGACTGGACCGGCTCAAACCAGACCAGACCGGCTCAAACCGGTTTTGACCTGCTCAAACCACACCAGACCGGCTGAAACCGGTTTTGACTGGCTAAAACCGGTTTTGACCAGATGAGACCAGATCAAACCGAATCAGACAGGCCCAGACCGGCTAAAATCGGATCAAACCGGACCAGACAAGCCCAGACCGCCTAAAACTGGGCCACAAACCGGTTTTGACCGGTGCAAATCAGACCAGACCAGCTCAAACCGGTTTTGACCGACCTGAGCCGGTTTTGATCAGCGCAAACCAGACGAGACCGGTTCAAACCAGACCAGACCGGCTCAAACCGGTTTTGACCTGCTCAAACCACACCAGACCGGCTGAAACCGGTTTTGACTGGCTAAAACCTGTTTTGACTGGATGAGACCAGATCAAACTGAATCAGACCGGCCCAGACCGGCTAAAATTGCATCAAACCGGACCAGACCAGCCCAGACCGCCTAAAACTGGGCCACAAACCGGTTTTGACCGGTGCAAACCAGACCAGACTGGCTCAAACCGGTTTTGACCGACCTGAGCCGTTTTTGACCGGCCCAAACCATACTAGAACGGTTCAAACCCGTTTTGACTCCCTCAATCCAGTTTTGACCGGCTGAAACCTTTTTTGACCGGCTCAAACCACTACAGACCGGGTAAAACCTGTTTTCAGCGGCTTAAACCGGTTTTGACCTGATTAGACCAGCTGAAACCGGACCAGACCGGTTCAATTCAGTTTTGACTGGCACAAAACGGTTTTGAACGGCTCGAAACGGTTTTGACCGGCTCAAAGAGGTTTTGACCGACCTGAGCCGGTTTTCACAGGCTCGAACCAGACCAGACTGGCTCAAAACTGGTTTGACTGGCTCAAACCACACCAGACAGGCTGAAACCGGTTTTGACCGGCTAAAACCGGGTTTGACCGGTGAGACCGGATCAAACCGAATCAGACTGGCCCAGACCGGCTACAATCCGATCAAACCGTACCCGACCACCCCAGACTGCCTAAAACTGGGCCACAAACCGGTTTTGACCGGTTCAAGCCAGGCCAGACCGGCTCAAACCGGTTTTGACCGGCTCAAAGCGGTTTTGACCGGATCAAACCAGACTCGACCGGCACAGACAAGCTGAAACCAGATCAAACAGGACCAGACCGGCCCAGACCAGCTGAAAGCGGGTCACAAAGCGGTTTTGACCGGCTGAAACCAGACCAGACCGGCTCAAACCGGTTTTGACTGACCTGAGATGGTTTAGAAAGGCTCAAACCAGACCAGACCGGTTCAAACCGGTTTTGACTGCCTCAATTCGGTTTTGACCGGCTGAAACCAGTTTTGACCGGCTCATACCACTCCAGACTGGGTAAAACCCGTTTTTATCGGCTTAATGCGGTTTTGACCTGATTAGAACAGCTCAAACCAGTCCAGACCGGTTCAATCCGGTTTTGATTGGCACAAACCAGTTTTGAACGGCTCGAACCGGTTTTGACCGGCTCAAACCACACCAGACCGGCTGATACCGGTTTTGACCGGCTAATACCGGGTTTGACCAGATGAGACCGGATCAAACCGAATCAGACCGGCCCAGACGGGCTAAAATCGGATCAAACCGTACCCGACTGGCCCAGACTGCCTAAAACTGGGACACAAACCGGTTTTGACCAGTTCAAACCAGACCAGACCGGCTCAAACCGGTTTTGACCGGCTCAAAGCGGTTTTGACCGGATCAAACCAGACTCTACCGGCCCAGGTGAGCTGAAAGTGGGTCAAACAGGACCAGACCGGCCCAGACCGGCTGAAAGCGGGCCACAAAGCGGTTTTGACGGCTGAAACCAGACCAGATCGGCTCAAACAGTTTTTGACCGACCTGAGCCAGTTTTGACCGGCTCAAACCAGACCACACCGGTTCAAACCGGTTTTTACTGCCTCAATTTGGTTTTGACTGCCTGAAACCGGTTTTCACCAGCTAAAACCACTCCAGACCGTGTAAAACCCGTTTTTATCGGCTTAAACCGGTTTTGACCTGATTAGACCAGCTCAAACCACACCAGACCGGTTCAATCCGGTGTTGATCTTCACAAACCGGTTTTGAACGGCTCGAACCAGTATTGACCGGCTCAAACCACACCAGACCGGCTGAAACCGGTTTTGACCAGCAAAAACCGGGTTTGACGTGATTAGACCGGGTCAAACCGGACCAGACCGGCTCAGACAGGCTCGAATTGGTTTTGACTGACTTCAACCAGACCAAACCGGCTCAATCCAGTTTTGACCGGCTCAAACCGGTTTTGACCAGCTCAAACCAGACCAGACCGGCTCAAACCAGACCAGACCGGCTCAAACCGATTTTGACCTGCTCAAACAACACCAGACCGGCTGAAATCGGTTTTGACTGGCTAAAACCGGGTTTGACTGGATGAGACCGGATCAAACCGAATCAGACTGGCCCAGACTGGCTACAATCCGATCAAACCATACCCGACCACCCCAGACTGCCTAAAGCTGGGCCACAAACCGGTTTTGACCGGTTCAAGCCAGGCCAGACCGGCTCAAACCGATTTTGACCGACCTGAGCCGGTTTTCACCGGCTCAAACCAGACCAGACCGGCTCAAACCGGTTTTGACCGACCTGAGCTGGTTTTCACCGGCTCAAACCAGACCAGACCGGCTCAAACCGGTTTTGACCGGCTCAAAGCGGTTTTGACTGGATCAAACCAGACTCGACCGGCACAGACAAGCTGAAACCGGATCAAACAGGACCAGACCGGCTCACACCGGATCAAACCGGACCAGAGAGGCCCAGACCAGCTGAAACAGAATCAAACCGGACAAGACCGGCCCAGACTGTCTAAAACCGGGCCAGACCGGCTCAAACCGGTTTTGACCGGCTCAAACCAGCCCAGACCGGTTCAAACCGGTTTTGACTGGCTCGATCCGGTTTTGACCGGCTCAAACCACTCCAGACCGGCCAAAACCGGTGTTGACAGGCTCAAACCGGTTTTGACCTGCTCAAACCACACCAGACCGGCTGAAACCGGTTTTGACCGGCTATAACCGGTTTTGACCGGATGAGACCGGATCAACCCAAATCAGAGCGGCCCAGACGGGCTAACATCGGATCAAACCAGACCAGACTGGCCCAGACCGCCTAAAACTGGGCCACAAACCGGTTTTGACCGGTGCAAACCAGACCAGTCCGGCTCAAACCGGTTTTGACCTTCCTGAGCCGGTTTTGACCGGCTCCAACCAGACCAGACCGGTTCAAACCGGTTTTGACTGCCTCAATCCAGTTTTGACCGGCTGAAACTAGCTTTGACCGGCTCAAAACGGTTTTGACCGGCTCAAAGCGGTTTTGACCGGATCAAACCAGACTCTACCCCGGCCCAGATGAGCTGAAAGCGGATCTAACAGGACCAGACCGGGCCAGACCGGCTGAAAGCGGGCCACAAAGCAGTTTTGACCGGCTGAATCCAGACCAGAGAGACTCATACCGATTTTGACCGACCTGAGCCGGTTTTGACCAGCTCAAACCAGACCAGACCGGTTCAAACCGGTTTTGACAGCCTCAATTCGGTTTTGACCGGCTGAAACCGGTTTTGACCGGCTCAAACCGGTTTTAACCGGCTCAAACCACACCAGACCAGCTGAAACCGGTTTTAACCGGCTAAAACCGGGTTTGACCGGATAAGACCAGATCAAACCGAATCAGACTGGCCCAGACCGGCTACAATCCGATGAAACCGTACCCGACCGCCCCAGACTGCCTAAAACTGTGCCACAAACCGGTTTTGACAGGTTCAAGCCAGGTCAGACCGGCTCAAACCGATTTTGACCGACCTGAGCTGGTTTTCACCGGCTCAAAGCAGACCAGACCGGCTCATACCGGTTTTGACCGGCTCAAACAAGACTCGACCGGCACAGACAAGCTGAAACCGGATCAAACAGGACGAGACCGGCCCAGACCAGCTGAAAGCGGGGCACAAAGCGGTTTTGACCGGCTGAAACCAGACCAGACCAGCTCAAACCGGTTTTGACTGGCCTGAGATGGTTTAGAACGGCTTAAACCAGACCAGACTGGTTCAAACCGGTTTTGACTGCCTCAATTCGGTTTTGACCGGCTGAAACCGGTTTTAACCAGCTCAAACCACTCCAGACCGGGTAAAACCCGTCTTTACCGGCTTAAACCGGTTTTGACCTGATTAGACCAGCTCAAACCAGCCCAGACCGGTTCAATCCGGTTTTGATCGTCACAAACCGGTTTTGAACGGCTCGCACCGGTTTTAACCGGCTCAAACCACACCAGACCGGCTGAAACCGGTTTTGACCGGCTAAAACCGGGTTTGACTGGATGCGGCCGGATCAAACCGAATCAGACCGGCCACGAACGGCTAAAATCGGATCAAACCATACCCGACCGGCCCAGACTGCCTAAAACTGGGCCACAAAACGGTTTTGACCGGTTCAAACCAGGCCAGACCGGCTCAAACCCATTTTGATCGACCTGAGCAGGTTTTGGCCAGCTCAATCAACACCAGACCGGTTCAAACCGGTTTTGACTGGCTCAATCCGGTTTTGACCAGCTCAAACCACTCCAGACCGGCTAAAACCGGTTTTCACTGGCTCAAACCGGTTTTGATCTGATTAGACCGGATGAAACCGGACCAGACGGGCTCAGACAGGCTCGAATCGGTTTTGACTGGCTTCAACCAGACCAAACCGGCTCAAACCGGTTTTGACCGGCTCAAACCAGACTGGACCGGCTCAAACCAGACCAGACCGGCTCAAACCGGTTTTGACCTGCTCAAACCACACCAGACCGGCTGAAACCGGTTTTGACTGGCTAAAACCGGTTTTGACCAGATGAGACCAGATCAAACCGAATCAGACAGGCCCAGACCGGCTAAAATCGGATCAAACCGGACCCAGACAAGCCCAGACCGCCTAAAACTGGGCCACAAACCGGTTTTGACCGGTGCAAATCAGACCAGACCAGCTCAAACCGGTTTTGACCGACCTGAGCCGGTTTTGATCAGCGCAAACCAGACGAGACCGGTTCAAACCAGACCAGACCGGCTCAAACCGGTTTTGACCTGCTCAAACCACACCAGACCGGCTGAAACCGGTTTTGACTGGCTAAAACCTGTTTTGACTGGATGAGACCAGATCAAACTGAATCAGACCGGCCCAGACCGGCTAAAATTGCATCAAACCGGACCAGACCAGCCCAGACCGCCTAAAACTGGGCCACAAACCGGTTTTGACCGGTGCAAACCAGACCAGACTGGCTCAAACCGGTTTTGACCGACCTGAGCCGTTTTTGACGGGCCCAAACCATACCAGAACGGTTCAAACCCGTTTTGACTCCCTCAATCCAGTTTTGACCGGCTGAAACCGTTTTTGACCGGCTCAAACCACTACAGACCGGGTAAAACCTGTTTTCAGCGGCTTAAACCGGTTTTGACCTGATTAGACCAGCTGAAACCGGACCAGACCGGTTCAATTCAGTTTTGACTGGCACAAAACGGTTTTGAACGGCTCGAAATGGTTTTGACCGGCTCAAAGAGGTTTGACCGACCTGAGCCGGTTTTCACAGGCTCGAACCAGACCAGACTGGCTCAAACTGGTTTTGACTGGCTCAAACCACACCAGACAGGCTGAAACCGGTTTTGACCGGCTAAAACCGGGTTTGACCGGTGAGACCGGATCAAACCAAATCAGACTGGCCCAGACCGGCTACAATCCGATCAAACCGTACCCGACCACCCCAGACTGCCTAAAACTGGGCCACAAACCGGTTTTGACCGGTTCAAGCCAGGCCAGACCGGCTCAAACCGGTTTTGACCGGCTCAAAGCGGTTTTGACCGGATCAAACCAGACTCGACCGGCACAGACAAGCTGAAACCAGATCAAACAGGACCAGACCGGCCCAGACCAGCTGAAAGCGGGTCACAAAGCGGTTTTGACCGGCTGAAACCAGACCAGACCGGCTCAAACCGGTTTTGACTGACCTGAGATGGTTTAGAAAGGCTCAAACCAGACCAGACCGGTTCAAACCGGTTTTGACTGCCTCAATTCGGTTTTGACCGGCTCAAACCAGTTTTGACCGGCTCATACCACTCCAGACTGGGTAAAACCCGTTTTTATCGGCTTAATGCCGTTTTGACCTGATTAGAACAGCTCAAACCAGTCCAGACCAGTTCAATCCGGTTTTGATTGGCACAAAACCAGTTTTGAACGGCTCGAACCGGTTTTGACCGGCTCAAACCACACCAGACCGGCTGATACCGGTTTTGACCGGCTAATACCGGGTTTGACCAGATGAGACCGGATCAAACCGAATCAGACCGGCCCAGACGGGCTAAAATCGGATCAAACCGTACCCGACCGGCCCAGACTGCCTAAAACTGGGACACAAACCGGTTTTGACCAGTTCAAACCAGACCAGACCGGCTCAAACCGGTTTTGACCGG
Source organism: Chlorocebus sabaeus (assembly GCF_047675955.1). Taxonomy (NCBI): domain Eukaryota; kingdom Metazoa; phylum Chordata; class Mammalia; order Primates; family Cercopithecidae; genus Chlorocebus; species Chlorocebus sabaeus. The sequence goes on along the minus strand of NW_027328314.1, from coordinate 890,623 downwards.
CTCAAAGCGGTTTTGACCGGATCAAACCAGACTCTACCGGCCCAGGTGAGCTGAAAGTGGGTCAAACAGGACCAGACCGGCCCAGACCGGCTGAAAGCGGGCCACAAAGCGGTTTTGACGGCTGAAACCAGACCAGATCGGCTCAAACAGTTTTTGACCGACCTGAGCCAGTTTTGACCGGCTCAAACCAGACCACACCGGTTCAAACCGGTTTTTACTGCCTCAATTTGGTTTTGACTGCCTGAAACCGGTTTTCACCAGCTAAAACCACTCCAGACCGTGTAAAACCCGTTTTTATCGGCTTAAACCGGTTTTGACCTGATTAGACCAGCTCAAACCACACCAGACCGGTTCAATCCGGTGTTGATCTTCACAAACCGGTTTTGAACGGCTCGAACCAGTATTGACCGGCTCAAACCACACCAGACCGGCTGAAACCGGTTTTGACCAGCAAAAACCGGGTTTGACGTGATTAGACCGGGTCAAACCGGACCACACCGGCTCAGACAGGCTCGAATTGGTTTTGACTGACTTCAACCAGACCAAACCGGCTCAATCCAGTTTTGACCGGCTCAAACCGGTTTTGACCAGCTCAAACCAGACCAGACCGGCTCAAACCAGACCAGACCGGCTCAAACCGGTTTTGACCTGCTCAAACAACACCAGACCGGCTGAAATCGGTTTTGACTGGCTAAAACCGGGTTTGACCGGATGAGACCGGATCAAACCGAATCAGACTGGCCCAGACTGGCTACAATCCGATCAAACCATACCGACCACCCCAGACTGCCTAAAGCTGGGCCACAAACCGGTTTTGACCGGTTCAAGCCAGGCCAGACCGGCTCAAACCGATTTTGACCGACCTGAGCCGGTTTTCACCGGCTCAAACCAGACCAGACCGGCTCAAACCGGTTTTGACCGACCTGAGCTGGTTTTCACCGGCTCAAACCAGACCAGACCGGCTCAAACCGGTTTTGACCGGCTCAAAGCGGTTTTGACTGGATCAAACCAGACTCGACCGGCACAGACAAGCTGAAACCGGATCAAACAGGACCAGACCGGCTCACACCGGATCAAACCGGACCAGAGAGGCCCAGACCAGCTGAAACAGAATCAAACCGGACAAGACCGGCCCAGACTGTCTAAAACCGGGCCAGACCGGCTCAAACCGGTTTTGACCGGCTCAAACCAGCCCAGACCGGTTCAAACCGGTTTTGACTGGCTCGATCCGGTTTTGACCGGCTCAAACCACTCCAGACCGGCCAAAACCGGTGTTGACAGGCTCAAACCGGTTTTGACCTGCTCAAACCACACCAGACCGGCTGAAACCGGTTTTGACCGGCTATAACCGGTTTTGACCGGATGAGACCGGATCAACCCAAATCAGAGCGGCCCAGACGGGCTAACATCGGATCAAACCAGACCAGACCGGCCCAGACCGCCTAAAACTGGGCCACAAACCGGTTTTGACCGGTGCAAACCAGACCAGTCCGGCTCAAACCGGTTTTGACCTTCCTGAGCCGGTTTTGACCGGCTCCAACCAGACCAGACCGGTTCAAACCGGTTTTGACTGCCTCAATCCAGTTTTGACCGGCTGAAACTAGCTTTGACCGGCTCAAAACGGTTTTGACCGGCTCAAAGCGGTTTTGACCGGATCAAACCAGACTCTACCGGCCCAGATGAGCTGAAAGCGGATCTAACAGGACCAGACCGGGCCAGACCGGCTGAAAGCGGGCCACAAAGCAGTTTTGACCGGCTGAATCCAGACCAGAGAGACTCATACCGATTTTGACCGACCTGAGCCGGTTTTGACCGGCTCAAACCAGACCAGACCGGTTCAAACCGGTTTTGACAGCCTCAATTCGGTTTTGACCGGCTGAAACCGGTTTTGACCGGCTCAAACCGGTTTTAACCGGCTCAAACCACACCAGACCAGCTGAAACCGGTTTTAACCGGCTAAAACCGGGTTTGACCGGCAGACCAGCCCAGACCGGCTGAAACCGGGACACAAACCGGTTTTGAATGGCTCAAACCAGACCAGACCGGCTCAATCCGGACCAGAGCGGTTCAAACCGGTTTTGGCCATATGACAACGGATCAAAGCGGACCAGACTGGCTCACACCGGATCGAACTGGCCCAGACAGGCCCAGACCGACTGAAACCGGATCAAACCGGACCAGACCGGCCCAGACTGGCTAAAACCGGGCCAGACCGGCTCAAATTGGTTTTGACCAGCTCAAACCAGACCAGACCGGTTCAAACCGGTTTGAATGGCTCAATCTGGTTTTGACCAGCTCAAACCACTCCAGACCGGCTAAAAACCGGTTTTCACCGACTGAAACCGGTTTTGACCTGAATACACAGGATCAAACCGGACCAGACCGGCTCAGACAGGCTCAAATCGGTTTTGACTGGCTTCAACCATACCAAACCAGCTCAAACCGGTTTTCACTATCTCGAACCGGTTTTCACCCGCTCAAACCACTCCAGATTGGCTCAAACCAGACCAGACCGGCTCAAACCTGTTTTCACCGGGTCAAACCGGTTTTGAGCTGCTCAAACCACACCAGACTGGCTGAAACCGGTTTTGACCAGCTAAAACCGGTTTTGACCGGATGAGACCGGATCAAACTGAGTCAGACTGGCCCTGACCGGCTAAAATCGCATCAAACCGGACCAGACAGGCCCAGACCACATAAAACTGGGCCACAAACCGGTTTTGACCGGTGCAAACCAGACCAGAACGGCTAAAACCGGTTTTGACCGACCTGAGCCGGTTTTGACCGGCGCAAACCAGACCAGACCGGTTCAAACCGGTTTTGACTGCCTCAATCCGGTTTTGACCGGCTGAAACCAGTTTTGACTGGCTCAAACAACTCCAGAATGGGTAAAACCGGTTTTCAGTGGCTTTAGCCGGTTTTGACCTGATTAGACCAGCTCAAACCAGACCAGACTGGTTCAATGCGGTTTTGACCGGCACAAACCGGTTTTGAATGGCTCGAACCGGTTTTGACCGGCTCAAACCACACCAGACCGGCTGAAACCGGTTTTGACTGGCTAAAACCGGGTTTGACCAGATGAGACCGAATCAGACAGGCCCAGACCGGCTAAAATTGGATCAAACCGTATGCGACCCGCCCAGACTGCCTATAACTGGGGCCACACACCCGGTTTTGACTGGTTCAAACCAGACCAAACCTGCTCAAACCGGTTTTGACGGCCTCAAAGCAGTTTTGACGGAGCAAACAGACTCTACCCGGCCCAGATCAGCTGAAAGCGGATCAAACAGGACCAGGCCGGCCCACACCGGCTGAAATCGGGCCATAAAGCGGTTTTCACCGGCTGAAACCCGACCAGACCGGCTCAAACCGGTTTTGACCGGCTCAAAGCAGTTTTGACCGGATCAACCCAGACTCGAACGGCACAGACAAGCTGAAACAGGATCAAACAGGACCAGACCGGCCCAGACCGGCTGAAAGCGGGCCACAAAGCAGTTTTGACCGGCTGAAACCAGACCAGACCGGCTCAAACCGGTTTTGACCAGCTTGAGCCGGTTTACAACGGCTCAAACCAGACCAGAGCGGCTCAAACCGGACCAGAGCGGCTCAAACCGGTTTTGACCGGATGACAACGGATCAAACTGGACCAGACTGGCTCACACCGGATCAAACTTGCTCAGACAGGCGCATACCGACTGAAATGGGATCAAACCAGACGAGACCAGCACAAACTGGCTAAAATCGTGCCAGAACGGCTCAAACCGGTTTTGACCGTCTCAAACCAGACAAGACAGGTTCAAACCGGTTTTGACTGCCTCAGTCCGGTTTTGACCGGCTGAAACCGGTTGTGACCAGCTCAAACCACTGCAGACCGTCTAAAACCGGTTTTCAACGGCCCAAACCGGTTTTGACCTGATTAGACTGCGACAAACCGATTTTGTCTGACCTGAGCCGGTTTTGACCGGCTCAAACCAGACCAGACCGGTTCAAACCGGTTTTCAGCGGCTCGAACCGGTTTTGACCAACTCAAACCAGACCAGACCGCCTCAAACCAGACCAGACCAGCTCAAACCGGTTTTGACCGGCTCAAACCGGTTTTGACCTGCTCAAACCACCCCAGACAGGCTGAAATTGGTTTTGATCGCCTAAAACCGGTTTTGACCGGATGAGACCAGATTATACCGAATCAGACCGGCCCAGACCGGCTAAAATCGGATCAAACCGGACCAGACTGGACCAGACCGCCAAAAACTGGGCCAAAAACCAGTTCTCACCGGTGCAAACCAGACCAGACTGGTTCAAACCGGTTTTGACTGCCTCAATACGGTTTTGACCGGCTCAAACCAGACCAGACTGGCTCAAACCACTCCAGACCGGCTCAAACCGGTTTTAAACGGCCCAAACCGGTTTTAACCTGATTAGACCGGGTCAAACCGGACCAGACCGGCTCAGAGAGGCTCGAATTGTTTTCGACTGACTTCAACCAGAACAAACCGGCTCAATCCAGTTTTCACCGGCTCGAAACGGTTTTGACCAGCTCAAACCAGACCAGACCGGCTCAAACCAGACCAGACCGGCTCAAACCGGTTTTGACCTGCTCAAACCTCACCAGACCGGCTGAAACCGGTTTTGACCGGCTAAAACCGGGTTTGACCGGATGAGACCGGATCAAACCGAATCAGACTGGCCCTGACCGGCTACAATCCGATCATACCGTACCCGACCACCCCAGACTGCCTAAAACTGGGCTACAATCCACTTTTGACCGGTTCAAGCCAGGCCAGACCAGCTCAAACCGGTTTTGACCAGCTCAAAGCGGTTTTGAGCGGATCAAACCAGACTCGACTGGCACAGACAAGCTGAAACCGGATCAAACAGGACCAGACCGGCCCAGACTGGCTGAAAGCGGGCCAAAAAGCGGTTTTGACCGGCTGAAACCAGACCAGACCGGTTCAAACCGGTTTTGACTGGCCTGAGATGGTTTAGAACGGCTCAAACCAGACCAGACCGGTTCAAACCGGTTTTGACTGCCTCAACTCGGTTTTGACTGGCTGAAACCAGTTTTGACCGGCTCATACCACTCCAGACCGGGTAAAACCGGTTTTTACCAGCGTGAAGCGGTTTGGACCTGATTAGAACAGCTCAAACCAGTCCAGACCGGTTCAATCCGGTTTTGATCGGCAGAAACCGGTTTTGAACGGCTCGAAACGGTTTTGACCAGCTCAAACCACACCAGAGCGGCTGAAACCGGTTTTGACCGGCTAAAACCGGGTTTGACCGGATGAGACCGGATCAAACCGAATCAGACCAGCCCACACCGGCTAAAATCGGATCAAACCATACTCGACCGGCCCAGACTGCCTAAAACTGGGCCACAAACCGGTTTTGACCGGTTCAAACCAGGCCAGACCGGCTCAAACCAATTTTGATCGACCTGAGCCGGTTTTGAACGGCTCAATCAAGACCAGACCGGTTCAAACCGGTTTTGACTGGCTCAATCCGGTTTTGACCAGCTCAAACCACTCCAGACCGGCTAAAACCGGTTTTCATTGGCTCAAACCGGTTTTGATCTGATTAGACCGGATCAAACCGGACCAGACCGGCTCAGACAGGCTCGAATCGGTTTTGACTGGCTTCAACCAGATCAAACCGGCTCAAACCGGTTTTGACCGGCTCAAACCAGACCAGACCAGCTCAAACCAGACCAGACCGGCTCAAACCTGTTTTGACCGGGTCAAACCGGTTTTGAACTGCTCAAACCACACCAGACAGGCTGAAACCGGTTTTGACTGGCTAAAACTGGTTTTGACCGGATGAGGCCGGATCAAACCGAATCAGACGGGCCCAGACCGGCTAAAATCGGATCAAACCGGACCAGACCGTCCCAGAATGCCTAAAACTGGGCCACAAACCGGTTTTGACCGGTTCAAACCAGACCAGACCGGCTCAAAGCGGTATTGACTGGCTCGAACCTGTTTTGACCGGCTCAAACCAGAGCAGACCGGCTCAAACCAGATCATACCGTTTCAAACCGGTTTTGACCGGCTCAAAGCGGTTTTGACCGGATCAAACCGGACTCAACTGACCCAGACCAGCTGAAACGAGATCAAAACGGAGCAGACCGGCCCAGACTGGCTGAAACTGGGACACAAACCGGTTTTGACTGGCTCAAACCAGACCAGACCGGCTCAAACCAGTTTTGACCGACCTGAGCCAGTTTAGACAGGCTCAAACCACACCAGACCGGCTCAATCCAGACCAGAGCGGTTCAAACCAGTTTTGACCGGATGACAACGGATCAAACCGGACCAGACTGGCTCACACCGGATCGAACTGGCCCAGACAGGCAAAGACCAGCTGAAACCAGATCAAACCAGACGAGAGTGGCACAGACCGGCTAAAACCGGGTCAGACCGGCTCAAATCGGCTTTGACCGGCTCAAACCAGACCAGACAGGTTCAAACTGGTTTAGACTGGCTCAATCCGGTTTTGACCAGCTCAAACCAGTTTTGACCAGCTGAAACCACTCCAGACCAGCTAAAACTGGTTTTCAACGGCCCAAACCGGTTTTGACCTGATTAGACCGGGTCAAACTGGACCAGACCGGCTCAGACAGGCTCGAATTGGCTTCGACAGACTTCAACTCTCGCTAAGACTGTTCTTGTGGTATTTGCAAATTGATATTTGGAAGCCTGTAGAGGGCTATGTTGAAAAACGAAATATCTTCTATTAAAAACTGGAAAGAAGCTTTCAGAGAAACTGCTTTGGGTTCTGTTAACTCATCTAACAGAGTTACAGCATTCACTTCAAGAAGACTTTCATAAAGTCTGTTCATGTGGAATTTGCAAAGTGATTTTTGCAAGCCCATGGAGTGCTATGGGGAAAAAGGAAATATAATCCGTTAAAAACTGGAAAGAAGCTTTCTGAGAAACTGCTTTGTCCTCTGTTAATTCATCTCACAGAGTTACAGCCTTACGCTCAAGAAGCCTTTCGCGAAGACTGTTCTTGTGGAAGTTGCAAAGTGATATTTGCAAGTCCATAGAGGGCTATGGTTAAAAAGGAAATATCTTCCGTTAAAAACTGGAAAGAAGCTTTCTGAGAAATTGCTTTGTGTTGTGTAATTCATCTCACAGAGTCACTGCTTTCACCTCAAGAAGCCTTTCGCTAAGACTGTTCTTGTGGAATTTTCTTAGTGATATTTTCAAGCATATAGAGGGCTAAGGTGAAAAAGGAAATATCCTAGGATAAAAACTGAAAAGAAGCTTTCTGAGAAACAGCTTGGTGTTCTGTTAATTCATCTCACAGAGTTACAGCTTTCCCATCAGGAAGCCTTTCGCTAAGACTGTTCATGTGGAATTTGGAAAGTGATATTTATAAGCCCAAAGAGGGCTACGGTGAAAAAGGAAATATCTTCCGTTAAAAACTGGAAAGAAGCTTTCTGAGAAACTGCTGTGTGTTCTGTTATTTCTTCTCACAGAGTTACAGCTCTCCCCTCAAGAAGCCTTTCACTAAGACTGTTCTTGTGGAATTTGGAAAGTGATATTTAGTAGCCCATAAAGGGCCATGGTGAAAAAGGAGATACCTTCCCTTAAAAACTGGAAAGAAGATTTCTGATAAACTGCTTTGTGTTCTGTTAACTCATCTCACAGAGTTACAGCTTTCCCTTCAAGAAGTCTTTCGCTAAGACTGTTCATGTGGAATTTGGAAAGTGATATTTAGTTGCCAATAGAGGGCTACGGTGAAAAAGGAAATATCTTCCGTAAAAAGTGGATAGAAGCTTTCTGAGAGACTGCTTTGTGTTCTGTTAATTCATCTCACAAAATTACAGCTTTCCCCTCATGAAGTCTTTGGCTAAGACTGTTCCTGTGTAATTTGCAAAGTGATATTTGGAAGCCCGTACAGGGCTATGGTGATAAAGGACATATCTTCGGTTAAAAACTGGATAGAAGCTTTCTGAGAAACTGCTTTGTGTTCTGTTAATTCATCTCACAGATTTACAGTTTTACCCTCCAGGACACTTTCGCTAAGACTGTTCTTGTGGAATTTGCAAAGTGATATTTGGAAGCCCATAGAGCTCTATGGTGGAAAAGGAAATATCCTAAGATAAAAACTGAAAAGAAGCTTTCTGAGAAACTGCTTTGTGTTCTCTTAATTCATCTCACAAAGTTACAGCTTTCCGCTCAAGAAGCCTTTCGCTAAGACTGTTCTTATGTTATTTGCAAAGCGATATTTGGAAGACCTTAGAGGGCAATGGTGAAGAAGGAAATATCTTCCATTAAAAACTGGAAAGAGGCTTTCTGAGAAACTGCTTTGTGTTCTGTTATTTCATCTCACAGAGTTACAGCTTTCCTCTCAAGTAGCCTTTCGCTAAGACAGTTTTTGTAGAATTTGCAAAGTGATATTTGGAAGCCCATAGAGGGCTATGGTGAAAAAGGAAATATCTTCCGTTAAAAACTGGAAAGAGGCATTCTGAGAAACTCCTTTGTGTTCTCTTAATTCAACCACAGAGTTACACCTTTCCCCTCAAGAAGCCTTTCATTAAGACAGTTTTTGTGGAAATTGGAAAGGAATACTTAGAAGCCCATAGAGGGCTATGGTGAAAAAAAAATATCCTAAGACAAAAACTGAAAAGAATCTTTCTTAGAAACTACATTGTGCTCTGTTAATTCATGTCACAGACTTAGAGCTTTCCCCTACAGAAGCCTTTCGCTAAGACTGTTCTTGTGGAATTTGCAAAGTGATATTTGGAAGCCCATAGTGTGCTATGGTGAAAAAGGAAATATCTTCCGTTAAAAATTGGAAAGAGGATTTCTGAGAAACTGGTTTGTGTTCTTTTAATTCATCTCACACAGTTACAGCTTTCCCCTCAAGAAGCCTTTCCCTAAGGCTGTTCTTGTGGAATTTGCAGAGTGATATTTGGAAGCCCATACAGGGATATGGTGAAAAAGGAAATATCTTCAGTTAAAAACTATATATACATTTTCAGAGAATCTGCTTTGTGTTCTGTTAATTCATCTACCCGAGTTACAGCTTTCCCCTCAAGAAGCCTCTCCCTAAGACTGTTCTTGTGGAATTTTCTAAGTGATATTTGGAAGCCCATAGAGGGCTATAGTGTAAAAGGAACTATCTTACGTTGAAAAGTGAAAAGAGGCTTTCTGAGAAACTGCTTAGTGTTCTGTTAACTGATCACACAGAGTTACAGCTTTAACCTCAAGAAGCCTCTCCGTAAGTCAGTTCTTGTCAAATTTTCAAAGCGATATTTGGAAGCCCATAGATGGCTAAGGTGAAAAAGGAAATATCTTCTGTTAAAAACTGGAAAGAGGCTTTCTGAGAAACACTTTTGTTTTCTGTTAATTCACCTCACAGACTTACAGCTTTTCCCTCAAGAAGCCTTTCGCTAGACTGTTCTTGTGGAATTTGCGAAGTGATATTTGGAAGTCCATAGAGGGCTCTGGTGAAAAAGGAAATATCTTTAGTTAAAAACTGGAAAGAAGCTTTCTGGGAAACTGCTTTGTGTTCTGTTAATTCATCTCACAGAGTTACAGCTTTCCCCTCAAGAAGCCTTTCACTAAGTGTGTTCTTGTGGAATTTGCAAAGTGATATTAGGAAGCCCCTAGAGGGCTATTGTGAAAAAGGAAATATCTTCCGTTAAAAATTGGAAAAAGGCTTTCTGAGCAATTGCTTTGTGTTCTGTTAATTCAACTCACAGAGTTTCAGCTTTCCCCTGAAGAATGCTTTCGCTATGACTGTTTTTGTGGAATTTGCAAAGTGATATTTGGAAGCCCATAGAGGGCAATGGTGAAAAAGGAAATATCCTAAGAAAAAAACTGAAGAGAAGCTTTCTCAAAAACTACATTGTGTTCTGTTAATTCATGTCACAGACTTACAGCTTTCCCCTTAAGAAGCCTTTCGCTAAGTCTGTTCTGGAATTTGCAAAGTGATATTACGAGACCCCTAGAGATCTATGGTGAAAAGGGAAATATCTTCCGTTAAAAATTGGAAAGAGGCTTTCTTAGCAATTGCTTTGTGTTCTGCTAATTCACCTCACAGAGTTTCAGCTTTCCCCTCAAGAATCCTTTCGCTATGACTGTTTTTGTGGAATTTGCAATGTGATATTTGGAAGACCATAAAGGGCAATGGTGAAAAAGGAAATATTCTAAGAAAAAAACTGAAAAGAAGCTTTCTGAAAAACCACATTGTGTTCTGTTAATTCATTTAACAGACTTACAGGTTTCCCCTCAAGAAGCCTTTCACTAAGACTGTTCTTGTGGAATTTGAAAAGTGGTATATGGGAGCCCATAGGGGGCTATGGTGAAAAAGGATATAACCTCCGATGAAAACTTGAAAGAGGCTTTCTGAGAAACTGCTTTGTGTTCTGTTAATTCATCTCACAGAGTTACAGCTTTCCCCTCTAGAAGCCTTTCACTAAGTGTGTTCTTGTGGAATTTGCAAAGTGATATTAGGAAGCCCCTAGAGGGCTATGGTGAAAAAGGAAATATCTTCCGTTAAAAATTCTAAAGAAGCTTTCTGAGAAACTGCTTTGTGTTCTGTAAATTCATCTCACTGAGTTACAGCATTCCCCTCAGGAAGCCTTTCGCAAAGACTGTTCTTGTGGAATTTGCAAAGTGATATTTTGAAGCTCATAGAGGTCTATGGTGAAAAAGGAAATATCTTCCGTTAAAAACTGGAAAGAGGCTTTCTGTCCAACTGCTTTGTGTTCTGAAAATTCAACTCACAGAGTTACAGCTTTCCCCTCAAGAAGCCTTTTGCTTAGACTGTTTTTGTGAAAATTGGAAAGTGATACTTAGAATCCCACAGAGGGCTATGGTGAAAAAGAAAATATCCTAAAATAAAACTGAAAAAACACTTTATGAAAAACTACACTTTGTTCTGTTAATTCATCTCACAGACTTACAGCTTTCCCCTCAAGAAGCCTTTCGCTAAGGCTGTTCTCGTTGAATTTGCAAAGTGATATTTGGAAGCTCATAGAGGGCTACGGTTAAAAAGGAACCATCTTCCATTAAAAACTGGAAAGAAGCTTTCTGAGAAACTGCTTTGTGTTCTCTTAATTCATCTCACACAATTACAGCTTTCCCCTCAAGAAGCCTTTCGCTGAGACTGTTCCTGTGGAATTTGCAAAGTAATATTTGGAGGCCCATGGGGGTATGATGAAAAAGGAAATAACTTCCGATAAAAACTGCAAAGAGGCTTTCTGAGAAACTGCTTTGTGTTCTGTCAACTCATCTCACAAGGTTACCGCTTTCCCCTCAAGCAGCCTTTCGCTAAGACTGTTCTTGTGGAGTTTGCAAAGTGATATTTGGAAGCCCATAGAGGGCTATGGTGAAAAGGAAATATCTTCCGTTAAAAACTGGAAAGAAGCTTTCTGAGAAACTGCTTTGTGTTCTGTTAATTCACCTCACAGAGTTACAGCTTTCCCCTCAAGAAGTCTCTCCCTAAGACTGTTCTTGTGGAATTTTCAAAGTGATATTTGAAAGCCCTAAGATGGCTATGGTGAAAACGGAAATATCCTATATAAAACCTGAAAAGAAGCTTTCTGAGAAACTGTTTGTGTTCTGTTAATTCATCTCACAGAGTTACAGCTTTCACCTAAAGAAGCCATTCAATAAGACTGTTCTTGTGGAATTTGCCAAGTGATATTTGGAAGCCCATAGAGGGCTATGGTGAAAAAGGAAATATCCTACAATTAAAACCGAAAAGAAACTTTCTGAGAAACTGCATTGTGTTCTATTAATTCATCGCACGGAGTTCTTCCTTTCTCCTCTAGTAGCCGATCACTAAGACTGTTCTTGTGGAATTTGCAAGGTGATATCTGGAAGCCCATAGAGGGCTTTCGTGAGAATGGAAATATCTTCCGTTAAAAACTGGAAAGAGACTTTCTGAGAAACTGGTTTGTGTTCTGTTAATTCATCTCACAGAGTTACAGCTTTCCCCTCAAGAAGCCTTTCGAAAAGACTGTTTTGTGGAATTTGCAAAGTGATATTTGGAAGCCCATAGAGGTCAGTGGTGCAAAAGGAATATCCTAAGATAAAAACTGAAAAGAAGCTTTCTGAGAAACTGCTTTGTGTTCTGTTAATTTATTTCACAGAGTTACAGCTTTCCCCTCAAGATGCCTTTTGTTAAGCCTGTTCTTGTGGAATTTCCAAAGTGATATTTTGAAGCATATAGAGGGCTATGGTGAAAAAGGAAATATCTTCCGTTAAAACTGGAAAGAAGCTTTCTGAGATACTGCTTTGTGTTCTGTTAATTCACCTCACAGAGTTACAGTTTAGCCTCAAGAAGCCTTTTGTTACGTCTGTTCTTGTGGAATTTGTAAAGTGATATTTGGAAGCCCAAAGAGGGCTATGGTGAAAACAGAAACATCTTCCGTTAAAAACTGGAAAGAAGCTTTCTGAGAAACTGCTTTGTGTCCTGTTAATTCATTTCACAGATTTACAGCTTTCCCCTCAAGAAGCCTTTTGCTAAGAATGTTTTGTGGAATTTGTAAGGTGATATTTGGAAGCCCATAGAGGGCTATGGTCAAAAAGGAAATATCTTCAGTTAAACACTGCAAAGAAGCTTTCTGAGAAACTGCTTTGTGTTCTGTTAATTCATCTCACAGAGTTACAGCTTTCCACTCAAGAAGCCTTTCGCTAAGACTGTTCTTTAGGAAATTGCAAAGTGATATTTGAAAGCTCATAGACGTCTATGGTTAAAAATGAAACATCTTCTGTAAAAACTGGAAAGAAGCTTTCTAAGAAACGGCTTTGTGTTCTGTAAATTCATCTCACAGAGTTACAGCATTCCCCTCAAGAAACCTTTCGCTAATACTGTTCTTGTGGAATTTGCAAAGTGATAATTGGAAGGCCATAGAGGTCTACGGTGAAAAAGTAAATATCTTCAGTTAAAAAATGAAAAGAAGCTTTCTGAGAAACTGCTTTGTGTTCTGTTAATTCATCTCACAGAGTTACAGCTTTCCCCTCAGGAAGCCTTTCACTAAGACTGTTCTTGTGGAATTTGCAAAGTGATATTTGGAAGCTCATTGAGGGCTATGGTGAAAAAGGAAATATCTTCCGTTAAAAACTGGAAAGAGGCTTTCTAACCAACTGCTATGTGTTCTGATAATTCAACTCACAGAGTAACATCTTTCCCCTCAACAAGTCTTTCCCTTAGACTGTTTTTGTGGAAATTGGAAAGTGATACTTAGAATCCCTCAGAGGGGTATGGTGAAAAAGGAAATATCCTAAGATAATACTGAAAAAACTTTATGAAAAACTACATTGTGTTCTGTTAATTCATCTCACAGACTTACAGCTTTCCCCTCAAGAAGCCTTTCGCTAAGTCTGTTCTCATGGATTTTGCAAAGTGATATTTGGAAGCCCGTAGAGGGGTACGGTTAAAAAGGAAACATCTTCCGTTAAAAACTGGAAAGATGCTTTCTGAGAAACTGCTTTGTGTTCTGTTATTAATCACACACAGTTACAGCTTTCCCCTCAAGAACCCTTTCACTGAGACTGTTCTTGTGGAATTTGCAAAGTGATATTTGGAGGCCCATAGGCGGTATGGTGAAAAAGGAAATAACTTCCGATAAAAACTGGAAAGAGGCTTTCTGAGAAACTGCTCTGTGTTCTGTTAATTCGTCTCACACAGTTACAGCTTTCCCCTTAAGAAGCCTTTCCGTAAGACAGTTCTTTTGGAATCTGCAATGTGATATTTGGAAGCCCATGCAGGGCTATGGTGAAAAAGGAAATATCTTCAGTTAAAAACTGGAAAGAAACTTTCTGAGAAACTGCTTTGTGTTCTGTTAATTCATCTCACAGAATTACAGCTTTCCCTTCAAGAAGCCTCTCCCTAAGACTGTTCTTGTGGAATTTTCACAGTGATATTTGAAAGCCCTTAGAGGGCTATGGTGAAAAAGGAAATATCCTATATAAAACCTGAAAAGAAGCTTTCTGAGAACCTGCTTTGTGTTCTGTTCATTTATCTCACAGAGTTGCAGCTGTCCCCTCAAGAAGTCGTTCATTAAGGATGTTCTTGTGGAATTTGCAAAGTGATATTTGGAAGACCATAGAGGGCTATGGTGAAAAAGGAAATATCCTACGATAAAAACCGAAAAGAAGCTTTCCGAGAAACGGCATGGTGTTCTTTTAATTCATCTCACCGAGTTGTAGCTTTCCCCTCAAGAAGCGATCACTAAGACTGTTCTTGTGGAATTTGCAAGGTTATATGTGGAAGCCCATAGAAGGCTATGGTGAGAAAGGAAATATCTTCCATTAAAAACTGGAAAGAGGCTTTCTGAGAAACTGCTTTGTGTTCTGTTAATTCATCTCACAGAGTTACAGCTTTCCCCTCAACAAGAATTTTGCTAAGACTGTTCTTGTGGAATTTGCAAAGTGATATTTGGAAGCCGATAGAAGTCTATGGTGCAAAAGGAAACATCCTAAGATAAAAACTGAAAAGAAGCTTTCTGGGAAACTGCTTTGTGTTCTGTAGATTCATTTCACAGAGTTACAGCTTACCCCTCAAGAAGCCTTTCGCTAAGTCTGTTCTTGTGGAATTTAAAAAGTGATGTTTGGAAGCCCATAGGGGGCTTTGGTGAAAAAAAAATATCTTCCGTTAAAAACTGGAAAGAAGCTTTCTGTGAAACTGCTTTGTGTTCTATTAATTCCTCTCAGAGAGTTGCAGCTTTCCCTTCAAAAAGCCTTTCGCTAAGGCTGTTCTTGTGGAATTTGTAAAGTGATATTTGGATGCCCATAGAGGGCTATGGTGAAAATGGAAATATCCTAATATAAAAACTGAAAAGAAGCTTTCTGAGAAATTACTGTGTGTTCTGCTTGTTCATCTCACAGAATTACAGCCTTCCCCTCAATAATTCGTTCACTAAGACTCTTCTTGTGAAATTTCCAAAGTGATATTTGGAAGCCCATAGAGAGCTATGGTGAAAAAGGAAATATCTTCCGTTAAAAACTGGAAAGAAGCATTCTGAGAAATTGCCGTGTGTTTTGTTGATACATCTCAACGAGTTACAGCTTTCCCCTCCAGAAGCCTTTCGCTAAGACTGTTCTTGTGCAATTTCGGAAGTGATATATAGAAGCCCATAGAGGGCTATGGTGAAAAAGGAAATATCTTAAGATAAAAACTGAAAAGAAGCTTTCTGAGAAACTACTTTGTGTTCTGTTAGTTCATCTAACATAGTTACAGCTTGCCCCTCAAGAAGCAGTTCACTAAGACTGTTCTTGTGAAATTTGCCTTGTGTTCTGTTAATTCATCTCTCAGAGTTACAGCTTTCCACTCAAGGAGCCGTTCACTAAGACTGTTTTTCTGAAAATTGGAAAGTGATATTAGGAAGCCCATAGAGGGCTATTGTGGAAAAGGAAATATTTTCCGTTAAAAACTGGAAAGAAGCTTTAAGAGAAACTGACTTGTGTTCTGTTAATTCATCTCACAGAGTTAAAGCTTTCCCCCAAGAAGCCTTTCGCTAAGTCTGTTTTTGCGGAATTTTCAAAGTGATATTCAGATGCCCATAGAGGGCTAAGGAGAAAAAGGAAATATCTTCAGTTTAAAACTGGAAAGAAGCTTTTTGAGAAACTCCTTTGTGTTCTCTTAAATCATCTCACAGAGTTACAGCTTTCCACTCAAGAAGTCTTTCGCTAAGACTGTTCTTGTGGAATTTGCTAAGTGAAATTTGGAAGCCCATAGAGGGCTATGGTGAAAAACGAAATATCTTCCGTTAAAAACCGAAAAGAAGCTTTCTGAGAAACTGCTTTGTGTTCTGTTAGTTCATCTCACAGAGTTAAAGTTTTCCCCTCAACAAGCCGTTCACTTGGACTTTTCTTGTGAAATTTTTAAAGTGATATTTGGAAACCCATTGAAGGCCATGGTGAAAAAGGAAATATCTTCCTTTAATAACTGGAAAGAAACTTTCTGAGAAACTGCCGTATGTTCTGTTAATACATCTCACCGAGTTACAGCTTTCCTCTCAAGAAGCCTTTCTGTAAGGCTCGTCTTGTGGAATTTGCAAAGTGATATTTGGAAGCCCATAGAGGAATATGGTGAAAAAGGAAATATCTTCCATTAAAAACTGGAAGGAAGATTTCTGAAAAACTGCTTTGTGTTTTGTTAATTCATCTCACAGAGTTACAGCTTTCCCCTCAAGAAGCCTTTGGCTAAGAGTGTTCTTGTGGAATTTGCAAGGTGATATTTGGTAGCCCAAAGAGGGCTTTGGTGAAAAAGGAAATATCTTCCGTTAAAAACTGGAAAGCAGCTTTTTGAGAAACTGCTTTGTGTCCCCTTAATTCATCTCACAGAGTTAAGGCTTTCCCCTCAGGAAGCCTTTCGCTAAGACTGTTCTTGTGGAATTTGCAAAGTGATATTTGGACGTCCAAAGAGGGCTATAGTGAAAAAGGAAATATCTTCAGTTAAAAACTGGAAAGAAGCTTTCTGAGAAATTGCTTTGTGTTCTGTTAATTCATTTCAGAGAGTTACAGCTTTCCCCTCAAGAAGCATTTCGCTAACACTGTTCTTGTGTAATTTGCAAAGTGATATTTGGAATCCCAGAGACGGCTTTGGTAAAAAAGGAAATATCTTCCGTTAAAAACTGGAAAGAAGCTTTCTGAGAAAATACTTTGTGTTCTGTTAATTCATCGCACAGAGTTACAGCTTTCCCCTCAAGAAGCCTTTCGCTAAGACTGTTCTTGTGGTATTTAGACCGTGATATTAGAATCCCATAGAGGGCTATGTTGAAAAAGGAAATATTCTCCGTTAAAAACTGGAAAGAAGCTTTCTGCGAAACTGCTTTGTGTTCTTTTAATTCATCTCACAGAGTTACAGCTTTCCCTGCAAGAACCTTTCGCTAAGACTGTTCTTGTTCAATTTGGGAAGTGATATTTAGAAGCCCATAGAGGGCTATGGTTCATTAGGAAGTATCCTAAGATAAAAACTGAAAAGAAGCTTTCTGACATACTGCTTTGTGTTCTAATAATTCATGTCACAGAGTTACAGCTTTCCCCTCAAGATGCCTTTCGCTAAGACTGTTCTTGTGGAATTTGCAAAGTGATATTTGGAAACCCATAGAGGGCTATCATGGAAAAAGAAATATCTTCCCTTAAAAACTGAAAAGAGGCATACTGAGAAACTGCTTTGTGTTCGGATAATTCATTTCACAGAGTTACAGCTTTCTCCTCAAGAAGCCTTTCGCTAAGGGTCTTCTTGTGGAATTTGCCAAGTGATATTTGGAAGCCCATAGAGGGCTATGCTGAAAAAGGAAATCTCTTTTATTAAAAACTGAAAAGAAGCTTTCTGAGAAACTTCTTTGTGTTCTGTTAATTCATCTCACAGAGTTACAGCTTTCCCCTCAAGAAGCCTTTCGCTAAGACTGTTCTTGTGGAATTTTCAAAGTGATCTTTGGAAGCCCATTGACGGCTACGGTGAAAAAGGAAATATCTTCAGATAAAAACTGGAAAGAAGGTTTCTGAGAAACTGCTTTTGTCCTGTTAATTCATCTCACAGAGTTACAGCTTTCCCCTCAAGAAGCCTTTCGCTAAGACAGTTCTTGTGGAATTTGGAAAGTGATATTTGGAAGCCCCTTGAGGGCTATGGTGAAAATGAAATATCTTCCGTTAAAAACTGCAAAGAAGCTTTCTGAGAAACTGGTTTGTTTTCTGTTAATTCATCTCACAGGGTTACAGCTTTCCCCTCCAGAAGACTTTCGCTAAGACTGTTTTTGTGGAATTTGCAAAGTGGTATTTGGAAGCCCATTGAGGGTTATGGTGAAAACGGAAAAACCTTCCGTTTAAAACTGTAAAGAAGCTTTCTGAGAAACTGCTTTGTGTTCTGTCAATTCATCTCACAGAGTTACAGCATTCCCCTCAAGAAGACTTTTGCTAAGACTTTTCTTGTGCAATTTGCAAAGAGATATTAGGAAGCCCCTAGAATTCTATGGTGAAAAAGGAAATATCTTCATTTAAAAAATGGAAAGAAGCTTTCTGAGAAACTGCTTTCTGTTTTGTTAATTCATCTCAGAGAGTTACAGTTTTCCCTTCAAGAACTTTTTCGCTAAGACTGTTCTTGTGGAATTTGCAAAGTGTATTTGGAAGCCCATAGAGGGCTATGGTGAAAAAGAAAATATCTTCCGTTAAAAACTGGAAATAAGCTTTCTGAGAAAATGCATTGTGTTCTGTTAATTCATCTCACAGAGTTACAGCTTTCCCCTCAAGAAACCTTCCTCTAAAACTGTTCTCTCGGAATTTGCAAGGTGTTATTTGAAAGCCCATAGACGGCCATGGTGAAAAAGGAAATATCCCAAGATAAAAACTGAAAAGAAACTTTCTGAGAAACTGCTTTGTCTTCTGCTAATTCATCTCACAGAGTTACAGCTTTCCCCACAAGAAACGTTTCTCGAAGACTGTTCTTGTGGAATTTGCAAAGTGATATTTGGAAGCCTATAGAGGGCTATGGAGGAAAAGAAAATATCCTAAGTTAAAAACTGAAAAGAAGCTTTCTGATAAACTGCTTTTCATTCTGTTAATTCATCTCACAGAGTTACAGCTTTCCCCTCAAGAAGCCTTTCGCTAAGACTGCTCTTGTGGAATTTGCAAAGTGTAATTTGGAAGCACCTCGAGGGCTATGGTGAAAAATGAAATATCTTCAGTTAAAAACTGGAAAGAAGCTTTCTGAGAAACTACTTTGTGTTGTGTTAATTCATCTCACAGACTTACATCCTCCCCTGAAGAAGCCTTCGCGAAGATTGTTCTTGTGGAATTTGGAAAGTGATATTTGGAAGCCCATAGAGGTCTATTGTGAAAAAGGAAATATCTTTAGTTAAAAACTGCAAAGTAGATTTCTGAGAAACTGTTTTGTGTTCTGTTAATTCATCTCACAGAGTTACACCTTTCACCTGAAGAAGCCTTTCCCTAAGACTGTTGTGGAATTTGTAAAGTGATGATTGGAAGCCCATAGAGGGCTATGGTGAAAATGAGAATATCTTTAGTTGAAAACTGCAAAGAAGATTTCTGAGAAGCTACTTTGTGTTCTGTTAATTCATCTCACAGAGTTACAGCTTTCCCCTCATGAAGCCATTAACTAAGACTGTTCTTGTGGAATTTGCAAGGTGATATATGGAAGCCCATACAGGTCTATGTTGAAAAAGGAAATATCTTCGGTTAAAAACTGGAAAGAGGCTTTCTAAGAAACTGTTTTGGGATCTGTTAATTCATTTCACAGAGTAACAGCTTTCCAATGAAGAAGCCTTTCGCTAAGACTGTTCTTGTGGAATTTGCAAAGTGATATTTGGAAGCCCATAGAGGACAATGATGAAAAAGGAAATATTCTAAGATAAAAAGTGAAAAGAAGCTTTCTGAGACACTGCTTTTTGTTTTGTTAATTCATTTCACAGAGTTACAGCTTTCCCCTCAAGTAGCCTTTTGCTAAGGCTGTTCTTGTGGCATTCGAAAAGTGGTATTTGGAAGCCCATTGAGGGCTAGCGTGAAAAAGGAAAAATCTTCAGTTAAAAACTGGAAAGAAGCTTTCTGAGAAACTGCTTTTATTTCTGTTAATTCATCTCACACAGTTATAGCTTTCCCCTCAGGAAGACTTTCGCTAAGACTGTTCTTGAGGAATATGCAAAGTGATATTTGGAAGCCCATAGAGGGCTAAGGTAAAAAAGGAAATATCATCAGTTAACAACTGGAAAGAAGCTGTCTGTGAAACTGCTTTCGGTTCTGTTAATTCATCTCACAGAATTACAGCTTTTTCCTAAAGTAGCCTTTTGCTAAGACTGTTCTTGTGGAATTTGCAAAGTGATATTTGGAATCCCATAGACGTCTATGGTGAAAAAGGAAATATCCTAAATAAAAACTGAAAAGAAGCTCTCTGAGGGCTACAACTTTACCTTCAGGAAGCCTTTCGCTAAGACTGTTCATGTAGAATATAAAGTGATATTTAGAAGCCCATAGAGGGCTATGGTGAAAAAGGGAATATCCTATTTAAAACCTGAAAAGAAGCTTTCTGAGAACCTGCTTTGTGTTCTGTTAATTCATCTCACACAGTTGCAGCTTTCCCCTTAAGAAGCCGTTCATTAAGGCTGTTCTTGTGGAATTTGAAAAGTGATATTTGGAAGACCATAGAGCGCTATGGTGAAAAAGGAAATATCCTACGATAAAAACCGAAAAGAAGCTTTCCGAGAAATGGCATTGTGTTCTCTTAATTCATCTCACGGAGTTGTAGCTTTCCCGTGAAGAAGCCGATCACTAAGACTATTCTTGTGGAATTTGCAAGGTGATATCTGGAAGCCCATAGAAGGCTATGGTGAGAAAGGAAATATCTTCCTTTAAAAACTTGAAAGAGGCTTTCTGAGAAACTGCTTTGTGTTCTGTTAATTCATCTCACAGAGTCACAGCTTTCCCCTCAAGAAGACTTTCGCTAAGAGAGTTCTTGTGGAATTAGCAAACTGATATTTGGAAGCCGATAGAGGTCTATGGTGCAAAAGGAAATATCCTAAGATAAGAACTGAAAAGAAGCTTTCTGGGAAACTGCTTTGTGTTCTGTTGATTCATTTCACAGAGTTACAGCTTTCTCCTCAAGAAGCCTTTTGCCAAGGCTGTTCTTGTGGCATTTGCAAAGTGGTATTTGGAAGTCCATCAAGGGTTAGGGTGAAAAAGGAAATATCTTCAGTTAAAAACTGAAAAGAATCTTTCTGAGAAACTGCTATGTGTTCTTTTTATTCATCTCACAGAGTTACAGCTTTCCCCTCAAGAAGTCTTTCCCTAAGACTCTTCTTGGGGAATTTGGAAAGTGATATTTGGAAGCCCGTAGAGGGCTTTGGTGAAAAACAAAACATCTTCCTTTAAAACCTGGAAAGAAGCTTTCAGAGAAACTGCTTTGTGTCCTGTTAATTCATTTCACAGAGTTACAGCTTTCCCCTCAAGAAGCCTTTCGCTAAGAATGCTTTCTGGAATTTGTAAGGTGATATTTGGAAGCCAATAGAGAGCTATGGTGAAAAAGGAAATATCTTCAGTTGAAAACTGGAAAGACGATTTCTGAGAAAATGCTTTTTGTTCTGTTAATTCATCTCACAGTGTTACAGCTTTCCCCTCAGGAAGCCTTTCGCTAAGTCTGTTCTTGTGGAATTTACAAAGTGATATTTGGAAGCCCATAGAGGGCTATTTGAAAAAGGAAATATCTTCAGTGAAAAACGGGAAAGAAACTTTCTGAGAGACTGCTTTGTGTTCTGTTTATTCATCACACTGTGTTAGACCTTTCCACTCAAGAAGCCTTTGGCAAAGACTGTTCTTTTGGAATTTGCAAAGTGATATTTGGAAGCCCATGATGTGCCATGGTGAAAAAGAAATTATCTTCAGTTGAAAACTGGAAAGAAGCTTTCTGACAGACTGCTTTGTGTTGTGTTAATTCATCTCCCAAAGTTACAGCATTCCCCTCAAGAAGCCTTTCGCTAAGACTGTTCTTGTATAATTTGCAAAGTGTTATTTGGAAGCCCATAAAGGGCTATGGTGAAAAAGGAAATGTCTTAAGACAAAAACTGAAAAGAAGCTTTCAGAGAAACTGCTTTGTGTTCGGTTAATTCATCTCACAGAGTTACAGCTTTCCCATCAAGAAGCCGTTCACTGAGACTGTTCTTGTGGAATTTGCAAAGTGATATTGGAAGCCCGTAGAGGGCTTTGACAAAAAAGGAAATATCCTAAGAAAAAAACTGAAAAGAAGCTTTCTGAGAAACTGCTTTGTGTTCTCTTAGTTCATCTCACAGATTTAAGCCGTTCACTAAGACTGTTCTTGTGAAATTTGCCTTGTGTTCTGTTAATTCATCTCTCAGAGTTACAGCTTTCCACTCAAGGAGCCGTTCACTAAGACTGTTCTTGTGAAATTTGGAAAGTGATATTAGGAAGCCCATAGAGGGCTATTGTGGTAAAGGAAATAGTTTCCATTAAAAACTGGAAAGGAGCTTTATGAGAAACTGACTTGTGTTCTGTTAATTCATCTCACAGAGTTACAGCTTTCCCCTGAAGAATCCTTTCGCTAAGGCTCTTCTTGGGGGATTTGTAAAGTGATATTTGGAAGCCCATAGAAGGCTACGGTGAAAAAGGAAATATCTTCAGTGAAAAACGGGAAAGAAACTTTCTGAGAGACTGCTTTGTGTTCTGTTTATTCATCATACTGTGTTAGACCTTTCCACTCAAGAAGCCTTTGGCAAAGACTGTTCTTTTGGAATTTGCAAAGTGATATTTGGAAGCCCATAATGTGCCATGGTGAAAAAGAAATTATCTTCAGTTGAAAACAGGAAAGAAGCTTTCTGAGAGACTGCTTTGTGTTGTGTTAATTCATCTCCCAAAGTTACAGCATTCCCCTCAAGAAGCCTTTCGCTAAGACTGTTCTTGTCTAATTTGCAAAGTGTTATTTGGAAGCCCATAGAGGGCTATGGTGAAAAAGGAAATGTCTTAAGATAAAAACTGAAAAGAAGCTTTCAGAGAAACTGCTTTGTGTTCGGTCAATTCATCTCACAGAGTTACAGCTTTCCCCTCAAGAAGCCGTTCACTGAGACTGTTCTTGTGGAATTTGCAAAGTGATATTGGAAGCCTGTAGAGGGCTTTGACGAAAAAGGATATATCCTAAGAAAAAAACTGAAAAGAAGCTTTCTGAGAAACTACATTGTGTTCTCTTAGTTCATCTCACAGAGTTACAGCTTTCCCCTCAAGAAGCCGTTCCCTAAGACTGTTCTTTTGAAATTTGCAAAGTGATATTTGGAAGCCCATAGAGGGCTGTTGTGAAAAAGGAAATATCTTCCGTTAAAAACTGGAAAGAAACTTCCTGAGAAACTGCCGTGTGTTCTGTGAATACATCTCACCAAATTGCAGCTTTCCCCTCAAGAAGCGCTTCGCTGAGACTGTTCTTGTGGAATTTGCAAAGCGATATTTGGAAGCCTATAGAGAGCTATTGTGAAAAAGGAAATATCTTCCATTAAAAACTGGAAAGAAGGTTTCTGAGAAACTGCCTTGTGTTCTTTTAATTCACGTCACAGAGTTACAGCTTTCCCCTCAAGAAGACTCTCATTAAGACTGTTCTTGTGGAACGTGCAAAGTGATATTTGAAAGCCCATAGATGGCTCTGGTGAAAAAGGAAATATCTTAAGATAAAAACTGAAAAGAAGCTTTCTGAGAAACTGCTTTGTGTTCTGGTAATTGATCTCACAGAGTTACAGATTTCTCCTCAAGAAGCCTTTCGCTAAGGCTGTTCTTGTGGAATTTGCAAAGTGATTTTTTAAGCCTATAGAGGGCTACGGTGAAAAAGGAAATATCTTCCTTTAAAAACTGGAAAGAAGCTTGTTGAGAAACAGCTTTGTATTCTGTTACTTCATCTCACAGATTTACAGCTTTCCCTTCAAGAAGCCTTTCGCTAAGACTGCTCTTGTACAATTTGCAAAGTGATATTTGGAAGCCCATAGACGGGTATGGTGAAAAAGGAAATATTTTCCGTTAAACACTGGAAAGAATCTTACTGAAAAACTTCTTTATGGTCTGTTAATTCATCTCACAGAGTTACAGCTTTCTCCTTAAGAAACCATTCGTTAAGACTGTTCTTGTGGTATTTGAAAGGTGATATTTGGAATCCATAGAGGGCTATGTTGAAAAAGGAACTATCTTCCATTAACAACTGTAAAGAAGCTTTCTGAGAAACTGCTTTGTGTTCTGTTAATTCATGTCACACAGTTCCAACTTTCGTCTCAAGAAGCCTTTCGCTAAGGCTGTTCTTGTGGAATTTGCTAAGTGATATTTGGAAGCTCCTAAGGGCTACGGTGAAAATGGCAATATCCTAAGCTAAAAACCGAAAAGAATCTGTCTGAGAAACTGCTTTGTGTTCTGTTAGTTCATCTCACAGAGTTAAAGCTTTCCCCTCAAGAGGCCGTTGACTAAGTCTGTTCTTGTGAAATTTGCAATGTTATATTTGGGAGACCATAGAGTGCGATGGTGAAAAAGGAAATATCTCCCGTTAAAAACTGGAAAGAAGCTTTTTGAGAAACTGCTTTGTGTTCTGTTAATTCATCTCAGAGAGTTGCAACTTTTCCCTCAAGAAGCCTTTCGCTAGGACGCTTCTTGTGGAATTTGCAAGGTGATATTTGATAGCCCATAGAGGGCTATGGTGAAAATGGAAATATCCTAAGAAAAAAACCGAAAGGAAGCTTTCTCAGAAACTGCTTTGTTTTCTGTTAGTTCATCTCACAGAGTTAGAGATTTACCCTCAAGCATCCGTTCACTAAGACTGTTCTAGTGAAACTTGCAAAGTGATATTTGGAAGCCAATAGAGGGTTATGGTGAAAAAGGAAATATCTTCCGTTAAAAACTGGAAAGAAGCTTTCTGAGAAACTGCCTTGTGTTCTGTTAATTCATCTCAGAGTTACAGCGTTCCCCTCAAGACGTCTTTCGCTAAGGCTGTTCTTGTGGAATTTGCTAAGTGATATTTGGGAGCTCGTAGGGGGTATGGTGAACATGGAAATATCTTTAGTTAACTGTTTGAAAGAAGCTTTCTGAGAAACTGCTTTGTGTTCTGTTAATTCATCTAACAGAGTTACAGCTTTCCCCTCAAGAAGCCTTTCACTAAGTCTATTCTTGTGGAATTTGCAAAGTGATATTTCGAAGCCCATAGAGTGCTACGATGCAAATGGCAATATCCTAAGATAAAAACCGAAAAGAAGCTGTCTGAGAAAATGCTTTGTGTTCTGTTATTTCATCTCACAGAGTTACAGCTTTCCCCTCTAGAGGCCGTTGACTAAGACTGTTCTTCTGAAATTTGCAAAGTTATATTTGGGAGACCATAGAGGGCTATGGTGAAAAAGGAAATATCTTCCGTTAAAAACTGGAAAGAAGCTTTCTGAGAAACTGCCTTGTGTTCTGTTAATTAATCTCACTGAGTTACAGCTTTCCCCTCAAGAACCCTTTCGCTAAGACTGTTCTTGTGTGATTTGCAAAGTGATATTTGGAAGTCCATAGAGGTCTGTGGTGAAAAAGGAAATATCTTCTCTTACAAACTGGAAAGAAGCTTTATGAGAAACTTCTTTGTGTTCTGTTAATTCATCTCACAGAGTTACAACTTTTCCCTCAAGAAGCCTTTTGCTAAGACTGTTCTTGTGGAATTCGAAAAGTGATATTTGGAAGCCCATAGAGGTCTATAGTGAAAATGGAATTATCCTAAGATAAAAACCGTAAAGAAGCTTTCTGAGAAACTGCTTTGTGTTCTGTTATTTCATCTCACAGACTTACAGCTTTCCCCTCAAGAAGCCGTTCACTAAGACTGTTCTTGTGAAATTTCCAAAGTGATATTTGGAAGCCCTTAGAGGGCTATTGTGAAAAAGGAAATATCTTCCATTAAAAACTGGAAATAAGCTTCCTGAGAAACAGCCGTGTGTTATGTGAATACATCTCACCAAGTTACAGCTTTCCTTTCAAGAAGCCCTTCGCTGAGACTGTTCTTGTGGAATTTGCAAAGTGATATTTGGAAGCCCATACAGGGCTATGGTGAAAAAGGAAATATCTGCAGTTAAAAACTGGAAAGAAGATTTCTGAGAGCCTGCTTTGTGTTCTGCTAATTCATCTCACAGAGTTACAGCTTTCCCCTCAAGAGGCCTTTCGCTAAGTCTGCTCTTGTGTAATGTGCAAAATGATAATTGGATGCCCATAGAGGGTTATGGTGAAAAAGGAAACTTCTTCCGTTAAAAACTGGAAAGAATCTTTCGGAGGAACTGTTTTGTGTTCTGTTAATTCATCTCACAGAGTTACAGCTTACTCCTCAAGAAACCTTTAGCTAAGACTGTTCTTGTGGAATTTCCAAAGTGATACTTGGAAGCCCATAGAGGGCTATGGAGAAAAAGGAAATATCTTCCAATAAAACAGGTAAGAAGATTTCTGAGAAACTACTTTATGTTTTGTTAATTCAGTTACAGACTAACAGCTTTCCCTTCAAGAAGCCTTTCGCTAAGACTGTTCTCGTGGAATTTGCAAAGGGATATGTGGCAGTCCATAGAGAGCTATGGTGAAAAAGGAAATATCCTAAGATAAAAACTGAAATGAAGCTTTCTGAGAAACTGCTCTGTGTTCTGTTAATTCATCTCAGAGAGTTACAGCTTTCTTCTCAAGAAGCCTTTCGCTAAGACTGTTCTTGAGGAATATGCAAAGTGCTATTTTGAAACCCTTAGACGGCTATGGTGTAAATGGAAGTATCCTAAGACAAAAACCGTAAAGAAGCTTTCTGAGAAACTGCTTTGTATTCTGTTAGTTAACTCACAAATTTACAGCTTTTCCCTCCATAAACCGTTCACTAAGACTGTTCTTGTGGAGTTTGCAAAGTGAAATTTGGAAGCCCATAGAGGGCTATTGTGAAAAAGGAAATATCTTCAGTTAAAAACTGGAAAAAAGCTTTCTGAGAAACTGCCGTGTGTTCTGTTAATACATCTCACCAAGTTACAGCTTTCCCCTCAAGAAGCCTTTCGCTAAGACTGTTCTTGTGGTGTTTGCAAAGTGATATTTGGAATCAAAAGAAGGCTATGGTTAAAAAGGAAAAATCTTCAGTTAAAAACCGGAAAGGAGCTTACTGAGAAACTGCTTTGTGTTCTGTCAATTCATCTCACAGGGTTACAGCTTTCCCTTGAAGAAGCCTTTCGCTAAGAGTGTTCTTGTGGAATTTGCAATGTGATATTTGGAAGCCCAAAGAGGGCTATGGTTAAATAGGAAGTATCTTCAGTTAAAAACTGGAAAGAAGATTTCTGAGAAACTGCTTTGTGTTCTGTTAATTCATCTCACAGAGTTACAGCTTTCCCCTCAAGAAGCCTTTCAGTAAGTCTGTTCTTGTGGAATTTACAAAGTGGTATTTGGAAGCCCTCAGAAGGCTATGGTTAAAAAATGAATATCCTAAGATAAAAATTGAAAGGAAGCTTTTTGACAAACTGCTTTGTGTTCTGTTAATTCATCTCAGAGATTTACTGCTTTCCCCTCAAGAAACCTTTCGCTAAGACTGTTCTTGTGGAATTTGCAAAGTGATATTTGGAAGCCCATAGAGGCCTATGCCGAAAAAGGAAATATACTAAGATAAAAACCGAAAAGAAGCTGTCTGAGAAACTGCATTATGTTCTCTTAATTCATCTCACAGAGTTACAGCTTTCCCCTCAAGAAGTCGTTCACTAAGACTGTTCTCATGAAATTTGCTAAGTGATATTTGGAAGCCCATAGAGGGCTATGGTGAAAAAGGAAATATCTTCCGTTAAAAACCAGAGGCAAATAAAGCCAAAAAGATGGGGCAAAAGCAGGGCAGAAAAGCTGGAATTTCAAAAAATAAGAGCAACTCATCGCCATCAACGTATCAAAACTGGATGGAGAATGACTTTGACGAGATGATAGAAGAAGGCTTCAGTCCATCGAACTTCTCAGAGCTAAAGGAGGAATCACGTACCCAGCGCAAAGAAACTAAAAGTCTTGAAAAAAAAGTGGAAGAATTGATGGCTAGAATAATTAATGCAGAGAAGGTCATAAACGAAATGAAAGAGATGAAAACCATGACACGAGATATACGTGACAAATGCACAAGCTTCAGTAACCGACTCGATCAACTGGAAGAGTATCAGCGATTAAGGATCAAATGAACGAAATGAAGCGAGAAGAGAAACCAAAAGAAAAAAGAAGAAAAAGAAATGAACAAAGCCTGCAAGAAGTATGGGATTATGTAAAAAGACCAAATCTACGTCTGATTGGGGTGCCTGAAAGTGAGGGGGAAAATGGAACCAAGTTGGAAAACACTCTTCAGTATATCATCCAGGAGAACTTCCCCAACCTAGTAGGGCAGGCCAACATTCAAATCCAGGAAATACAGAGAACACTACAAAGATACTCCTCGAGAAGAGCAACTCCAAGACACATAATTGCCAGATTCACCAAAGTTGAAATGAAGAAAAAAATCTTAAGGGCAGCCAGAGATAAAGGTCGGGTTACCCACAAAGGGAAGCCCATCAGACTAACAGCAGATCTCCTGGCAGAAACTCTACAAGGCAGAAGAGAGTGGGGGCCAATATTCAACATTCTTAAAGAAAAGAATTTTCAACCCAGAATTTCATATCCAGCCAAACTAAGTTTCATAAGTGAAGGAGAAATAAAATCCTTTACAGATAAGCAAATGCTTAGAGATTTTGTCACCACTAGGCCTGCCTTACAAGAGACCCTGAAGGAAGCACTAAACATGGAAAGGAACAACCGGTACCAGCCATTGCAAAAACATGCCAAAATGTAAAGACCATCAAGGCTAGGAAGAAACTGCATCAACTAACGAGCAAAATAACCAGTTAATATCATAATGGTAGAATCAAGTTCACACATAACAATCTTAACCTTAAATGTAAATGGACTAAATGCTCCAATTAAAAGACACAGACTGGCAAACTGGATAAAGAGTCAAGACCCATCAGTCTGCTGTATTCAGGAGACCCATCTCACACGCAGAGACATACATAGGTTCAAAATAAAGGGATGGAGGAAGATTTACCAAGCAAATGGAGAACAAAAAAAAGCGGGGGTTGCAATACTAGTCTCTGATAAAACAGACTTTAAACCATCAAAGGTCAAAAGAGACAAAGAAGGCCATTACATAATGGTAAAGGGATCAATTCAACAGGAAGAGCTAACTATCCTAAATATATATGCACCCAATACAGGAGCACCCAGATTCATAAAGCAAGTCCTTAGAGCCTTACAAAGAGACTCAGACTCCCATACAATAATAATGGGAGACTTCAACACTCCACTGTCAACATTAGACAGAACAACGAGACAGAAAATTACCAAGGATATCCAGGAATTGAACTCATCTCTGCAGCAAGCAGTACTAATAGACATCTATAAAACTTTCCACCCCAAATCAACAGAATATACATTCTTCTCAGCACCACATCGCACTTATTCCAAAATTGACCACATAGTTGGAGGTAAAGCACTCCTCAGTAAATGTACAAGAACAGAAATTATAACAAACTGTCTCTCAGACCACACTGCAATCAAACTAGAACTCAGGACTAAGAAACTCAATCAAAACCGCTCAACTACATGGAAACTGAACAACCTGCTCCTGAATGACTACTGGGTACATGACAAAATGAAGGCAGAAATAAAGATGTTCTTTGAAACCAATGAGAACAAAGATACAACATACCAGAATCTCTGGGACACATTTAAAGCAGTGTGTAGAGGGAAATTTATACCACTAAATGCCCACAAGAGAAAGCAGGAAAGATCTAAAATTGACACTCTAACATCGCAATTAAAAGAACTAGAGAAGCAAGAGCAAACTCATTCAAAAGCTAGCAGAAGGCAAGAAATAACTAACATCAGAGCAGAACTGAAGGAGATAGAGACACAAAAATCCCTCCAAAAAATCAATGAATCCAGGAGTTGGTTTTTTGAAAAGATCAACAAAATTGACAGACCGCTAGCAAGACTAATAAAGAAGAAAATGGAGAAGAATCAAATAGACGCAATAAAAATTGATAAAGGGGATATCACCACCGACCCCACAGAAATACAAACTACCATCAGAGAATACTATAAACACCTCTACGCAAATAAACTAGAAAATCTAGAAGAAATGGATAATTTCCTGGACACTTACACTCTTCCAAGACTAAACCAGGAAGAAGTTGAATCCCTGAATAGACCAATAACAGGCTCTGAAATTGAGGCAATAATTAATAGCCTACCAACGAAAAAAGGTCCAGGATCAGATGGATTCACAGCTGAATTCTACCAGAGGTACAAGGAGGAGCTGGTACCATTCCTTCTGAAACAATTCCAATCAATAGAAAAACAGGGAATCCTCCCTAACTCATCTTATGAGGCCAACATCATCCTGATACCAAAGCCTGGCAGAGACACAACAAAAAAAGAGAATTTTAGACCAATATCCCTGATGAACATCGATGCAAAAATCCTCAATAAAATACTGGCAAACCGTATGCAACAGCACATCAAAAAGCTTATCCACCATGATCAAGTGGGCTTCATCCCTGGGATGCAAGTCTGGTTCAACATTCGCAAATCAATAAGCATAATCCAGCATATAAACAGAACCAAAGACAAGAAGCACATGATTATCTCAATCGATGCAGAAAAGGCTTTTGACAAAATTCAACAGCCCTTCATGCTAAAAACGCTCAATAAATTTGGTATTGATGGAAAGTACCTCAAAATAATAAGAGCTATTTATGACAAACCCACAGCCAATATCATACTGAATGGGCAAAACCTGGAAAAATTCCCTTTGAAAACAGGCACAAGACAGGGATGCCCTCTCTCACCACTCCTATTCAACATAGTGTTGGAAGTGCTGGCTAGGGCAATCAGGCAAGAGAAAGAAATCAAGGGGATTCAGTTAGGAAAAGAAGAAGTCAAAGTGTCCCTGTTTGCAGATGACATGATTGTATATTTAAAAAATCCCATTGTCTCAGCCCGAAATCTCCTTAAGCTGATAAGCAACTTCAGCAAAGTCTCAGGATACAAAATTAATGTGCAAAAATCCCAAGCATTCGTATACACCAGTAACAGACAAACAGAGAGCCAAATCATGAATGAACTTCCAATCACAATTGCTTCAAAGAGAATAAAACACCTAGGAATCCAACTTACAAGGGATGTAAAGGACCTCTTCAAGGAGAAGTACAAACCACTGCTCAATGAAATAAAAGAGGACACAAACAAATGGAAGAACATACCATGCTCATGGATAGGAAGAATCAATATTGTGAAAATGGCCATACTGCCCAAGGTTATTTATAGATTCAATGCCATCCCCATCAAGCTACCAATGAGTTTCTTCACAGAATTGGAAAAAACTGCTTTAAAGTTCATATGGAACCAAAAAAGAGCCCGCATTTCCAAGACAATCCTATGTCAAAAGAACAAAGCTGGAGGCATCACGCTACCTGACTTCAAACTATACTACAAGGCTACAGTCACCAAAACAGCATGGTACTGGTATCAAAACAGAGATATAGACCAATGGAACAGAACAGAGTCCTCAGAAATAATACCACACATCTACAGCCATCTGATCTTTGACAAACCTGAGAGAAACAAGAAATGGGGAAAGGATTCCCTATTTAATAAATGGTGCTGGGAAAAATGGCTAGCCATAAGCAGAAAGCTGAAACTGGATCCTTTCCTTACTCCTTATACGAAAATTAATTCAAGATGGATTAGAGACTTAAAGGTTAGACCTAATACCATAAAAACCCTAGAGGAAAACCTAGGTAGTACCATTCAGGACATAGGCATGGGCAAAGACTTCATGTCTATAACACCAAAAGCAACGGCAGCAAAAGCCAAAATTGACAAATGGGATCTCATTAAACTAAAGAGCTTCTGCACAGCAAAAGAAACTACCATCAGAGTGAACAGGCAACCTACAGAATGGGAGAAAATTTTTGCAATCTACTCATCTGACAAAGGCTAATATCCAGAACCTACAAAGACCTCAAACAAATTTACAAGAAAAAAACAAACAACCCCATCCAAAAGTGGGCAAAGGATATGAACAGACATTTCTCAAAAGAAGACATTCATACAGCCAACAGACACATGAAAAAATGCTCATCATCACTGGCCATCAGAGAAATGCAAATCAAAACCACACTGAGATACCATCTCACACCAGTTAGAATGGCGATCATTCAAAAGTCAGGAAACAACAGGTGCTGGAGAGGATGTGGAGAAATAGGAACACTTTTACACTGTTGGTGGGACTGTAAACTAGTTCAATCATTATGGAAAACAGTATGGCGATTCCTCAAGGATCTAGAACTAGACGTACCATATGACCCAGCCATCCCATTACTGGGTATATACACAAAAGATTATAAATCATGCTGCTATAAAGACACATGCACACGTATGTTTATTGCGGCACTATTCACAATAGCAAAGACTTGGAATCAACCCAAATGTCCATCAGTGACAGACTGGATTAAGAAAATGTGGCACATATACACCATGGAATACTATGCAGCCAAAAAAAGGATGAGTTTGTGTCCTTTGTAGGGACATGGATGCAGCTGGAAACCATCATTCTTAGCAAACTATCACAAGAACAGAAAACCAAACACCGCATGTTCTCACTCATAGGTGGGAACTGAACAATGAGATCACTTGGACTCGGGAAGGGGAACATCACACACCGGGGCCTATCATGGGGAGGGGGGAGGCGGGAGGGATTGCATTGGGAGTTATATCTGATGTAAATGACGAGTTGATGGGTGCTGACGAATTGATGGGTGCAGCACAGCAACAGGGCACAAGCATACATATGTAACAAACCTGCACGTTATGCACATGTAACCTAGAACTTAAAATATATATATATATAAAAAAAAAAAAAAAAGAAACAACCAACCACATCTCTCCTTCCCACTAGAGGCTTCCAGGCTGATACAGGTTGATACAGGCAGAGGAGGAGAAGATATGCAGCTAAGTCACATTTTGAGATCTGTTTAATAATAATTCTAATTTCATGTTCTCACTTATTTGTGAGATCTAAAAATCAAAACAATTGAATTCATGGAGATAGAGAGTAGAAGCATGGTTACCAGAGGCTGTGAAGGGTAGTGGGGGTTTGAGGCAAAGCTGGAGGTGGTTAATGGGTACAAAAAAACAGAAAGAATAAATAGGATCTAGTATTTGATAGCACAACAAGGCAACTATAGTCAGTAATAATTTAACTGTGCATTTTAAAATAACTAAAAGATTCTAATTGGATTGCTTGTAACACAAAGGATAAATGCTTGAGAGAATGGATACCCCATTTTACGTGATGTGATTATTATTCATTGCATGCCTGAATCAGAACATCTCATGCACCCCATAAATACATACATCTACTATATACCCACAAAATTGAAATAAATAATTTTAAAAAATAAAAAATAAAAAATAAAAATAGAAAATAATCTTCCACTTATTTTTTAGGAAAAGCACATAACTAAATTGTTACAAAAGGATTGACCAAACAATCCTTTGAACGGTTTGAGTCAGCAGTTGTGGCAGGAATGCGGTTGGGGGAAATGGGGAGAAGTGAGTGAAGATAAAAGGAATTGGACAAGTGTTGATGTTGGTGAAATGAATGATGAGTACCTAGAGGTAATCCACTATTGTATGCATTTGGAATTTATCATAAAAATATTTTTGAAAGAACATATTCACTACTGAAAATTCAAACAAGGGGAATAAATTAAAACCACTTATCATCCTATAATTTCAAACATTAAAAAGATTTATTATTTTATGAGAAAATTATAGCATTATTATATAAATATGGTATATTAATTTTTAAATAGCATTATACCTGAGCATTTTGCTAAGTTATTGTAATGTATCAAATATATATTTTACTTATTTTTATAAAAGTGAGACATAAAGTAAGCCTAAAAGAGATATACTAGAATAATAAGTACTAGAAATATAAAATAATTCTATATAAAATGATTAAATATAAATATGAAAAGAATTATAATTTAATTGCACCAGGAAAAATCATACTTGATTTAAAAAACCTTGTAAAGTAAAATAGAATTCAAAAAGCTTTAATTGTATTTGTATTTGACACTGTTATACTTAGTTTTTTAGCATGATATAATTATGAAAAATATTTAAAGCAATGTTATTACCTGTGGAAGACATCCGAGTTCTGGAGACATTGGCGGCGAATCTGTATAGGTTTGCAGCACCCTCCATTCTTGCTTCCTCAGAAGGAATTCCACTAAGGGGCATAAGGCAGAAAGTGAGACAGAGGTAATTCTCAGAGCAGGAGTGAAGGTTTATTAAAAGACTTTAAAACAGAAAGGAAAAGAAGGGAAGTACAACCTGGAAGAGGGCCAAGTGGGATACTTGAGAAGCCAAGTGCATGGCTTGACTTCTTGACTTGGGGTTTTATACATTGGCATACTTCCGGGATCTTGCCATACTTCTCCTCACTCCTGAGATCTCATTGGGAAGTTGCTGATCAGTTTCAGGTGTTTTCTATTAGAAGCTTGCCTTTCCTTGACACCAGGTATGACCAATTACTACTTTAGATAAACAGTTAACAACCCCTTGACCATCACCTGAGGGTTTCCCAACACATTTGGTGTGTGGAAGAGGGGAGCCCTCTCCTGCCCTGCTCATACTTGACTAGATTTCTACTGCAACAATATTTGTTGAATATTCTTTATGTACTAAGTAATAAGAATTCTGATATTTCATGAGTGATTGTTACACAAAATTATATAAATAAAAAAGAAATTAAGCATGTAATATTAAAAAAAAAGTGAAAAGAAGCTTTCTGAGAAACTGCTTTGTGTTCTGTTAATTCATCTCAGAGAGTTACAGCATTCCCCTCAAGAAGCCTTTCGCTAAGACAGTTCTTGTGGAATTTGCAAAGTGATATTTGGAAGGCCATAGAGGGCTATGGTGAAAAAGGAAATATACTAAGATAAAAACCGAAAAGAAGATTTCTGAGAAACTGCTTTGTGTTCTGATAGTTCATCTCACAGAGTTACAGCTTTCCCCTCAAGAAGCCGTTCACTAAGACTGTTCTTGTGAAATTTGGAAAGTAATATTTGGAAGCCCATAGAGGGCTATGGTGAAAAAGGAAATAACTTTCCTTAAAAACTGGAAAGAAGCTTTCCCCTCAAGAAGCTTTCCCCTCAAGAAGCCTTTCGCTAAGACGGTTCTTGTGGAATTTGCAAAGTGATATTTGGAAGCCCATAGAGGGCTACGGTGAAAAAGGAAATATCTTCCGTTAAAACCTGAAAAGAAGGATTCTGAGAACCTGCTTTGTGTTCTGTTAATTCATCTGACAGAGTTACAGATTTCCCGTCAAGAACCCTTTCCCTAAGAGTGTTCTGGTGAAATTTGCAAAGTGACGTTTGGAAGCCCATAGAGGGCTATGGAGAAAAAGGAAATATCCTAAGATAAAAACTGAAAAGAAGCTTTCTGAGAAACTGCTTTGTGTTCTGTTAATTCATCTCACAGGGTTACAGCTTTCACCTCAAGAAGCCTTTCGCTGAGATTGTTCTTGTGGAATTTTCAAAGTGATATTTGGTAGCCCATAGAGGGCTATGGTGGAAAAGGAAATATCCTAAAGTAAAAACCGAAAAGAAGCCTTCCAAAAAACTGCATTGTGTTCTGTTAATTCATCTCACAGAGATACAGCTTTCTCCTGAAGAAGCTTTTCGCTAAGACTGTTCTTCTGGAATTTGAAAGTGATATTTGGAAGCCCATAGAGGGCTACGGTGAAAAAGGAAATAACTTCCGTTAAAAACAGGAAATAAGCTTTCTGAGAAACTGCTTTGTGTTCTGTTAATTCATCTCACAGAGTTACAGCTTTGCCCTCAAGAAGCCTTTCGCTAAGACTGTTCTTGTGGAATTTGCAAAGTGATATTTGGAAGCCCATAGAGGGCTACGGTGAAAAAGGAAATAACTTCCGTTAAAAACAGGAAAGAAGCTTTCTGAGAAACTGTTTTGTGTTCTGTTAATTCATCTCACAGAGTTACAGCTTTGCCCTCAAGAAGCCTTTCGCTAAGACTGTTCTTGTGGAATTTGCAAAGTGATATTTGGAAGCCCATAGAGGGCTATAGTGAAAAAGGAAATATCTTCCGTTAAAAAGTGGAAAGAAGCTTTCTCAGAAACTGCTTTGTGTTCTGTTAATTCATCTCACAATGTTACAAATTTCTCCTCAAGAAACCTTTAGCTAAGGCTGATCTTGTGGAATTTGAAAAGTAATATTTGGAAGCCCATAGGGGGCTATGGTGAAAAAAGGAGATATCCTAAGATAAAAACTGAAAAGAAGCTTTCTGAGAAACTGCTTTGTGTTCTGTCAGTTTCTCTCACAGAGATACAGCTTTCCCCTAAAGAAGACTTTTGCGATGGCGTTTCTTGTGGAATTTGAAGAGTGACATTTGGAAGCCCATGGAGGGCTACGGTGAAAAAGGAAATATCTTCAGTTAAAAACTGGAAAGAAGATTTCTGAGAAACTGCTTTGTGTTCTGCTAATTCATCTCACAGAGTTACAGCTTTCCCCTCAAGAAGCCTTTCGCTAAGAGTGTTCTTGTGGAATTTGCAAAGGGATATTTGGAAGACCTTAGAAGGTAATGGTGAAAAAGGAAATATACTAAGATAAAAACTGAAAATAAGCTTTCTGAGAAACTGCTTTGTGTTCTCTTAATTGCTCTCAGAGAGGTACAAATTTCCCCTGAAGAAGTCTTTCTCTAAGACTGATCTTGTGAAAATTGAAAGTGATGTTTGGAAGCTCATAGGGGCTATGGTGAAAAAGGAAATATACTAAGATAAAAACCGAAAAGAAACTTTCTGAGAAACTGCTTAGTGTTCTGTTAGTTCATCTCACAGAGTTACAGCTTTCCCCTCAGGAAGCCGTTCACTAAGACTGTTCTTGTGAAATTTGGAAAGTAATATTTGGAAGCCCATAGAGGGCTATGGTGAAAAAGAAAATATCTTCCATAAAAAGCTGTAAAGAATCTTTCTGAGAAACTGCCTTGTGTTCTGTTAATTCATGTCACAGAGTTACAGCTTTCCACTCTAGAAGCCTTTCCGTAAGACTGTTCTGTGGAATTTGCAAAGAGATATTTGTAAGCCCATAGAGAGCTATGATGAAAAAGGAAATATCTTCCTTTAAAAGCTGGAAAGAAGCTTTCTGAGAGACAGCTTTGTGTTCCATTAATTAATCTCACAGAGTTACAGCTTTCCCCTCAAGAAGCCTTTCGCTAAGTCTGTTTTTGTGGAATTTGCAAAGTGCTATCTGGAAGCCCTTAAAGGGCCATGATGAAAAAGGAAATATCTTCAGTTAAAAACTGGAAAGAAGCTTTCTGAGAGACTGCTTTGTATTCTCTTAATTCAGCTCACACAATTACAGCTTTCCCCTCAAGAAGCCTTTCGCTAAGACTGTTCTTGTGGAATTTGCAAAGTTATATTTCGAAAACCGTAGAGGGCTATGGTGAAAATGGAAATATCCTAAGATAAAAAACGAAAAGAAACTTTCTGAGAAACTGCTTTGTATTCTGTTAATTCATCTCACAGTGTTACAAATTTCTCCTCAAGAAACTTTTAGCTAAGTCTGATCTTGTGGAATTTGAAAAGTGATATTTGGAAGCCCATAGGGGGCTATGGTGAAAAAGGAAATATCTTCCGTTAAAATCTGGAAAGAAGATTTCTGAGAAACTACTTTGTGTTCTGTTAATTCATATCAGAGACTTAGAGCTTTCACCTCATGAAGCCTTTTCCTAAGGCTGTTCTTGTGGAATTTGCAAAGTGATATTTGTAAGCCCACAGAGGGCTATGGTGAAAAAGGAGATATCCTAAGATAAAAACTGAAAAGAAGCTTTCTGAGAAACTGCTTTGTGTTCTGCCAATTTATCTCACAGAGTTACAGCTTTCACCTCAAAAAGAATATCGCGAAGGCGGTTCTTGTGGAATTTGCAAAGTGACATTCGGAAGCCCATGGAGGGCTATGGTGAAAAAGGAAATATCTTCAGTTAAAAACTGGAAAGAAGCTTTATGAGGAACTGCTTTGTGTTCTGTTAATTCATCTCAGAGAGGTACATCTTTACCCTCAAGAAATCTTTCTCTAAGACTGTTCTTGTGGAAATTGCAAAGTGATGTTTGGAAGCCCATAGAGGTCTATGGTGAAAAAGGAAATATCCTAAGATAAAAACTGAAAAGAAGCCTTCTAAGAAACTGCATTGTGTTCTGTTAATTCATCTCACAGAGTTACAGCTTTCTCCTTAAGAAGCTTTTCGCTAAGACTGTTCTTGTCGAATTTGCAAAGTGATATTTGGAAGCCCAAAGAGGGCTATGGTGAAAAAGGAAATATCCTAAGATTCAAACTGAAAATAAACTTTCTGAGAAACTGCTTTGTGTTCTGTTAATTCATCTCACAGAGTTACAGCTTTCCAGTCAAGAAGCCTTTCGCTAAGACGGTTCTTGTGGAATTTGCAAAGTGATATTTCGAAGACCATAGAGGACTATGGTGAAAATGGAAATATCCTAAGATAAAAAGTGAAAAGAAGCTTTCCGAGAAACTGCTTTGTGTTCTCTTAATTCATCTCACAGTGTTACAAATTTCTCCTCAAGAAACCTTTAGCTAAGGCTGATCTTGTGGAATTTGAAAAGTGATATTTGGAAGCCCATAGGAGGCTATTGTGAAAAAGGAAGTATCTTCCGTTAAAATCTGGAAAGAAGATTTCTAAGAGACTGCTTTGTTCTCTGTTAATTCATCTCACACAGTTACAGCTTTCCCCTCAAGAAACCGTTCACTGAGAATGTTCTTGTGGAATTTGCAAAGTGATATTGGAAGACCATAGATGGTTATGGCGAAAAAGGAAATATCCTAAGAAAAAAACCGAAAAGGAGCTTTCTCAGAAACTGCATTGTGTTCTCTTAATTCATCTCACAGAATTTTAACTTTCCCCGCAGGAAGCCTATCAGTAAGACTGTTCCTGTGGAATTTTTAAAGTCATATTTGGAAGCCAATAGAGGGCTATGGTGAAAAAGGAAATATCTTCCGTTAAAAACTGGAAAGAAGCTCTCTGAGAAACTGCTTTGTGTTCTCTCAATTCATCTCACAGAGTAACATCTTTCTCCTCAAGAAGCCTTTCCCAAGGACTGTTCTTGTGGAACTGGCAAAGTGATATTTGGAAGCGCATAGAAGGCGATGGTGAAAAAGGAAATATCCTAAGATAAAAACGGAAAAGAAGCTTTCTGAGAATCTGCTTTGTGTTCTTTTGATTCATTTCACAGAGTTACAGCTTTCCCCTCAAGATGCCTTTCCCTGAGACTGTTCTTGAGGAATTTGCAAAGAGATATTTGGAAGCCCAAAGAGGGCTATGGTTAAAAACGAAATATCCTAAGATAAAAACTGAAAAGAAGCTTTCTGAGGAACTGCTTTATGTTCTGTTAATTCATCTCAGAGATTTACAGCTTTCCGTTCAAGAAGCCTTTCGCAAAGACTGTTCTTTTGGAATTGGCAAAGTGATATTTGGAAGGCCATAGAGAGCTATGGTGCTCTCTAAGATAAAATATCCTAAGATAAAATATCCTAAGATATCCTAAGATAAAATATCCTAAGATAAAACTGAAATATCCTAAGATAAAAACTGAAAAGAAGCTTTCTGAGAACTGCTTTATGTTCTCTTAATTCATCTCAGAGATTTACAGCTTTCCGTTCAAGAAGCCTTTCGCAAAGACTGTTCTTTTGGAATTGGAAAAGTGATATTTGGAAGGCCATAGAGAGCTATGGTGCATATGGAAATATCCTAAGATAAAAACCGAAAACAAGCTTTCTGAGAAACTGCTTTGTGTTCTGTTAATTCATCTCAGAGAGTTACAGCTTTCTCCTCGAGAAGCCCTTCGCTAAGACTGTTCTTGTGAAATTTGCAAACTGATATATGGAAGCCCATAGAAGGCTATGGTAATAAAGGAAATAACTTCGGTTAAAAACTGGAAAGAAGCTTTCTGAGAAACTACTTTGTGTTCTGTTAATTCATCTCACATTGTTACATCTTTCCCTTCAAGAAGCCTTCCCCTAAGACTGTTCTTGTGGAATTTGCTAAGTGATATTTGGAAGCCCTTAGAGAGCTATGGTGAAAAAGAAAATATCGTAACATAAAAAGCGAAAAGATGCTTTCTGAAAAACTGCACTGTGTTATCTTAATTCATCTCACAGAGTTATAGCTTTCCCCTCAAGAAGTCGTTCACTAACACTGTACTTCTGTAATTTGCAAAGTCATATTTGGAAGCCCACAGAGGGCTATGGTGAAAAAGGAAATCTCTTCCGTTAAAAACCGTAAAGAAGCTTTCTGAGAAACTGCTTTGTGTTCTGTTAATTCATCTCACAGTGTTACAGCTTTCCCCTCAAGAAGCCTTTCGCTAAGACTGTTCTGGTGGAATATTTAAAGTGATATTTGGAAGCCCATAGGGGGCTATGGTGAAAAAAGAAATATCTTCATTTACAAACTGGAAAGAAGCTTTCTGAGAAACTGCTTTGTGTTCTGTTAAATCATCTTACAGAGTTACAGTTTCCCCTCATGAAGCCTTTCGCTAAGACTTTTCTTGTGGGATTTGCAAAGTGATATTTGGAAGTCCATAGAGGTCTATGGTGAAAAAGGAAATATCTTCCGTTAAAAACTGGAAAGAAACGTTCTGAGAGACTGCTTTGTTTCCCGTTAATTGATCACACAGTGTTACAGCTTTCCCCTCAAGAAGCCTTTCGCAAAGACTGTTCTTGTAGAATTAGCAAAGTGATATTGTGAAGCAAATAGAGGGTATGTTGAAAAAGGAACTGTCTTCTGTTAAAAACTGGAAAGAAGCTTTCTGAGAAACTGCTTTGTGTTCTGTTAATTCATCTCACAGAGTTATAGCTTTCACAGCAAGAAGCCTTTCAGTAAGACGGTTCTTGTGGAATTTGCAAAGTGATATTTGGAAACCCATAGAGGGTTATGGTGAAAAAGGAAATATCCTAAGATAGAAACTGAAAAGTAGCTTTCTGAGAAACTGCCTTGTGTTCTGTTAATTGATCTCACAGAGTTACAGCTTTCCCCTCAAGAAACTTTTCGCTAAGGCTGCTCTTGTGGAATTTTCAAAATGATATTTGGAAGCCTATAGAGGGCTGTGGTAAAGAAGGAAATATCTTCAGTTAAAAACTGGAAAGAAGCTTTCTGAGAAACTCCTTTGCGTTGTGTTAATTCATCTCTCAGAGTTGCAGCTTTGCCCTGGAGATGCCTTTCGCTAAGACTGCTCTTGTGAAATTTGCAAAGTGATATTTAGAAGACCTTAGAGGGCTATGGAATAAGGAAATATCCTAAGATAAACACTGAAAAGAAGCTTTCTGAGAAACTGCTTTGTGTTCTGCTAAGTCATCTCACAGAGTTACAGCTTTCCCCTCAAGAGGCCTTTCGCTAAGACTGTTCTTGTGGAATTTGCAAAGTGATATTTGGGAGCCAATAGTGGGCTATGGTGAAAAACGAAACAACTTCAGTTAAAAAGTGGAAAGAAGCTTTCTGACAAAATGCTTTGTGTTCTATTAATTCATCTCACAGAATTTAGGCTCTCCCCTCAAGAAGTCTTTCCGTGAGACAGTTCTTGTGTAATTTACAAAGTGATATTTGGAAGCCCATAGAGGGCTATGGTAAAAAAGGAAATATCTTCAGTTGAAAACTGGAAAGAAGATTTCTGACAAACTGCTTTGTGTTCTGTTAATTCATCTCACAGAATTACAGCTTTCCCCTCAACAAGTCTTTCGCTAAGACTGTTCTTGTGTAATTTGCAAAGAGATATTTGGAAGCCCATAAAGGGATATGGTGAAAAAGCAAATATCCTATGATAAAAACTGAAAAGAAGCTTTCTGAGAAACTGCTTTGTGTTCTGTTAATTCATCTCACAGAGTTATAGCTTTCCCATCAAGAAGCCTTTCGGTAAGAATCTTCTTGTGACATTTGCAAAGTGATATTTGGAAGCCCATAGAGGGCTATGGTGAAAAAGGAAATATCCTAAGATAAAAACTGAAAGAAGCTTTCTGAGAAACTGCATTGTGTTCTGTTAATTCATCTCACAGAGTTACAGCTTTCTCCACAAGAAGCCTTTCGCTAAGACTGATCTTGCGGAATATGCAAAGTGATATTTGGAAGCCCATAGGGGGCTATGGTGAAAAAGGAAATATCCTAAGATAGAAACTGAAAAGGAACTTTCTGAGAAACGGCTATGTGTTCTGTTAATTCATCTCACAGAGTTACAGCTTTCCCCTCAAGAAGCCTTTCGCTAAGACTGTTCTTGTGGAATTGGGAAAGTTATATTTCAAAGACTATAGAGGGCTATGGTGAAAATGGAATTATTCTGAGATAAAAACCGAAAAGAAGCTTTCTGAGCAACTGCTTTGTGTTCTGTTAATTCATCTCACAGTGTTACAAACTTCTCCTCAAGAAACCTTTAGCTAAAGCTGATCTTGTGGAATTTGAAAAGTGATATTTGGAAGCCCATAGGGGGCTATGGTGAAAAAGGAAGTATCTTCTGTTAAAAACTGGAAAGAAGTTTTCTGAGAAACTGCTTTGTGTTCTGTTAATTTATCTTACAGAGTTAAAGCTTTCCCCTCAAGAAACCTTTCTCTAAGGCTGTTCTTGTGTAATTTGCAAAGTGATATTTGGAAGCCTATAGAGGGTTATGGTGATAAAGGAAATATCTTCAGTTAAAAACTGGAAAGAAGATTTCTGAAAAACTGCTTTGTGATCTGTTAATTCATCTCACAGAGTTACAGCTTTCCCCTCAAGACGCCTTTCGGGAAGACTGTTCTTGTGGAATTTGCAAACTGATATTTGGACGCCCATAGAGGGCTATGGTGAAAAAGGAAATATCCTCAGTTAAAAACTGGAAAGAAGCTTTCTGAGAAACTGCTTTGTGTTCTGTTAATTCACATCACGGAGTTACAGCTTTCCCCTCAAGAAATCTTTCGCTAAGACACTTCTTGTGGAATTTGCAAAGTGATATTTGGAAGCCATTAGAGGGCTATAGTGAAAAAGGAAATATCCTCAGTTAAAAAGTTGAAAGAAGATTTCTGAGAAACTGCTTTGTGTTTTGTTAATTCATCTCACAGAGTTACAGCTTTCCGCTCAAGAAGCCGTTCGCTAAGACTGTTCCTCTGGAATATGCAAAGTGTTATTTTGGAGCCCATAGGGGGCTACGGTGAAAAGGAAATATCTTCCGTTTAAAACTGGAAAGAAGCTTTTTGAGAATCTGCTTTGTGTTCTTTAAATTCATCTCACAGAGTAACAGCTTTCCCCTCTATAAGTCTTTCGTTAAGACTGTTCTTGTGGAATTTGCAAAGTGATATTGGGAAGCCCATAGAAGGCTATGGTGAAAAAGGAAAAATCTTCCGTTAAAACTCTGAAGAAGCATTTTGTGAAACTGCCGTGTGTTCTGATAATGCATCTCACCGAGTTACAGCTTTCCCCTCAAGAAGCCTTTCGCAAAGTCTGTTCTTGTGGGATTTTCTAAGTGATATTTGGAAGCCCATAGAGGGCTGTGGGGAAAACGGAAATATCTTCGGCTGAAAACTGTATAGAAGCTTTTTGAGAAACAGCTCTGTGTTCTGTTAATTCATTTCAGAGAGTTACAGCTTTCCGCTCCAGAAGCCTTTCGCTAAGACTGCTCTTTTGGAATTTGCAAAGTGATATTTGGAAGCCCTTAGAGGGCTATGGTGAAAAAGGAAATATCTTCCATTAAAAACTGGAAAGAAGACTTCTGAGATACTGCCGTGTGTTCTGTTAATACGTCTAACCGAGTTACAGATTTTCCCTCAAGAAGCCTTTCGCTAAGACTGTTCTTGTGGTATTTGCAATGTGATATTTGGAAGCCCATATAGGGCTATGGTGAAAAAGGAAATATCTTCAGTTAAAAACTGGAAAGAAACTTTCTGAGAAACTGCTTTGTGTTCTGTTAATACATCTCACAGTGTTACAGGATTCCCCTCCAGAAGACTTTCGCTATGACTGTTCTTGTGGAATTTGCAAAATGATGTTTTGAAGCCCAAAGAGAGCTATGGTGAAAAAGGAAATATCCTAAGATAAAAACGGAAAAGAAGCTTTCTGAGGAACTGCTTTGTGTTCTCTTAATTCGTATCCTTGAGTTACAAATTTTTCCTCAAGAAACCATTCGCTAAGACTGTTCTTGTGCAATTTGCAAAGTGATATTTGGAAGCCCATAGAGGGCCATGATGAAAAAGGAAATATCTTCAGTTAAAAACTGGAAAGAAACTTTCTGAGAAACTGCTTTGTGTTCTGGTAATTCATCTCACAGACTTACAGCTTTCTTCTCAAGAAGCTTTTCGGTAAGTCTGTTTTGTGGAATTTCAAAGTGATATTTGGAAGCCCATAGTGGGCTATGGAGAAAAAGGAAATATCTTCCGTTAAAAACTGGGAAGAAGATTTCTGAGACACTGCTTTGTGTTCTGTTAATTTATCTAACAGAGTTACAGCATTCCCCTAGAGAAGTCATTCGCTAAGATTGTTTTTGTGGAATTTGCAAAGTGATATTTGGAAACCCCTAGAGGGCTTTGGTGAAAAAGGAAATATCTTCAGTTAAAAACTGGAAAGAAGTTTTTTGAGAAACTGTTTTGTGTTCTGATAATTCATCTCACAGGATTACAGCTTTCCCTTCAAGAAGCCTTTCGATAAGACTGTTCTTGTGGGATTTGCAAAGTGATATTTGGAAGCCCAAATATGGCTATGGTGAAAAAGGAAATTTCTTCAGTTAAGAACTGGAAAGAAGCTTTCTGAGACACTGCTTTGTGTTCTGTTAATTCAACTCACTGAGTTACAGTTTTCCCCTCCAGAAGCCTTTCCCTAAGACTGTTCTTGTGAAATTTGCAAAGTGATATTCGAAAGCCCACAGAGTGCTATAGTGAAAAACAAAATATCTTCCGTTGAAAACTTGAAAGAAGCTTTCTGAGAAACTGCCGTGTGTTTTATTAATACATCTCACACAGATCCAGCTTTGCTCTCAAGAAGACCTTTGCTACGACTGTTCTTGAGGAATTTGCAAAGTGATATTTGGAAGCCCATAGAGGGATATGTTGAAAAAGGAAATATCTTTCGTTAAAAACTGAAAAGAAGCTTTCTTAGAAACTGCTATGTGTTCTGTTAATTCATCTCAACGAGTTACAACTTTCCCCTCAAGAAGCCTTCAGCTATGTCTCCTCTTGTGTAATTTGCAAAATGATATTTGGAAGCCC
Source organism: Chlorocebus sabaeus (assembly GCF_047675955.1). Lineage (NCBI taxonomy): Eukaryota > Metazoa > Chordata > Mammalia > Primates > Cercopithecidae > Chlorocebus > Chlorocebus sabaeus. Next base: position 845,827 of record NW_027328314.1, on the reverse strand, counting down.
ATAGAGATCTACTGTGAAAATGGAAATATCCTCAGATAAAAACCGAAAAGAAGCTTTCTGAGAAACTAATTTGTTTTCTGTTAATTCATATGACAGAGTTACAGATTTTCCCTAAAGAAGCCTTTCGCTAAGACTGTTCCTGTGGAATTTGCAAAGTGATATTTGGAAGCCCATAGAGGGCTATGGTGAAAAAGGAAATATCCTATGATAAAAACTGAAAAGAAGCTTTCTGAGAAACTGCTTTGTGTTCTGTTAATTCAACTCACAGAGTTACAGCTTTCCCCTCAAGAAACCTTTCGCTAAAACTCTTCTTTTGGAATTTGCAAAGTGATATTTGGAAGCCCATAGACGGCTAAGCTGAAAAAGGAAATATCTTCCGTTAAAAACTGGAAAGAAGATTTCTGAGAAACTGCTTTGTGTTCTATTAATGCATCTCACAGAGTTACAGCTCTCCCATCCAGAAACCTTTCGCTAACACTGTTCTTATGGAATTTGCAAAGTGATATTTGGAAGCAAAGAGAGAGCTATGGTGAAAAAGGAAATATCCTAAGATAAAAACTGAAAAGAAGTTTTCTGAGAAACTGCTTTGTGTTGTGTTAATTCATCTCATGGATGTACAGCTTTCCCCTCCAGAAGCCTTTCGCTAAGACTGTTCTTGTGGAATTTGCAAAGTGATATTTGGAAGCCCAGAGAGGGCTATGGTGAAAAAGGAAATATCTTCAGTTAAAAACTGGAAAGAAGGTTTCTGAGAAACTGCCGTGTGTTCTGTTAATACATCTCACCGAGATACAGCTTTCCCCTCAAGAAGCCTTTCTGTAAGACTGTTCTTGTGGAATTTGGAAAGTGAAATTTGGAAGCCCATTGAGGGCTATGATGAAAAAGGAAATTTCTTCCGTTAAAAACCGAAAAGAAGCTTTCTGAGAAACTGCTTTGTGTTTTGTTAGTTCATCTCACAGAATTACAGCTTTGCTCTCCAGAAGCCTTTCGCTAAGACTGTTCTTGTGGAATTTGCAAAGTGATCTTAGAAGCCCGTAGATGGCTATGGTGAAAAAGGAAATATCTTCCATTAAAAACAGGAAAGAAGCTTTCTGAGAGACTTCTTTGTGTTCTGTTAATTCCTCTCACAGTCTACAGCTTTCACCTCAAGAAGCCTTTCCTTAAGACTGTTCTTGTTGAATTTTCAAAGTGATATTTGGAAGCTCCTAGAAGGCTATGGTGAAAAAGGAAATATCCTAAGATAAAAACTGAAAAGATGCTTTCTGAAAAACTGCATTGTGTTTTCTTAATTGATCTCACGGAGTTATAGATTTCCCCTCCAGAAGCCTTTTGCTAAGATTGTTCTTGTGGAATTTGCAACGTGATATTTGGAAGCCCGCAGAGGGCTATGGTGAAAAAGGAAATATCTTCCATTAAAACCTGGAAAGAAGACTTCTGAGAAACTCCTTTGTGTTCTGCTAATACATCTCACAAAGTTACAGCTTTCCCCTCAAGATGCCGATCACTAAGACTGTTCTTGTGGAATTTGCAACGTGATATTTGGAAGCCCGCAGAGGGCTATGGTAAAAAAGGAACAATCTTCTCTTAAAAACTGGAAATAAGCTTTCTGAGAAACCGCCATGTGTTCTCTTAATGCACCCAACCGAGTTACAGCTTTCCCCTCAAGAAGACATTCGCTAGGACTGTTCTTGTGGGATTTGCAATGTGATATTTGGAAGTCCATAGAGGGCTATGGTGAAAAAGGAAATTTCTTCCGTTAAAAACTGGAAAGAAGATTTCTGAGAAATTGCTATTTGTTCTGTTAATTCATCTCACAGAGTTACAGCTTCACCTCCAGAAGCCTTTCGCTAATACTGTTCTTGTGGAATTTGCAAAGTCATATTTGGAAGCCAATAGAAGTCTATTTTGAAAAAGGAATTATCCTAAGATAGAAACTGAAAATAAGCTTTCTGAGAAACTGCTTTGTGTTCTGTCAACCCAACTCACAGAGTTACAGCTTTCCCCTCAAGAAACCTTTTGCTGAGGCTGTTGTTGTGAAATTTTCAAAGTGATATTTGGAAGCCCCTAGACGGCTATGGTGAAAAAGGAAATATCTTCCGTTAAAAACTGGAAAGAATCTTTATGAGAATCTGCCATGTGTTATGTTAATACATCTCACCGAGTTACAGCTTTCCCCACAAGAAGCCTTTCGCTAAGACTGTTCCTGTGGGATCTGCAAAGTGATATTTGGAAGCCCATAGAGGGCTACGGTGAAAATGGAATTATCTTCAGTTAACAACAGGAAAGAAGCTTCTGAGAAACTGCTTTGTGTTCTGTTAATTCATTTCACAGAGTTACAGCTTTCCCTCAAGAAGCCTTTCACTAAGACTCTTCTTGTGGAATTTGCAAAGTGATCTTTGGAAGCCCATAGAGGGCTATGGTGAAAAAGGAAATATCTTCCATTAAAAACTGGAAAGTTTTATGAGAATCTGCCGTGTGTTATGTTAATACATCTCACCGAGTTACAGCTTTACCCACAAGAAGCTTTTCGCTAAGTCTGTTCCTGTGGGATTTGCAAAGTGATATTTGGAAGCCCTTAGAGGGCTACGGTGAAAATGGAAATATCTTCAGTTAACAACAGGAAAGAAGCTTCTGAGAAACTGCTTTGTGTTCTGTTAATTCATCTCCAAGAGTTACAGCTTTCCCCTCAAGAAGCCTTTCGGTACGACGGCTCTTGTGGAATTTGCAGAGTGATATTTGGAAGCCCACAGAGGGCTAAGGTGAAAAAGGAAATAGACTAAGATAAAAACTGAAAACAAGCTTTTTGAGAAGCTGCTTTGTGTTCTGTTAATTCATCTCACAGTGTTCCAGCTTTCCCCTAAAGAAGCCTTTCGCTACGACTGTTCTTGTGGAATTTTCAGAGATATTTGGAAGCCCTTAGAGGGCTATGGTAAAAAAGGATATACCTTCAGTTAAAAACTGGAAAGAAGCTTTCTGAGAAACTGCTTAGTGTTCTGTTAATTCATCTCACAGAGTTACAGTTCTCCCTTCAAGAAGCCTTTCGCTAAGACTGTTCTTGTGGAATTGGCAAAGTGATATTTCGAAGACCTTGGAGGGCTATGGTGAAAAAGGAAATATCTTCCGTTAAAAACTGGAAAAAAGCTTTCTGAGAAACTGCTTTGTGTTCTGTTAATTCATCTCACAGAGTTATAGCTTTCCCCTCAAAAAGCCTTTCGCTAAGGCTGTTGTTGTGGAATTTGCAAAGTGATATTTGGAATCCCAAAGAGGGCTATGGTGAAAATGGAAATATCCTAAGATAAAAACCGAAAAGAACCTTTCTGAGAAACTGCTTTCTGTTCTGGTAGTTCATCTCAAAGAGTTACAGCATTCTGCTCAAGGAGCCGTTCACTAAGACTGTTCTTGTGGAATTTGACAAGTGACATTTGGAAGCCCTTAGAGGGCTATGGTGAAAAAGTAAATATCCTAAGATAAAAACTGAAAAGAAACTTTCTGAGAAACTGCTTTGTTTTCTGTTCATTCAACTCACACAGTTACAGCTTTACCTTCAAGAAGCCTTTCGCTAAGGCTGCTGTTGTGGTATTTGCAAAGTGATATTTGGAAGCCCATAGAGGGCTACGGTGAAAAAGGAAATATCTTCACTTAAAAACTGAAAAGAAGCTTTCTGAGAAACTGCTGTGTGTTCTGTCAATTCATCTCAAAGAATTAGAGCTTTCCCCTGAAAACACCTTCCGCTAAGACTGTTCTTGTGGAATTTGCAAAGTGATAACTGGAAGCCCATAGATGGCTATGGTGAAAAAGGAAACATCCTAAGATAAAAACCGAGAAGAAGCTTCCTGAGAAACTGCTTTGTGTTCTTTTAGTTAATCTCACGGTGTTACCGCTTTCCCCTCAAGAAGCCATTCAGTAAGACTGTTCTTATGGAATTTGCTAAGTGATATTTGGAAGCCCAGAGAGGGCTACGGTGAAAAAGGAAATATCTTCCGTTAAAAACTGGAAAGAAGATTTCCGAGAAACTGCTTTGTGTTCTGTTAATTCATCTCACAGAGTTACAGCTTTCCCCTCCAGAAGTCTTTGGCTAAGACTATTCTTGTGGAATTTGCAAAGTGATATTTCGAAGCCCTTAGAGGGCTATGGTGAAAAAGGAAATACCCTAAGATAAAAACTGAAAAGAAGCTTTCTGAGCAACTGCTTTGTTTTCTGTTAAATCAACTCACAGAGTTACAGCTTTCCCCTCAAGAAGCCTGTCGCTAAGGCTGTTTTTGTGGAATTTGCAAAGTGATATTTGGAAGCCCATAGATGGCTATGGTGAAAATGGAAATATCCTAAGATAAAAATAGAAAAGAAGCTTTCTGAGATACTGCCTTGTGTTCTGTTAGTTCATCTCACAGAGTTACAGCTTTACCCTCAAGAAACCATTCACTAAGACTGTTCTTGTGAAATTTGCAAAGTGATATTGGAAGCCCATAGAGGGCTATGGTGTAAAAGGAAATAACTTCAGTTTAAAACTGGAAAGAATCGTTCTGAGAAACTACTTTGTGTTTTCTTAATTCAACTCACAGAGTTACAGCTTTCCCTTCAATAAGCCTTTCACTAAGACAGTTCTTGTGGAATTTGCAAAGAGATATTTGGAGCCCTTAGAAGGCGATGGTGAAAAAGGAAATATCCTAATATAAAAACTGAACAGAAGCTTTCTGAGAAACTGCTTTGTGTACTGTTAATTCATCTCACAGAGTTACAGCTTGTCCCTGCAGAAGCCTTTCACTAAGACTGTTCTTGTGGAATTTGCAAAGAGAAATTTCGAAGCCTATAGAGGGCTATGGTGAAAAAGGGAATATCTTCCGTTAAAAACCGAAAAGAAGCTTTCTGAGAAACTGCTTTGTGTTCTGTTAGTTCATCTCACAGAGTTTGAGCTTTCCTCTCAAGGAGCCGTTCACAAAGACTCTTCTTGTGCAATTTGCAAATTCATATTTGGTAACCCATAGAGGGCTATGGTGAAAAAGGAAATATCTCACGTTAAAAAGGAGAAAGCAGCTTCTTGAGAAACTGGCGTGTTTTCTGTTAATACATCTCACCGAATTAGATCTTTCCCTTCCAGAAGCCTTTCGCTAAGACTGTTCTTGTGGAATTTGCAAGGTGATATTTGGAAGACCATAGAGGGCTATGGTGAAAAAGGAAATAGCCTAAGATAGAAACTGAAAAGAAGCTTTCTGAAAAACTGTTTTGTGTTCTGTTGAATCATCTCAAAGAGTTAGAGCTTTTCCCTTAAGAAGCCTTTCGCTAATACTATTCTTGTGGAATTTGCAAAGTGATATTCGGAAGCCCATAGAGTGCTATAGTGAAAATGGAAATATCCTAAGATAAAAATTGAAAAGAAGCTTTCTGAGAAACTGTCTTGTGTTCTGTTAGTTCATCTCATAGAGTTACAGCTTTATCCTCAAGAAGCCGTTCACTAAGACTGTTCTTGTGAAATTTGCAAAGTGATATTTGGAAGCCCATAGAAGGCTATGGTGAAAAAGGAATTACCTTCAATTAGAAACTAGAAAGAAGCTTTCTGAGAAGCTGCTTTGTGTTCTGTTAATTCATCTCAGAGTGTTACAGCTTTCCCCTCAAGAAGCCTGTCGCTAAGACTGTTCTTGTGGAACTTCCAAAGTGATATTTGGAAGCCCTTAGAGGGCTATGGTGAAAAAGCAATATCTTCCGTTAAAAACCGGAAAGAACATTTCTGAGAAACTTCTTTGTGTTCTGTTAATTCATCTCACAGAGTTACAGCTTTCACCTCAAGAAGCCTTTCGCTAAGACTCTTCTTGTGGAATTTGCAAAGTGATATTTGGAATCTTATATAGGGCTACTGTGAAAAAGGAAATATGTTGCGTTAAAAACTGAAAAGAAGCTTTCTGAGAAACTGCCTTGTGTTCTGTTAGTTCATCTCACAGAGTTACAGCTTTACCCTCACGAAACCGTTCACTAAGACTGTTCTTGTGAAATTTGCAAAGTGATATTGGAAGCCTGTAGAGGGCTATGGTGAAAAAGGAAATAACTTCAGTTTAAAACTGGAAAGAATCTTTCTGAGAAACTACTTTGTGTTCTCTTAATTCAACTCACAGAGTTACAGCTTTCCCTTCAAAAAGCCTTTCGCTAAGACAGTTCTTGTGAAATTTGCACAGTGATATTTGGAGCCCTTAGAAGGCGATGGTGAAAAAGGAAATATCCTAATATAAAAACTGAACAGAAGCTTTCTGAGAAACTGCTTTGTGTACTGTTAATTCATCTCACAGAGTTAATGCTTGTCCCTGCAGAAGCCTTTCACTAAGACTGTTCTTGTGGAATTTGCAAAGAGAAATTTCGAAGCCTATAGAGGGCTACGGTGAAAAAGGGATTATCTTCCGTTAAAAACCGAAAAGAAGCTTTCTGAGAAACTGCTTTGTGTTCTGTTAGTTCATCTCACAGAGTTTGAGCTTTCTCCTCAAGGAGCCGTTCACTAAGACTCTTCTTGTGCAATTTGCAAATTCATATTTTGTAACCCATAGAGGGCTATGGTGAAAAAGGAAATATCTCCCGTTAAAAAGGAGAAAGCAGTTTCTTGAGAAACTGGCGTGTTTTCTGTTAATACATCTCACCGAATTAGAGCTTTCCCTTCCAGAAGCCTTTCGCTAAGACTGTTCTTGTGGAAATTGCAAGGTGATATTTGGAAGACCATAGAGGGCTATGGTGAAAAAGGAAATAGCTTAAGATAGAAACTGAAAAGAAGCTTTCTGAAAAACTGGTTTGTGTTCTGTTGAATCATCTCAAAGAGTTAGAGCTTTCCCCTTAAGAAGCCTTTAGCAAATACTGTTCTTGTGGAATTTGCAAAGTGATATTCGGAAGCCCATAGAGTGCTATAGTGAAAATGGAAATATCCTAAGATAAAAACTGAAAAGAAGCTTTCTGAGAAACTGCCTTGTGTTCTGTTAGTTCATCTCATAGAGTTACAGCTTTCCCCTCAAGAAGCCGTTCACTAAGACTGTTCTTGTGAAATTTGCAAAGTGATATTTGGAAGCCCATAGAAGGCTATGGTGAAAAAGGAAATACCTTCAATTAGAAACTAGAAAGAAGCTTTCTGAGAAGCTGCTTTGTGTTCTGTTAATTCATCTCAGAGTGTTACAGCTTTCCCCTCAAGAAGCCTGTCGCTAAGACTGTTCTTGAGGAACTTCCAAAGTGATATTTGGAAGCCCTTAGAGGGCTATGCTGAAAAAGCAATATCTTCCGTTAAAAACCGGAAAGAACATTTCTGAGAAACTTCTTTGTGTTCTGTTAATTCATCTCACAGAGTTACAGCTTTCACCTCAAGAAGCCTTTCGCTAAGACTCTTCTTGTGGAATTTGCAAAGTGATATTTGGAATCTTATATAGGGCTACTGTGAAAAAGGAAATATGTTGCGTTAAAAACTGAAAAGAAGCTTTCTGAGAAACTGCTTTGTGTTCTGTTAATTCATCTCACAGAGTTACAGCATATTCCTCCAGAAGCCTTTCGCTAAGACTGTTCTTGTGGAATTTGCAAAGTGTAATTTGGAAGCCCATGGAGGGCTATGGTGAAATAGGAAATATTTTCCGTTAAAAACCGGAAAGAAGCTTTCTGAGAAACTGTTTTGTGTTCTGTTTATTCATCTCACAACGTTACAGCTTTCCCCTCAAGAAGTCGTTAACTAAGATTGTTTTTGTGGAATTTGGAAAGTGATATTTGGAAGCCCCTAGAGGGCTATGGTGAAAAAGGAAATAGCCTAAGATAAAAACTGATAAGAAGCTTTCTGAAAAACTGACTTGTGTTCTGTCAATTCAACTCACAGTGTTACAGCTTTCCCCTCAAGAAGACTTTCGCTAAGACTGTTGCTGTGGAATTTGCAAAATGATATTTGGAAGCCCATACAGGGGTACGGTTAAAAAGGAAGTATCTTCCGTTAAAACTGGAAAGAAGCTTTCTGAGAAACTGCTTTGTGTTCTGTTAATTCATCTCACAGTGTTACAGCTTTCGCCTCAGAAGTCTTTTGCCAAGACTGCTCTTGTGGCATTTCCAAAGTGATATTTGGAAGCCCATAGAGGGCTAAGGCGAAAAAAGAAATATCTTCCGTTAAAAACTGGAAAGAATCTTTCTGAGAAACTGCTTTGTGTTCTGTTAATTCATGTCAGATAGTTACAGCTTTCCCCTCCAGAAACCTTTCGCTAAGACTGTTGTTTTGTAATTTGCAAAGTGATATTTCGAAGCCCATTCAGGGCTATGGTGAAAAAGGAAATATCCTAAGATAAAAACTGAAAAGAAGCTTTCCTAGAAACTGCTTTGTGTTCTGTTAATTCATCTCACAGAGTTACAACTTTGCCTTCCAGAAGCCTTTCGCTAAGACTGTTCCTGTGGAATTTGCAAAGTGATATTTGGAAGCTCATAGAGGGCTATGACGAAAACAGAAATATCTTCAGTTAAAAACTGAAAAGAAGCTTTCTGAGAAACTGCCGTGTGTTTTGTTAATTATACATCTGACCGAAAAACTGACTTATGTTCTGTCAATTCAACTCACAGTGTTACAGCTTTCCCCACAAGAAGCCTTCGCTAAGAATGTTCTTGTGGAATATTCAAAATCATATTTGGAAGCCCATAGAGGGCTGTGGTGAAAATGGAAATATCTTAGGATATAAACTGGAAGGAAGCTTTCTGAGAAACTGCTTTGTGTTCTGTTGATTCATTTCACAGAATACAGCTTTCGCCTCAAGAAGTCTTTCGCTAAGAATCTTCTTGTGGAATTTGCAAAGTGATATTTGGAAGCCCATAGAATGCTATGGTGAAAAAGGAAATATCTTCCGTTAAAAACTGGATAGAAGATTTCTGAGAAACTGCTTTGTGTTCTGTTAATTCATCTCAGAGAGTTACAGCTTTCCCTCAAGAAGCCTTTCGCTAAGTCTGTTCTTGTGGAATTTGCAAAGTGATATTTTGAAGACCCTAGAGGGCTATGGTGAAAAAGGAAATATCTTCCGTTAAAAACCGAAAAGAAGATTTCTCAGAAACTGCTTTGTGTTCTGTTAATTCATCTCACAGTTACTGCTTTCCCCTCAAGAAGCCTTTCGCTAAGACTCTTCTTGTGGAATTGGCAAAGTGATATTTGGAAGCCCATAGATGTCTATGGTGAAAAAGGAAATATCTTCCGTTAAAAAATGGAAAGAAGCTTTCTGAGAAACTGCTTTGTGTTCTGTTAATTCATCTCACAGAGTCACCGATTTCACCTCAAGAAGCCTTTCGCTTAGACTGTTCTTGAGGAATTTTCATAGTGATATTTTCAAGCCCATAGAGGGCTAAGGTGAAAAAGGAAATATCCTAAGATAAAAACTGAAAAGAAGCTTTCTGAGAAACTACTTTGTGTTCTGTTAATTCATCTCACAGAGTTACAGCTTTGCCCTGAACAAGCCTTTCGCGAAGATTCTTCTTGTGGAATTTGCAAAGTGATATTTGGAAGCCCATAGAGGGCTATGGTGAAAAAGGAAATATTTTCCGTTAAAAACTGGAAAGAAGCTTTCTGAGAAACTGCTCTGTGTTCTGTTAAATCATCTCACAGAGTTACTGCTTTCCCAGCAAGAAGCCATTTTCTAAGATTCTTCTTGTGGATTTTGCAAAGTGATATTGGAAGCCCATAGAGCGCTATGGTGAAAAAGGAAATATCTTCCGTTAAAAACTGGAAAGAAGATTTCTGAGAAACTGATTTGTGTTCTGTTAATTCATCTCACAGAGTTACTGCGTTCCCCACAAGAAGCCTTTTGCTAAGACTGTTCTTGTGGAATTTGCAAAGTGATATTTGGAAGTCCATAGAGGGATATGGTAAAAAAGGATATATCTTCCGGTGAAAACTGGAAAGAAGCTTTCAGAGAAACTGCTTTGTGTTCTGTTAACTCATCTAACAGAGTTACAACATTCCTTTCCAGAAGCCTTTCGCAAAGTCTGTTCATGTGGAATTTTCAAAGTGATTTTTGGGAGCCCATAGAGGGCTACGGGGAAAAAGGAAATATCTTCCGTTAAAAACTGGAAAGAAGCTTTCTGGGAAACTGCTTTGTGCTCTGTTAATTCATCTCACAGAGCTACAGCTTTACGCTCAAGAAGCCTTTCGCGAAGCCTGTTCTAGTAGAATTTGCAAAGTGATATTTGGAAGTCCATAGAGGGCTGGGGTTAAAAAAGAAATATCTTCCGTGAAAAACTGGAAAGAAGCTTTCTGAGAAACTGCTCTGTGTTCTGTTAATTCATCTCACAGAGTCACTGCTTTCACCTCAAGAAGCCTTTCGCTAAGACAGTTCTTGTGGAATTTTCATAGTGATATTTTCAAGCCTATAGTGGGCTATGGTGAAAAAGGAAATATCCTAAGATAAAAACTGAAAAGAAGCATTCTGTGAAACTACTTTGTGTTCTGTTAATTCATCTCACAGTGTTACAGCTTTCCCCTGAAGAAGCCTTTCGCGAAGACTCTTCTTGTGGAATTTGCAAAGTGATATTTGGAAGCCCATAGAGGGCTATGGTGGAAAAGGAAATATCTTCCGATAAAAACTGGAGATAAGCTTTCTGAGAAATTGCTTTGTGTTCTGTTAATTCATCTCACAGAGTTACAGCTTGCCCCTCAAGAAGCTTTTCGCTAAGACTTTTCTTGTGGAATTGTCAAAGTGATATTTGGAAGCCCATGGATGGTTAAGGTGAAAAAGGAAATATTTTCCATTAAAAACTGGTAAGAAGCTTTCTGAGAAACTGCTTTGTGTTCTGTTAATTCATCTCACAGAGTTACCGCTTTCCCCTCAAGAAGAACTTCGCTAAGACTATTCTTGTGGAATTTGCAAAGTGATATTTAGAAGTCCATAGAGGACTACGGTGAAAAAGGAAATATCTTCCGTTAAAAACTGGAAAGAAGCTTTGTGAGAAACTGCTTTGTGTTCTGTTAATTCATCCGACAGAGTTACAGCTTTCCCTTCAAGATGCGTTTCGCTACATCTATTTTTGTGGAATTTGCGCAGTGATATTTGGAAGCCCTTAGAGGACTATGGTGAAAAAGGAAATATCTTCCGGTAAAAACTTTAAAGAAGCTTTCTGAGAAACTACTTTGTGTTCTGTTAATTCATCTCACCGAGTTACAGCTTTCACTTCGAAGAACCTTTCGCTAAGACTCTTCTTTTGGAATTGGCAAAGTGATATTTGGAAGCCCATAGAGGTCTATGGTGAAAAAGGAAATATCTTCCGTTAAAACCTGAAAAGATGCTTTCTGAGAAACTGTTCTGTGTTCTGTTAATTCATCTCACAGAGTTACTGCTTTCCCATCAAGAAGCCTTTTGCTAAGTCTGTTCTTGTGGATTTGCAAAGTGATATTTAGAAACCCATTGAGGGCTATGGTGAAAAAGGAAATATCTTCCGTTAAAAACTGGAAAGAAGCTTTCTGGGAATCTACTTTGTGTTCTGTTAATTCATCTCACAGAGTTACAGCTTTCCCCTCAAGAAGCCTCTCGCTAAGACTGTTCTTGTGGATTTTTCTAAGTGATATTTGGAAGCTAATAGAGGGCTACGGTGAAAAAGGAAATATCTTCCGTTAATAACTGGAAAGAAACTTTCTGAGAAATTGCTTTGTGTTCTGTTAATTCATCTCACAGAGTTACTGCGTTCCTCTCAAGAAGCCTTTCCTAAGACTCTTCTTGCGGAATTTGTAAAGTGATATTTGGAATCCCATAGAAGGTTATGGTGAAAAAGGAAAATCTTCCCTTAAAAACTGGAAAGAAGCTTTCTGAGAAACTGCTTTGTGTTCTGTTAATTCATCTCACAGTTACTGCTTTCCCCTCAAGAAGCCTTTCGCTAAGACTCTTCCTGTGGAATTGGCAAAGTGATATTTGGAAGCCCATAGAGGTCTATGGTGAAAGAGGAAATATCTTCCGTTAAAAACTGGAAAGAAGCTTTCTGAGAAACTGCTTTGTGTTCTGTTAATTCATCTCACAGAGTCACTCCTTTCACCTCAAGAAGCCTTTCGCTTACACTGTTCTTGTGGAATTTTCATATTGATAATTTCAAGCCCATAGAGGGCTAAGGTGAAAAAGGAAATATCCTAAGATAAAAACTGAAAAGAAGCATTCTGAGAAACTACTTTGTGGTCTGTTAATTCATCTCACAGAGTTACAGCTTTCCCCTGAAGAAGCCTTTCGGGAAGATTCTTCTTGTGGAATTTGCAAAGTGATATCTGGAAGCCCATAGAGGGGTATGGTGAAAAAGGAAATATCTTCCGTTAAAAACTGGAAAGAAGCTTTCTGAGAAACTGCTCTGTGTTCTGTTAATTCATCTCACAGGGTTACTGCTTTCCCAGCAAGAAGCCATTCTCTAAGATTCTTCTTGTGGATTTTGCAAAGTGATATTGGAAGCCCATAGAGCGCTATGGTGAAAAAGGAAATATCTTCAGTTAAAAACTGGAAAGAAGCTTTCTGAGAAACTACTTTGTGTTCTGTTAATTCATCTCACAGAGTTACAGCTTTCCCCTCAAGAAGCCTTTCGCTAAGAGTGTTATTGTGGAATTTGCAATGGTATATTTGGAAGACCTTAGAAGGCTATGGTGAAAAAGGAAATATACTAAGATAAAAACTGAAAAGAAGCTTTCTGAGAAACTGCTTTGTGTTGTGTTAAATCATCTCAGAGAGGTACAATTTTCCCCTCAAGAAGTCTTTCTCTGAGACTGATCTTGTGAAAATTGCAAAGTGATGTTTGGAAGCTCATAGGGGCTATGGTGAAAAAGGAAATATACTAAGATAAAAACCGAAAAGAAACTTTCTGTGAAACTGCTTAGTGTTCTGTTAGTTCTTCTCACAGAGTTACAGCTTTCCCCTCAGGAAGCCGTTCACTAAGACTGTTCTTTTGAAATTTGGAAAGTAATATTTGGAAGCCCATAGAGGGCTAAGGTGAAAAAGAAAATATCTTCCATTAAATACTGTAAAGAATCTTTCTGAGAAACTGCCTTGTGTTCTGTTAATTCATGTCACAGAGTTACAGCTTTCCACTCAAGAAGCCTTTCCCTAAGACTGTTCTTGTGGAATTTTCAAAGAGATATTTGGAAGCCCATAGAGAGCTATGGTGAAAAAGGAAATATCTTCCTTAAAAAGCTGGAAAGAAGCTTTCTGAGAGACAGCTTTGTGTTCCATTAATTCATCTCACAGAGTTACAGCTTTCCTCTCAAGAAGCCTTTCGCTAAGACTGTTCTTGTGGAATTTGCAAAGTGATATTTGGAAGCCCTTAAAGGGCCATGGTGAAAAAGGAAATATCTTCAGTTAAAAAGTGGAAAGGAGCTTTCTGAGAGACTGCTTTGTATTCTCTTAATTCATCTCACACAATTACAGCTTTCCTTCCAAGAAGCCTTTCGCTAAGACTGCTCTTGTGGAATTGGCAGAGTGATATTTGGAAGCCCATAGAGGACTATGGTGAAAAAGTAAATATCTTCCGTTAAAAACTGGAAAGAAGCTTTGTGAGAAACTGCTTTGTGTTCTGTTAATTCATCCGACAGAGTTACAGCTTTCCCTTCAAGATGCGTTTCGCTACATCTATTTTTGTGGAATTTGCGCAGTGATATTTGGAAGCCCTTAGAGGACTATGGTGAAAAAGGAAATATCTTCCGGTAAAAACTTTAAAGAAGCTTTCTGAGAAACTACTTTGTGTTCTGTTAATTCATCTCACCGAGTTACAGCTTTCACTTCGAAGAACCTCTCGCTAAGACTCTTCTTTTGGAATTGGCAAAGTGATATTTGGAAGCCCATAGAGGTCTATGGTGAAAAAGGAAATATCTTCCGTTAAAACCTGAAAAGATGCTTTCTGAGAAACTGTTCTGTGTTCTGTTAATTCATCTCACAGAGTTACTGCTTTCCCATCAAGAAGCCTTTTGCTAAGTCTGTTCTTGTGGATTTGCAAAGTGATATTTAGAAACCCATTGAGGGCTATGGTGAAAAAGGAAATATCTTCCGTTAAAAACTGGAAAGAAGCTTTCTGGGAATCTACTTTGTGTTCTGTTAATTCATCTCACAGAGTTACAGCTTTCCCCTCAAGAAGCCTCTCGCTAAGACTGTTCTTGTGGATTTTTCTAAGTGATATTTGGAAGCTAATAGAGGGCTATGGTGAAAAAGGAAATATCTTCCGTTAATAACTGGAAAGAAACTTTCTGAGAAATTGCTTTGTGTTCTGTTAATTCATCTCACAGAGTTACTGCGTTCCTCTCAAGAAGCCTTTCCTAAGACTCTTCTTGCGGAATTTGTAAAGTGATATTTGGAATCCCATAGAAGGTTATGGTGAAAAAGGAAAATCTTCCCTTAAAAACTGGAAAGAAGCTTTCTGAGAAACTGCTTTGTGTTCTGTTAATTCATCTCACAGTTACTGCTTTCCCCTCAAAAAGCCTTTCGCTAAGACTCTTCCTGTGGAATTGGCAAAGTGATATTTGGAAGCCCATAGAGGTCTATGGTGAAAGAGGAAATATCTTCCGTTAAAAACTGGAAAGAAGCTTTCTGAGAAACTGCTTTGTGTTCTGTTAATTCATCTCACAGAGTCACTCCTTTCACCTCAAGAAGCCTTTCGCTTACACTGTTCTTGTGGAATTTTCATAGTGATATTTTCAAGCCCATAGAGGGCTAAGGTGAAAAAGGAAATATCCTAAGATAAAAACTGAAAAGAAGCATTCTGAGAAACTACTTTGTGGTCTGTTAATTCATCTCACAGAGTTACAGCTTTCCCCTGAAGAAGCCTTTCGGGAAGATTCTTCTTGTGGAATTTGCAAAGTGATATCTGGAAGCCCATAGAGGGGTATGGTGAAAAAGGAAATATCTTCCGTTAAAAACTGGAAAGAAGCTTTCTGAGAAACTACTTTGTGTTCTGTTAATTCATCTCACAGAGTTACAGCTTTCCCCTCAAGAAGCCTTTCGCTAAGAGTGTTATTGTGGAATTTGCAATGGTATATTTGGAAGACCTTAGAAGGCTATGGTGAAAAAGGAAATATACTAAGATAAAAACTGAAAAGAAGCTTTCTGAGAAACTGCTTTGTGTTGTGTTAAATCATCTCAGAGAGGTACAATTTTCCCCTCAAGAAGTCTTTCTCTAAGACTGATCTTGTGAAAATTGCAAAGTGATGTTTGGAAGCTCATAGGGGCTATGGTGAAAAAGGAAATATACTAAGATAAAAACCGAAAAGAAACTTTCTGTGAAACTGCTTAGTGTTCTGTTAGTTCTTCTCACAGAGTTACAGCTTTCCCCTCAGGAAGCCGTTCACTAAGACTGTTCTTTTGAAATTTGGAAAGTAATATTTGGAAGCCCATAGAGGGCTAAGGTGAAAAAGAAAATATCTTCCATTAAATACTGTAAAGAATCTTTCTGAGAAACTGCCTTGTGTTCTGTTAATTCATGTCACAGAGTTACAGCTTTCCACTCAAGAAGCCTTTCCCTAAGACTGTTCTTGTGGAATTTTCAAAGAGATATTTGGAAGCCCATAGAGAGCTATGGTGAAAAAGGAAATATCTTCCTTAAAAAGCTGGAAAGAAGCTTTCTGAGAGACAGCTTTGTGTTCCATTAATTCATCTCACAGAGTTACAGCTTTCCTCTCAAGAAGCCTTTCGCTAAGACTGTTCTTGTGGAATTTGCAAAGTGATATTTGGAAGCCCTTAAAGGGCCATGGTGAAAAAGGAAATATCTTCAGTTAAAAAGTGGAAAGGAGCTTTCTGAGAGACTGCTTTGTATTCTCTTAATTCATCTCACACAATTACAGCTTTCCTTCCAAGAAGCCTTTCGCTAAGACTGCTCTTGTGGAATTGGCAGAGTGATATTTGGAAGCCCATAGAGGACTATGGTGAAAAAGTAAATATCTTCCGTTAAAAACTGGAAAGAAGCTTTGTGAGAAACTGCTTTGTGTTCTGTTAATTCATCTCCCAGAATTACATCTTTCCCCTCAAGAAGCCTTTCGCTAAGACTGTTCCTGTGGAATTTGCCAAGTGATATTTCAAAAACCATAGAGGACTATGGTGAAAATGGAAATATCCTAAGATAAAAACCAAAAAGAAGCTTTCTGAGAAACGGCTTTGTGTTCTGTTAATTCATCTCACAGTGTTACAAATTTCTCCTCAAGAAACTTATAGCTAAGTCTGATCTTGTGGAATTTGAAACGTGATACTTGGAAGCCCTTAGGGGGCTATGGTGAAAAAGGAAGTATCTTCCGTTAAAATCTGGAAAGAAGATTTCTGAGAAACTACTTTGTGTTCTCTTATTTCATCTCAGAGACCTACAGCTTTCCCCTCAGGAAGCCTTTCGCTAAGACTGTTCTTGTGGAATTTGCATAGTGATATTTGGAATCCCATAGAGGGCTATGTTGAAAAAGGAAATATCTTCCGTTAAAAACTGGAAAGAATCTTTCTCAGAAACTCCTTTGTGTTCTGTTAATTCATCTCACAGTGTTACAGCTTTCTCCTCAAGAAGCCTTTCACTAAGAATGTTCTCGTGGAATTTGCAAAGTGATATTTGGAATCCCTTAGGCGCCTATGGTGAAAAAGGAAATATCCTAAGATAAAAACTGAAAAGAAGCTTTCTGAGGAAATGCTTTCTGTTCTTTTAATTCATCTCAGAGATTTACAGATTTCCGTTCAAGAAGCCTTTCGCAAAGACTCTTCTTTTGTAATTGGCAAAGTGATATTCGGAAGCCCATAGGGAGATATGGTGCAAATGGAAATATTCTAAGATAAAAACCGGAAAGAAATTTTCTGAGAAACTGCTTTGTCTTCTGTTAATTCATCTCACAGAGTTACAGCTTTCCCCCCAAGAAGCCTTTCGCTAAGTCTGTTCTTGTGAATTTGCAAAGTGATAGTTGGAAGCTCGTAAGTGGCCATGTTGAAAAAGGAAATATCTTCAGTTAAAAACTGGAAAGAAGATTTCTGAGAGACTGCTTTGTGTTCTGTTAATTCATCTCACAGAGTTACAGCTCTCCCGTCAAGAATTCTTTCGTGAAGGCTGTTGTTGTTTAACTTGCAAAGTGATATTTGCAAGCCCGTAGAGGGCTATGGTGAAAAAGGAAATATCTTCAGTTTAAATCTGAAAAGAAGCCTTCTGAGAAACCCCTTTTTGTTCTGTTAATTCATCTCAGAGGGTTACAGCTTTCTCCTCAAGAAGCCTTTCGCTAGGACTGTTCTTGTGGAATTTGGAAAGTGATATTTGGACGCACATAGAGTGCTATGGTGAAAAAGGAAATATCTTAAGTTAAACACTGGAAAGAAGCTTTCTGAGAAAAAGCTTTGTGTTCTGTTAATTCAGCTCACAGAGTTACAGCTTTCCCCTCATGAAACCTTTCGCTAAGACTTTTCTTGTGGAATTTGCAAAGTGATATTTGGAAGCCCTTGGAGAACTATGGTGAAAAATGAAATATCCTAAGATAAAAACTGAAAAGAAGCTTTCTGAGGAACTGCTTTCTGTACTGTTAACTCATCTCAGAGATTTACAGCTTTCTGTTCAAGAAGCCTTTCGCAAAGACTGTTCTTTTGGAATTTGCAAAGTGATATTTGGAAGCCCATAGAGAGCTATGGTGAAAATGGAAATATCCTAAGATAAAAGCCGAAAAGAAGCTTTCTGAGAAACTGCTTTGTCTTTTGTTAATTCTCCTCACAGAGTTACAGCTTTCCTCTCAAGAAGCCTTTCTCTAAGACTGTTCTTGTGGAATATGCAAAGTGATATTTGGAAGCCCATAGAGGTCTAAGCTGAAAATGGAATTATGCTAAGATAAAAACTGAAAAGAAGCTTTCTGGAAAATTGCTTTGTGTTCTGTTAGTTCATCTCACAGTGTTACAGATTTCCCCTCAAGAAGCCGTTCACTAAGACAGTTTTTGTGAAATTTGCAAACTGATATTTGGAAGCCCATAGAGGGCTACGGTGAAGAAGGAAATATCCTAAGATAAAAACTGAAAAGTATCTTTCTGTGAAACTGCTTTGTGTTCTGTTAATTCATCTCACTGAGTTACAGCTTTCCCCTCAAGAAGCCTTTCGCTAAGGCTGTTCTTGTGGAATTTGCAAAGTGATATTTGGAATCCCATAGAGGGCTATGGTGAAAAAGTTAATATTTTACTTTAAAAACTGGAAAGAAGCTTTCTGAGAAACTGTTTTGTGTTCTGTTAATTCATCTCACAGGGTTACAGCTTTCTCCTCAAGAAGCCTTTCGGTAAGCCTTTTTTTGTGGAATTTGCAAAGTGATATTTAGAAGCCCACAGAGGGCTAAGGAGAAAAAGGAAATATCTTCCGTTAAAAACTGGAAATAAGATATCTGAGAAACTGATTTGAGTTCTGTTAATTCACTTCATCGAGTTACAGCTTTCCCCTCAAGAAACCTTTCCCGAAGACTGTTCTTGTGGAATTTGAAAAGTGATATTTGGAAGCCCATAGAGAGCTATGGTGAAAAAGCAAATATCCTAAGATAAAAACCCAAAGGAATCTTTCTGAGAAACTTCTTTGTGTTCTGTTAATTCATTTCTGAGAATTATAGCTTTCCCCTCAAGAAGCCTTTCAATAACGCAGTTGTTGTGGAATTTGCAAAGTCTTCTTTGGAAACCCTTACAGGGCTATGGTGAAAATGGAAATATCCTAAGATAAAAACCGAAAAGAAGCTTTCTGAGAAACTGCTTTGTGTTCTGTTAGTTCATCTCACGGAGTTACACCTTTTCCCTCAAGAAGGCTTTCCCTAAGAGTGTTTTTGTGGAATTTGCAAAGTGATATTGGAAGCCCTGAAGGGCTATGCTGAAAAAGGAAATATCTTCCGTTAAAAACTGGAAAGAAGATTTCTGAGAAACTGCTGTGGGTTCTGTTAATTCATCTCACAGAGCTACAGCTTTCCCTTCAAGTAGCCTTTCGCTAAGACTGTTCTTGTGGAATTTGCAAAGTGATATTTGGAAGCCCATAGAGGCCTATAGTGGAAAAGGAAATATCTTCCATTAAAAACTGGAAAGAAACTTTCTGAGAAACTGCTTTGTTTTCTGTTAATTCATCTCATAGAGTTACAGCTTTCTCCCAACGAAGATTTTCGCAAAGGCTGTTCTTGTGGAATTTGCACAGTGATATTTGAAAGCCCATAGAGGGCTATCGTGAAAAAGAAAACATCTTCCATTAAAAACTGAAAAGAAGATTTCTGAGAAACTGTTTTGTGTCTGTTAATTCATCTTACAGATTTACATCTTTCTCCTCAAAAAGCCTTTCACTAAGTCTGTTCTTGTGGAATTTCAAATGTGATATTTGGAAGCCCTTAGAGGGGTCTGGTGAAAAAGAAAATATCTTCCGTTAAAAACTTGAGAGAAGATTTCTGAGAATCTGTTTTGTGTTTTCTTAAATGATCTCACAGAGTTAGAGCTTTCCCCTCAAGAAGCCTTTCCCTAAGACTGTTCTTGTGGAATTTGCAAAGAGATATTTAGAAGCCCATAGAGAGCTGTGGCAAAAAAGAAAATATCTTCCGTTAAAAACTGAAAAGAAGATTTCTGAGAAACTGCTTTGTCTTTGTTAATTCATCTCACAGAGTTACAGCTTTCCCCTCAAGAAGCCTTTCCCGAAGACTGTTTTTGTGGAATTTGAAAGTGATTTTTGAAAGCCCATGGAGGTCTATGGTGAAAAAGGAAATATCCTAAGATAAAAACTGAAAAGAGGCTTTGTGTGAAACTGTTTTGTGTTCTGTTAATTCATCGCACAGAGTTTCAGCTTTCCCCTCAAGAAGACTTTCTCTAAGACTGTTCTTATGGAATTTGCAAAGTGATATTTGGAAGCCCATAGAGGGCTATGGTGAAAAAGGATATATCATAAGATAAAAACTGGAAAGAAGCTTTCTGAGAAACAGTTTTGTGTCTGTTAATTCATCTTACAGATTTACAACTTTCTCCTCAAAAAGCCTTTCGCTAAGACTGTTCTTGTGGAACTTGAAATGTGGTATTTGGAAACCCATAGAGGGCTATAGTGAAAAAGGAAATATCTTCCGTTAAAAACTGGAAAGCAGCTTTCTGAGAAACTGCTTTGTGGTCTGTTAATTCATCTCACAGAGCTACAGCTTTACCCTCAAGAAGACTTTCGCTTAGACTGTTCTTGTGGAATTTGCAAAGTGACATTTGTAAGCCCATACAGGGCTATGCTGACAAAGGAAATATCCTAAGATAAAAACTGAAAAGAAGCTTTCTGAGAAACTGCTTTGTGTTCTGTTAATTCATCTCCCAGAGTTACAGCTTTCCCCTCAAGAAGCCGTTCACTAGACAGTTCTTGTGAAACTTGCAAAGTGATTTTTGGAAGCCCATAGAGGGCTATGGTGAAAAAGGAAATATCTTCCTTTAAAAACTGGAAAGAAGCTTTCTGGAAACTCTTTTGTGTTCTGTTAATTCATCTCACAGAGTTACAGCTTTCTCCTCAAGAAAACTTTCGCTAAGACTGTTCTTGTGGAATTTGCAAAGTGATATTAGGAAACACATAGAGGTCAATTGTGAAAAAGGAAATATTTTCCGTTAAAAAATGAAAACAAGATTTCTGAAAAACTGCCTTGGGTTCTTTTAATTCATCCCACAGAGTAACACCTTTCCCCTCAATAAGCCTTTCCCTAAGACTTTTCTTGTGGAATTTGCAAAGTGATATTTGGAAGCCCATAGAGGGCTATGGTGAAAAAGGAAATATCCTAAGATAAAAACTGAAAAGAAGTTTTCTGAGAGACTGCTTAGTGTTCTGTTAATTCATCTCACAGAGATACAGCTTTCCCCTAAAGAAGCCGTTCACTAAGACTGTTCTTGTGGAATTTGGAAATTGATAATTGGAAGCCCATAGGGGGCTATGGTGAAAAAGAAAATATTCTGAGATAATAAACGAAAAGAAGCTTTCTAAGAAACTGCTTTTTATTCTGTTATTTCTTTTCACAAGGTTACAGCTTTCACCTCAAGAAGTCTTTCGCTAAGACTGTTCTTGTGGAATTTGCAAAGTGATATTTGGAAGCCCATAGAGGGCTATGGTGAAAAAGGAATTATCTTACGTTAAAAACTGGAAAGAAGCTTTCTGGAAACTGTTTTGTGTTCTGTTAATTCATCACACAGAGTTACAGCTTTCTTCTCAAGAAGCCTTTCGCTAAGACTCTTTTTGTGGAATTTACAGAGTGAAATTTGGAAGCCCATAGAGGGCTAAGGTTAAAAAGGAAATATTTTCCGTGAAAAAATGAAAAGAAGATTTCTGAGAAACTGCTTTGGGTTATTTTAATTCATCTCACAGAGTTACACTTTTCCCGTCAAAGAGCCTTTCCCTCAGACTGTTATTGTGGATTTGAAAAGTGATATTTGGAATCCCATAGAGGGCTATGGTGAAACAGGAAATATCCTCCGTAAAAACTGGAAAGAATCTTTCGGAGAAACTGTTTTGTGTTCTGTTAATTCATCTCACAGAGTTACAGCTTTCCTCTCAAGAAGCCTTTCATAAACGCTGTTCTTGTTAAATTTGCAAAGTGATATTTGGAAGCCCATAGAGGGCTATGGTGAAATAGGAAATATCTTCAGTTAAAAACTGAAAAGAAGCTTTCTGAGAAACTGCTTTTTGTTCTGTTAATTCATCTCAGAGAGTTACAGCTTTCTCCTCAAGAAGCCTTTCGCTAGGACTGGTCTTGTGGAATTTGCAAAGTGATATTTGGAAGCCCATAGAGTGCTATGGTGAAAAAGGAAATATCTTCAGTTAAAAACTGGAAAGAAGATTTCTGAGAAACTTTTTTGTGCTCTCTTCTTTCATCTCACAGAGTTTCAGCTTTCTCCGCACGAAGCCTTCCGCTAAGACTGTTCTTGTGGAATTTGCAAAGTGATATTTGAAAGCCTAAAGAGGTCTATGGTGAAAAAGGAAATATCTTCAGTTAAAAACTGGAAAGACGTTTTCTGAGAAAATGCTTTGTGTTCTGTTAATTCATCTCAGAGATTTACAGATTTCCGTTCAAGAAGCCTTTCGCAAAGAATCTTCTTTTGTAATTGGCAAAGTGATATTTGGAAGCCCATAGGGAGCTATGGTGCAAATGGAAATATTCTAAGATAAAAACCGGAAAGAAATTTTCTGAGAAACTGCTTTGTCTTCTGTTAATTCATCTCACAGAGTTACAGCTTTCCCCCCAAGAAGCCTTTCGCTAAGACTGTTCTTGTGGAATTTGTAAAGTGATATTTGGAAGCCCATCAAGGGCTAAGGTGAATATGTAAATATCCTAAGATGAAAACCGAAAAGAAGCTTTTTGGGAAACTGTTTTGTGTTCTGTTAGTTCATCTCACAGAGTTACAGCTTTCCCCTCAAGAAGCCGTTCACTAAGACAGTTTTTGTGAAATTTGCAAACTGATATTGGGAAGCCCATAGAGGGCCATGGTGAAAAAGGAAATATCTTCAGTTAAAAACTGAAAGAAGCTTCCTGAGAAACTGCTTTGTGTTCTGTAAATTCATCTCACAGAGTTACAGCTTCCCCCTCAAGAAGCCTTTCGCTGAGGTTGTTCTTGTGGAATTTGCAACATGATATTTGGAAGCCCATAGAGGGCTACGGTGAAAAAGGAAATATCTTCCTTTAAAAACTGGAAAGAAGCTTTCTGAGAAACTGTTTTGTGTTCTGTTAATTCATCTCACAGAGTTAGTGCTTTCTCCTCAAAAATTCTTTCGCTAAGAATTTTCTTGGGGAATTTGCAAAGTGATATTTGGAAGCCCATAGAGGGCTAAGGTGAAAAAGGAAATATCTTCCGTTAAAAACTGAAAAGAAGATTTCTGAGAGACTGCTTTGGGTTCTGTTAATTCATCTCACAGACTTACAGCTTTCCCCTCAAGAAGCCTTTCCCTAAGACTGTTCTTGTGGAATTTGCAACGTGATATTTGGAAGCCCATAGAGAGCTATGGTGAAAAAGGAAATATCCTAAAATAAAAAAACAAAGGAATCTTACTGAGAAACTGTTTTGTGTTCTGTTAATTCATCTCACAAAGTTACAGCTTTTCCTTTAAGAAACTTTTCTCTAAGACTGTTCTTGTGGAATTTACAAAGTGATATTTGGAAGCCCATAGAGGGCTATGGTGAAAAAGGATATATCTTCCGTTAAAAACTGGAAATAATCTTTCTAAGAAACTGCTTTGTGTTTTTTTTAAATTCATCTCAGAGAGTTACAGCTTTTCCTCAAGAAGCCATTCGCTAAGACTGTTGTGTGGAATTTACAACGTGATATTTGGAAACCCTTAGAGGGCTATGGTGAAAAAGGCAATATCCTAAGATAAAAACTGAAAAGAAGCTTTCTGAGAAACTGCTTTGTGTTCTGTTAATTCATCTCACAGAGTTACAGCTTTCCCTTCAAGAAGCCTTTCGCTAAGTCTGTTCTTGTGAATTTGCAAAGTGATAGTTGGAAGCCCGTAAGTGGCCATGTTGAAAAAGGAAATATCTTCAGTTAAAAACTGGAAAGAAGATTTCTGAGAGACTGCTTTGTGTTCTGTTAATTCATCGCACAGAGTTACAGCTTTCTCCTCAAGAAACCTTTCGGTAAGCCTTTTCTTGTGGAATTTGCAAAGTGATATTTGGAAGCCCACAGAGGGCTAAGGAGAAAAAGGAAATATCTTCCGTTAAAAACTGGAAATAAGATATCTGAGAAACTGATTTGAGTTCTGTTAATTCACCACACAGAGTTACAGCTTTCCCCTCAAGAAGTCTTTCCCTAAGACTGTTCTTGTGGAATGTGCAAAGTGATATTTGGAATCCCATAGGGGGCTCTGGCGAAAAAGAAAATATCCTAAGATAAAACCCGAAAGGAAGCTTTCTGAGAAACTGCACTGTGTTCTCTTAATTCATCTCACAGAGTTATATCTTCCCCTCAGGAAGCTGTTCACTAAGACTGTTCTTGTGGAATTTGCAAAGTGATATTTGGAAGCCCATAGAGGGATATGGTGAAAAAGGAAATATCTTCCGTTAAAAACTGGAAAGCAGCTTTCTGAGAAACTTCTTTGTGGTCTGTTAATTCATCTCACAGAGCTACAGCTTTCCCCTCAAGAAGACTTTCGCTTAGACTGTTCTTGTGGAATTTGCAAAGTGACATTTGTAAGCCCATACAGGGCTATGCTGACAAAGGAAATATCCTAAGATAAAAACTGATAAGAAGCTTTCTGAGAAACTACTTTGTGTTCTGTTAATTCATCCCGCTAAGACTGTTCTTGTGGAATTTGCAAAGTAATATTTGGAAGCCTATAGAGGGCCATGGTGAAAATGGAAATATCCTAAGATAAAAACCGAAAAGAAGCTTTCTGAGAAACTGCTTTGTGTTCTGTTAGTTCATCTCCCAGAGTTACAGCTTTCCCCTCAAGAAGCCGTTCACTACACTGTTCTTGTGAAACTTGCAAAGTGATTTTTGGAAGCCCATAGAGGGCTATGGTGAAAAAGGAAATATCTTCCTTTAAAAACTGGAAAGAAGCTTTCTGGAAACTCTTTTGTGTTCTGTTTATTCATCTCACAGAGTTACAGCTTTCTCCTCAAGAAAACTTTCGCTAAGACTGTTCTTGTGGAATTTGCAAAGTGATATTAGGAAACACATAGAGGTCAATTGTGAAAAAGGAAATATTTTCCGTTAAAAAATGAAAACAAGATTTCTGAAAAACTGCCTTGGGTTCTTTTAATTCATCTCACAGAGTAACGCCTTTCCCCTCAATAAGTCTTTCCCTAAGACTTTTCTTGTGGAATTTGTAAAGTGATATTTGGAAGCCCATAGACGGCTATGGCGAAAAAGGATATATCCTAAGATAAAAACTGAAAAGAAGTTTTCTGAGACACTGCTTAGTGTTCTGTTAATTCATCTCACAGAGTTACAGCTTTCCCCTCAAGAAGCCGTTCACTAAGACTGTTTTTGTGGAATTTGGAAATTGATAATTGGAAGCCCATAGGGGGCTATGGTGAAAAAGAAAATATTCTGAGATAATAAATGAAAAGAAGCTTTCTGAGAAACTGCTTTTTATTCTGTTATTTCTTTTCACAAGGTTACAGCTTTCACCTCAAGAAGCCTTTCGCTAAGACTGTTCTTGTGGAATTTGCAAAGTGATATTTGGAAGCCCATAGAGGGCTATGGTGAAAAAGGAATTATCTTACGTTAAAAACTGGAAAGAAGCTTTCTGGAAACTGTTTTGTGTTCTGTTAATTCATCTCACAGAGTTACAGCTTTCCTCTCAAGAAGTCTTTCATAAACGCTGTTCTTGTTAAATTTGCAAAGTGATATTTGGAAGCCCATAGAGGGCTATGGTGAAATAGGAAATATCTTCAGTTAAAAACTGAAAAGAAGCTTTCTGAGAAACTGCTTTTTGTTCTGTTAATTCATCTCAGAGAGTTACAGCTTTCTCCTCAAGAAGCCTTTCGCTAGGACTGGTCTTTTGGAATTTGCAAAGTGATATTTGGAAGCCCGTAGAGTGCTATGGTGAAAAAGGAAATATCTTCAGTTATATTTGGAAGCACTTAGAGAGCTATGGTGAAAAAGAAAATATCGTAACATAAAAACCGAAAAGATGGTTTATGAAAAACTGCACTGTGTTCTCTTAATTCATCTCACAGAGTTATAGCTTTCCCCTCAAGAAGCCGTTCACTAAGACTGTTCTTGTGGAATTTGCAAAGTGATATTTGGAAGCCCATAGGGGGATACGGTGAAAAAGGAAATATCTTCCGTTAAAAACTGGAAACAAGCTTTCAGATAACCTGTTTTGTGTTCTGTTAATTCAACTCATAGAGTTACAGCTTTCCCCTAAAAAGCCTGTCTCAAGGAGCCCTTCGCTAAGGCTGTTGTTGTGAAATTTGCAAAGTGATATTTGGAAGCCCATAGAGGGATATGGTTAAAAAAGGAAATATCTTCCGATATAAACTGGAAAGAAGCTTTCTGAGAAACTGCTTTGTGTTCTATTAATTCATCTCGCAGAGTTACTGCTTTACCATCAAGAACCCTTTCGCTAAGACTGTTCTTGTGGAATTTGCAATGTGATATGTGGAAGCCCATAGAGGGCTATGCTGAAAAAGGAAATATCTTCCGTAGAAACTGGAAAGAAGATTTCTGAGAAACCGCTCTGGGTTCTGTCAATTAATCTCACAGAGTTACAGCTTTCCCTTCAAGAAGCATTTCGCTAAGACTGTTCTTGTGGAATTTTCAAAGTGATATTCGGAAGCCCTTAGAGGGCTTTGTTGGAAAAGGAAATATCTTCCGTTAAAAACTGGAAAGAAGCTTTCTGAGAAACTGCTTTGTGTTCTGTTAGTTCATCTCAAAGAGTTACAGCTTTCCTCTGTTCTTGTGATATTTGCAAAGTGATATTTGGAAGCCCATAGAGGGCTATGGTGAAAAAAGAAATATCTTCCGTTAAAAAGTGGAAAGAAGTTTTCTGAAAAACAGTTTTGTGTCTGTTAATTCATATTACAGATTTAAGCATTCCCCGCCAAAAGCCTTTCGCTAAGACTGTTCTTGTGGAACTTGAAATGTGATATTTGGAAACCCATAGAGGGCTATGGTGAAAAAGGAAATATCTTCCATTAAAATCTTGGAAGAAGATTTCTGAGAAACTGCTTTTTTTTTTGTTAATTGCTCTCAGAGAGATACAGCTTTCCCCTCAAGAAGTCTTTCCCTAAGACTGTTCTTGTGGAATCTGCAAAGTGATATTTGGAAGCCCATAGGGGGCTCTGGAGAAAAAGAAAATATCCTAAGATAAAAACCGAAAGGAAGCATTATGAGAAACTGCGCTGTGTTCTCTTAATTCATCTCATAGAGTTACAGATTTCCCCTCAAGAAGCCATTCACTAAGACTGTTCTTTTGGAATTTGAAAAGTGATATTTGGAAGCCCATAGAGGGCTATGCTGAAAAAGGAAATATCTTCCGTAAAAACTGGAAAGAAGATTTCTGAGAAACTGCTCTGGGTTCTGTTAATTCATCTCACAGAGTTACAGATTTCCCTTCAAGAAGCATTTCGCTAAGACTGTTCTTGTGAAATTTGCAAAGTGATATTCGGAAGCCCATAGAGGGCTATGGTGGAAAAGGAAATATCTTCCGTTAAAAAATGGAAAGAAGCTTTCTGAGAAACTGCCCTGTGTTCTGTTAGTTCATCTCATAGAGTTACAGCTTTCCTTTCAAGAAGCCGTTCAGTAAGATTGTTCTTGTGATATTTGCAAAGTGATATAGAGGGCTTTGGTGAAAAAAGAAATATCTTCCGTTAAAAAGTGGAAAGAAGCTTTCTGAAAAACAGTTTTGTGTCTGTTAATTCATATTACAGATTTAAGCTTTCTCCTCCAAAAGCCTTTCGCTAAGACTGTTCTTGTGGAACTTGAAATGTGATATTTGGAAACCCATAGAGGGCTATGGTGAAAAAGGAAGTATCTTCCGTTAAAAACATGGAAGATTGCTGAGAAACTGCTTTTTTTTTTTTTTGTTAATTGATCTCAGAGAGTTGCAGCTTTCCCCTCAAGAAGTCTTTCCCTAAGACTGTTCTTGTGGGATTTGCAAAGTGATATTTGGAAGCCCATAGGGGGCTCTGGCGAAAAAGAATATATCCTAAGATAAAAACCGAAAGGAAGGTTTTGAGAAACTGCTTTGCGTTCTGTTAATTCATCTCAGAGAGTTACAGGTTTCTCCTCAAGAAGCCTTTCGCTAAGACTGTTCTTGTGAAATTTGCAAAGTGATGTTTGGATTCCCATAGAGGGCTAAGGTGAAAAAGGAAATAACTTTCGTTAAAAACTGGAAAGAAGATTTCTGAGAAACTGCTTTGCGTTCTGTTAGTTCAACTCACAGAGTTACAGCTTTCCCCTCAAGAAGCTGTTCATTAAGACTGTTTTTGTGAAATTAGTAAAGTGATAGTTGGAACCCATAGAGGGCTATGGTGAAAAAGGAAATATCCTAGGATAAAAACCGAAAATAAGCTTTCTGAGAAACTGCTTTGTGTTCTGTTAATTCAACTAAGAGTGTTACAGTTTCCCCTCAAGAAGCCTTTCTCAGGAAGCCTTTCGCTAAGACTGTTCTTGTGGAATTTGCAAAGTGATATTTGGAAGCCCATACAGGGCTATGGTGAAAAAGCAAATATCTTCTGTTAAAAACTGGAAAGAATCTTTCTGAGAAACTGCTTTGTGTTATGTTAATTCATCTCACAGAGTTACAGCTTTCTCCGCAAGAAACCGTTCACTAAGGCTGTTCTTGTGGAGTTTGCAAAGTGATAGTTGGAAGCCCATAGAGGGCTATGTTGAAAAAGGAAGTATGCTAAGATAAAAACTGAAAATAAGATATCTGAGAAACTGCTATGTGTTCTTTTAATGATCTCACAGAGTTACAGCTTTCCCTTCAAGAATCCTTTCGCTAAGTCTGTTCTTGTTTAATTTGCAAAGGGATATTTGGAAGCCCATAGAGGGCTACGGTGAAAAAGGAAATATCTCCGGTAAAAAACTGGAAAGAAGCTTTCTGAGAACCTACTTTTTGTTCTGTTAATTCATCTTACAGAGTTACAGCTTTTCCCTCACGAAGCCTTTCCCTAAGACTGTTCTTGTTGGATAGGCATAGTGATATTTGGAAGCCCATAGAAGGCTATGGTGAAAAAGAGAATATCTTCCGTTAAAAACTGGAAGGAGCTTTCTGGGAAGCTGCCTTGTGTTTTCTTAATTCATCTCATAGATTTACAGCTTTCCCCTCAAGAAGAATTTCGCTAAGACTGTTCTTGTGGAATTGGCAAAGTGATATTTGGAAGCCCATACAGGGCTATGGTGAAAAAGGAAACATCCTAGGATAAAAAATGAAAAGAAATTTTCTGAGAAACTGCTTTGTGTTCTGTTAATTCATCTCACAGAGTTACAGCTTTCCCTTCAAGTAGCCATTCTCTAAGACTGTTCTTGTGGAATTTACAAAGAGATATTTGGGTGCCCATAGAGGGCTATGGTGAAAAAGGAAATATCTTCTGTTAGAAACTGCAAAGAAGGCTTCTGAGAAACTGCTTTTTGTGTTCTGTTAATTCATCTCACAGAGTTACAGCTTTCCCCTGAAGAAACCGTTCACTGAGATTGTTCTTGTGGAATGTGCAAAGTGCTATTGGAAGCCACTAGAGGGTTATGGCGAAAAAGAAAATATCCAATATAAAAACCGAAAGGAAGCTTTCTGAGAAACTGCATTGTGTTTTGTTAATTCATCTCACAGAGTTACAGCTTTCCGCTCAGGAAGCCTTTCGCTAAGAGTGTTCTTGTTGTATTTGCAAAGTGATAATTAAATTCCATGGAGGGCTATGTTTAAAAAGGAAACTTTTCCGTTAAAAACTGGAAAGAAGCTTTCTGAGAAACTGCTTTTTGTTCTGTTAATTCATCCTACAGAGTAACAGCTTTCCCCTGAAGAAGCCTTTCGCTAAGACTGTTCTTGTGGAATTTGCAAAGTGATATTTGGAAGCCCATACAGGGCTATGGTGAAAAAGGAAATCAATTCCATTAAAAACTGGAAAGAATCTTTCTGTGAAACGGCTTTGTGTTCTCTTAATTCATCTCACAGAGTAACAGCTTTCCCCTCAAGAAGCCTATCACTAAGACTGTTCTTGTGGAAGTTGCAAAGTGATATTTGGAAGCCCATAGAGGGCTATGGTGAAAAAGGAAATCTCTTCTGTTAAAAACTGGAAAGAAGCTTTCTGAGAAATGGCTTTGTGTTCTGTTAATTCATCCCACAGAGTTACAGATTTCCCCTCAAGAATCCTTTCTCTAAGACTATTGCGGTGGAATATGCAAAGTAATATTTGGAAGCCATAGAGGGCTATGGTGAAAAAGGAAATATCTTCAGTTAAAAACTGGAAAGAAGCTTTCTGAGAAACGGCTTTGTGTTCTCTAAATTCATCTCACAGAGTTACAGCTTTCCCGTCACGAAGCCTTTCGATAAGTCTGTTCTTGTGGAATTTGAACAGTGATATTTGGAAACCCATAGAGTGCTATGGTGAAAAAGGAAGTCTCTTCTGTTAAAAGGAGAAAGAAGCTTTCTGAGAAACTGCATTGTGTTCTGTTAATTCATCTCACAGAGTTACAGCTTTACCCTCAAGAAGTCTTTCGCTAAGACTGTTTTTGTGGAATTTGCAAAGTGATATTTCGAAGCCCATAGAGGGCTATGGAGAAAAAGGAAATATATTCAGTTAAGAACTGGAAAGAAGCTTTCTGAGAAACGGCCTTGTGTTCTCTTAATTCATCTCACAGGGTTACAGCATTCCCCTCAAGAAGCCTTTCGTTAAGACTGTTCTTGTGAAGATTTGCAAAGGGATATTTGGAAGCCCATAGAGGGCTATGTTGAAAAAGGAAATCTCATCCGTTTAAAACTGGAAAGAAACTTTCTGAGAAACGGATTTGTGTGCTGTTAATTCATCACACACAGTTACAGCTTTCCCCTCATGAAGCCTTTCGCTAAGAGTGTTCTTGTGGAATTTGCAAAGTTATATTTGGAAGCCCATAGAGGGCTATGCTGAAAAAGGAAATATCTTTTTTTAAAAAAAAAAAATTTTTTTTAAATTTCTTTATTATTATTAAACTTTAAGTTGTAGGGTACATGTGCACAACGTGCAGGTTTGCTACATATGTATACTTGTGCCATGTTGGTGTGCTCCACCCATCAACTCGTCATTTACATCAGGTATAACTCCCAATGCAATCCCTCCCCCCTCCCCCCTCCCCATGATAGGCCCCGGTGTGTGATGTTCCCCTTCCCGAGTCCAAGTGATCTCATTGTTCAGTTCCCGCCTATGAGTGAGAACATGCGGTGTTTGGTTTTCTGTTCTTGTGATAGTTTGCTAAGAATGATGGTTTCCAGCTGCATCCATGTCCCTACAAAGGACACAAACTCATCCTTTTTTATGGCTGCATAGTATTCCATGGTGTATATGTGCCACATTTTCTTAATCCAATCTGTCACTGATGGACATTTGGGTTGATTCCAAGTCTTTGCTATTGTGAATAGTGCTGCAATAAACATACGTGTGCATGTGTCTTTATAGCAGCATAATTTATAATCCTTTGGGTATATACCCAGTAATGGGATGGCTGGATCATATGATACATCTAGTTCTAGATCCTTGAGGAATCGCCATACTGTTTTCCATAATGGTTGAACTAGTTTACAATCCCACCAACAGTGTAAAAGTGTTCCTATTTCTCCACATCCTCTCCAGCACCTGTTGTTTCCTGACTTTTGAATGATCGCCATTCTAACTGGTGTGAGATGGTATCTCAGTGTGGTTTTGATTTGCATTTCTCTGATGGCCAGTGATGATGAGCATTTTTTCATGTGTCTGTTGGCTGTATGAATGTCTTCTTTTGAGAAATGTCTGTTCATATCCTTTGCCCACTTTTGGATGGGGTTGTTTGTTTTTTTCTTGTAAATTTGTTTGAGGTCTTTGTAGGTTCTGCATATTAGCCCTTTGTCAGATGAGTAGATTGCAAAAATTTTCTCCCATTCTGTAGGTTGCCTGTTCACTCTGATGGTAGTTTCTCTTGCTGTGCAGAAGCTCTTTAGTTTAATGAGATCCCATTTGTCAATTTTGGCTTTTGCTGCCGTTGCTTTTGGTGTTATAGACATGAAGTCTTTGCCCATGCCTATGTCCTGAATGGTACTACCTAGGTTTTCCTCTAGGATTTTTATGGTATTAGGTCTAACATTTAAGTCTCTAATCCATCTTGAATTAATTTTCGTATAAGGAGTAAGGAAAGGATCCAGTTTCAGCTTTCTACTTATGGCTAGCCAATTTTCCCAGCACCATTTATTAAATAGGGAATCCTTTCCCCATTTCTTGTTTCTCTCAGGTTTGTCAAAGATCAGATGGCTGTAGATGTGTGGTATTATTTCTGAGGACTCTGTTCTGTTCCATTGGTTGATATCTCTGTTTTGGTACCAGTACCATGCTGTTTTGGTTACTGTAGCCTTGTAGTATAGTTTGAAGTCAGGTAGCGTGATGCCTCCAGCTTTGTTCTTTGACATAGGGTTGTCTTGGAGATGCGGGCTCTTTTTTGGTTCCATATGAACTTTAAAGCAGTTTTTTCCAATTCTGTGAAGAAGCTCATTGGTAGCTTGATGGGGATGGCATTGGATCTGTAAATTACCTTGGGCAGTATGGCCATTTTCACAATATTGATTCTTCCTATCCATGAGCATGGTATGTTCTTCCATTTGTTTGTGTCCTCTTTTATTTCACTGAGCAGTGGTTTGTAGTTCTCCTTGAAGAGGTCCTTTACATCCCTTGTAAGTTGGATTCCTAAGTGTTTTATTCTCTTTGAAGCAATTGTGAATGGAAGTTCATTCATGATTTTGCTCTCTGTTTGTCTGTTACTGGTGTATACGAATGCTTGTGATTTTTGCACATTAATTTTGTATCCTGAGACTTTGCTGAAGTTGCTTATCAGCTTAAGGAGATTTTGGGCTGAGACAATGGGGTTTTTTAAATATACAATCATGTCATCTGCAAACAGGGACAATTTGACTTCTTCTTTTCCTAACTGAATCCCCTTGATTTCTTTCTCTTGCCTGATTGCCCTAGCCAGCACTTCCAACACTATGTTGAATAGGAGTGGTGAGAGAGGGCATCCCTGTCTTGTGCCAGTTTTCAAAGGGAATTTTTCCAGATTTTGCCCATTCAGTATGATATTGGCTGTGGGTTTGTCATAAATAGCTCTTATTATTTTGAGGTACGTTCTATCAATACCGAATTTATTGAGCGTTTTTAGCATGAAGGGCTGTTGAATTTTGTCAAAAGCCTTTTCTGCATCTATTGAGATAATGATGTGGTTCTTGTCTTTGGTTCTGTTTATATGCTGGATTATGTTTGTTGATTTGCGAATGTTGAACCAGCCTTGCACCCCAGGGATGAAGCCCACTTTATCATGGTGGATAAGCTTTTTGATGTGTTGCTGAATCCGGTTGGCCAGTATTTTATTGAGGATTTTTGCATCGATGTTCATCAGGGATATTGGTCTAAAATTCTCTTTTTTTGTTGTTTCTCTGCCAGGCTTTGGTATCAGGATGATGTTGGCCTCATAAAATGAGTTAGGGAGGATTCCCTCTTTTTCTATTGATTGGAATAGTTTTAGAAGGAATGGTACCAGCTCCTCCTTGTACCTCTGGTAGAATTCAGCTGTGAATCCATCTGGTCCTGGACTTTTTTTCGTTGGTAGGCTATTAATTATTGCCTCAATTTCAGAGCCTGCTATTGGTCTATTCAGGGATTCAACTTCTTCCTGGTTTAGTCTTGGAAGAGTGTAAGTGTCCAGGAAATTATCCATTTCTTCTAGATTTTCCAGTTTATTTGCATAGAGGTGTTTATAGTATTCTCTGTTGGTAGTTTGTATTTCTGTGGGGTCGGTGGTGATATCCCCTTTATCATTTT
Source organism: Chlorocebus sabaeus (assembly GCF_047675955.1). Taxonomy (NCBI): domain Eukaryota; kingdom Metazoa; phylum Chordata; class Mammalia; order Primates; family Cercopithecidae; genus Chlorocebus; species Chlorocebus sabaeus. Next base: position 812,478 of record NW_027328314.1, on the reverse strand, counting down.
TAATTGCGTCGATTTGATTCTTCTCTCTTTTCTTCTTTATTAGTCTTGCTAGTGGTCTGTCAATTTTGTTGATCTTTTCAAAAAACCAACTCCTGGATTCATTGATTTTTTGGAGGGATTTTTGTGTCTCTAACTCCTTCAGTTCTGCTCTGATCTTAGTTATTTCTTGCCTTCTGCTAGCTTTCGAATGTGTTTGCTCTTGCTTCTCTAGTTCTTTTAATTGTGATGTTAGAGTGTCAATTTTAGATCTTTCCTGCTTTCTCTTGTGGGCATTTAGTGCTATAAATTTCCCTCTACACACTGCTTTAAATGTGTCCCAGAGATTCTGGTATGTTGTATCTTTGTTCCCATTGGTTTCAAAGAACATCTTTATTTCTGCCTTCATTTCGTTATGTACCCAGTAGTCATTCAGGAGCAGGTTGTTCAGTTTCCATGTAGTTGAGCAGTTTTGATTGAGTTTCTTAGTCCTGAGTTCTAGTTTGATTGCACTGTGGTCTGAGAGACAGTTTGTTATAATTTCTGTTCTTGTACATTTGCTGAGGAGTGCTTTACTTCCAATTACGTGGTCAATTTTGGAGTAAGTACGATGTGATGCTGAGAAGAATGTATATTCTGTTGATTTGGGGTGGAGAGTTCTATAGATGTCTATTAGTTCTGCTTGCTGCAGAGATGAGTTCAATTCCTGGATATCCTTGTTAACTTTCTGTCTCGTTGATCTGTCTAATGTTGACAGTGGAGTGTTGAAGTCTCCCATTATTATTGTATGGGAGTCTAAGTTTCTTTGTAAGTCTCTAAGGACTTGCTTTATGAATCTGGGTGCTCCTGTATTGGGTGCATATATATTTAGGATAGTTAGCTCTTCCTGTTGAATTGATCCCTTTACCATTATGTAATGGCCTTCTTTGTCTCTTTTGACCTTTGATGGTTTAAAGTCTGTTTTATCAGAGACTAGTATTGCAACCCCCGCTTTTTTTTGTTCTCCATTTGCTTGGTAAATCTTCCTCCATCCCTTTATTTTGAGCCTATGTATGTCTCTGCGTGTGAGATGGGTCTCCTGAATACAGCAGACTGATGGGTCTTGACTCTTTATCCAGTTTGCCAGTCTGTGTCTTTTAATTGGAGCATTTAGTCCATTTACATTTAAGGTTAAGATTGTTATGTGTGAACTTGATCCTGCCATGATGATATTAACTGGTTATTTTGCTCGTTAGTTGATGCAGTTTCTTCCTAGCCTTGATGGTCTTTACATTTTGGCATGTTTTTGCAATGGCTGGTACCGGTTGTTCCTTTCCATGTTTAGTGCTTCCTTCAGGGTCTCTTGTAAGGCAGGCCTAGTGGTGACAAAATCTCTAAGCATTTGCTTATCTGTAAAGGATTTTATTTCTCCTTCACTTATGAAACTTAGTTTGGCTGGATATAAAATTCTGGGTTGAAAATTCTTTTCTTTAAGAATGTTGAATATTGGCCCCCACTCTCTTCTGGCTTGAAGAGTTTCTGCCGAGAGATCTGCTGTTAGTCTGATGGGCTTCCCTTTGTGGGTAACCCGACCTTTCTCTCTGGCTGCCCTTAAGATTTTTTCCTTCATTTCAACTTTGGTGAATCTGGCAATTATGTGTCTTGGAGTTGCTCTTCTCGAGGAGTATCTTTGTGGCGTTCTCTGTATTTCCTGGATTTCAATGTTGGCCTGCCCTACTAGGTTGGGGAAGTTCTCCTGGATGATATCCTGAAGAGTGTTTTCCAACTTGGTTCCATTTTCCCCCTCACTTTCAGGCACCGCAATCAGACGTAGATTTGGTCTTTTTACATAATCCCATACTTCTTGCAGGCTTTGTTCATTTCTTTTTCTTCTTTTTTCTTTTGGTTTTTCTTCTCGCTTCATTTCATTCATTTGATCCTCAATCGCTGACATTCTTTCTTCCAGTTGATCGAGTCGGTTACTGAAGCTTGTGCATTTGTCACGTATTTCTCATGTCATGGTTTTCGTCTCTTTCATTTCGTTTATGAGCTTCTCTGTATTAATTACTCTAGCCATCAATTCTTCCACTTTTTTTTCAAGATTTTTAGTTTCTTTGCGCTGGGTACGTAATTCCTCCTTTAGCTCTGAGAAATTTGATGGACTGAAGCCTTGTTCTCTCATCTCGTCGAAGTCATTCTCCGTCCAATTTGATCCGTTGCTGGCGATGAGCTGCACTCCTTTGCCGGGGGAGATGCGCTCTTATTTTTTGAATTTCCAGCTTTTCTGCCCTGCTTTTTCCCCTTCTTTGTGGTTTTATCTGCCTCTGGTCTTTGATGATGGTGATGTACTGATGGGGTTTTGGTGTAGGTGTCCTTTCTGTTTGATAGTTTTCCTTCTAACAGTCAGGACCCTCAGTTGTAGGTCTGTTGGAGATTGCTTGAGGTCCACGCCAGACCCTGTTTGCCTGGGTATCAGCAGCAGAGGCTGCAGAAGATAGAATATTTCTGAACAGCGAGTGTACCTGTCTGATACTTGCTTTGGAAGCTTCCTCTCAGGGGTGTACTCCACCCTGTGAGGTGGGGGGTGTCAGACTGCCCCTAGTGGGGGATGTCTCCCAGTTAGGCTACTCAGGGGTCAGGGACCCACTTGAGCAGGGAGTCTGTCCCTTCTCAGATCTCAACCTCCGTGTTGGGAGATCCACTGCTCTCTTCAAAGCTGTCAGACAGAGTCGTTTGCGTCTGCAGAGCTGCTGCGTTTGTTATTGTTTACTGTGCCCTGTCCCCAGAGGTGGAGTCTACAGAGACAGGAAGGTTTCCTTGAGCTGCTGTGAGCTCCACCCAGTTCGAGCTTCCCAGCAGCTTTGTTTACCTACTTAAGCCTCAGCAATGGTGGGCGCCCCTCCGCCAGCCTCACTGCTGCCTTGCCGGTAGATCACAGACTGCTGTGCTAGCAATGAGGGAGGCTCCGTGGGTGTGGGACCCTCCCGGCCAGGTGTGGGATATGATCTCCTGGTGTGCCTATTTGCTTAAAGCGCAGTATTGGGGTGGGAGTTACCAGATTTTCCAGGTGTTGTGTGTCTCAGTTCCCCTGGCTAGGAAAAGGGATTCCCTTCCCCCCTGCGCTTTCCAGGTGAGGCAATGCCTCGCCCTTCTTCAGCTCTCACTGGTCGGGCTGCAGCAGCTGACCAGCACCGATCGTCTGGCACTCCCCAGTGAGATGAACCCAGTACCACAGTTGAAAATGCAGAAATCACCGGTCTTCTGTGTCGCTCGCGCTGGGAGTTGGAGACTGGAGCTGTTCCTATTCGGCCATCTTGCTCCCAGGAAATATCTTCAGTTAAAAACTGGAAAGAAGCTTTCTGAGAAACTGCTTTGTGTTCTGTGAATTTACCTCACAGTGTTACAGCTTTCCCTTTAAGAAGCCTTTCTCTAAGACTGTTCTTGTGGAATTTAAAAAGTGATATTTGGAAGCCCATACAGGACTATGGTAAAAAAGGAAATACCCTAAGATAAAAACTGAAAGGAAAATTTTTCAGAAACTGCTTTATGTTCTGTTAATTCATCTCACAGAGTTATAGCTTTCCTCTCAAGAAGCCGTTCGCTAAGACTGTTCTTGTGGAATTTTCAAAGTGATAATTGGAAGCCCAAACAGGGCTATGGTGAAAAAGGAAATATCCTAAGACAAAAACTGAAAAAAAGCTTTTTCAAAAACTGCTTTGTGTTCTGTTAATTCATCTCACAGCGTTATAGCTTTCCTCTCAAGAAGCCTTTCGCTAAGACTGTTCTTGTGGAATTTGCAAAGTGATATTTGGAAGTCCATAGAGGGCTATGGTGATAAAGGAAATCAATTCCGTTAAAAACTGGAAAGAAGCTTTCTGAGAAACGGCTTTGTGTTCTCTTAATTTATCTCAAAGTGTTACAGCTTTCCCCTCAAGAAGCCTCTCACTAAGACTGTTCTTCTTTAATTTAAAAAGTGATATTTGGAAGCCCATAGAGGGCTATGGTGAAAAAGGAAATATCTTCAGTTAAAAACTGGAAAGAAATTTTTTGAGAAACTGCATTGTGTTCTGTTAATTCATCTCACAGAGTTACAGCTTTCCCCTCCATAAGCCTTTCGCTAAGACTGTTCTTGTGGAATTTGCAAAGTGATATTTTGAAGCACATAGAGTGTTATGGTGAAAAAGAAAATATCTTCAGTTAAAACTGGAAGGAAACATTCTGAGAAACTGCTTTGTGTTCTGTTATTTCATCTCACAGAGCTACAGCTTTCCCCTCAAGTGGTCTTTCGCTAAGACTGTTCTTGTGGAATTTGCAAAGAGATATTTGGAAGCCCATATAGGGCTATCATGAAAAAGGAAATCTCTTCTGTTAAAAACAGGAAAGAAGCTTTCTGAGAAACTGCTTTGTGTTCTGTTAATTCATCTCACAGACTTACAGCTTTCCCCTCAAGAAGCCTTTCGCTAAGACTCTTCTTTTGGAATTTACAAAGTGATATTTGGAAACCCTTAGAGGTCTATGGTGAAAAAGGAGATATCTTCAGTAAAAAACTGGAAAGAAGCTTTCTGAGGAACTGCTTTGTGTTCTGTTAATTCATCTCACAGAGTTACAGCTTTCCCCTGAAGAAGTCTTTCGCTAAGACTGTTATTGTGGAATTTGCAAAGTGACATTTGGAAGTCCCTAGAGGGCTATGGTGTAAAAGGAAATCTATTCCGTTAAAAACTGGAAAGAAGCTTTCTGAGAGACGGGTTTGTGTTCTCTTAATTCATCTCACAGAGTTACAGCTTTTCCCTCTAAAAGCCTTTCGATAAGACTGTTCTTGGGGAATTCGCAAAGTGATATTTGGAAGCCTATAGAGGGCTATCGTGAAAAAGGTAATATCTTAAGTTAAAAACTGGAAAGAAGCTCTCTGAGAAACTGCTTTGTGTTCTGTTAATTCATCTAACAGAGTTACAGCTTTCCCCTCAGGAAGCCTTTGGCTAAGATTGTTCTTGTGGAATTTGCAAAATGAGATTTGGAAGCCCATAGAGGGCATTGCTGAAAAAGGAAATCACTTTCGTCAAAAACTGGAAAGAAGCTTTCTGCTAAACGGCTTTATGTTCTGTTAATTCATCTCACAGAGTTTCAGCTTTCCGCTCAAGAAGCCATTGGCTAAGAGTGTTCTTGTGGAATTTAAGAAGTGATATTTGGAAGCCCATAGAGAGCTGTGGCCAAAAAGGAAATATCCTAGGATAAAACCTGAAAAGAAGCTTTTTGAGAAACTCCTTTGTGTTCTGTTAATTCATCTAACAGAGTTACAGCTTTCCCCTCAAGAATCCTTATGCTAAGACTGTTCATGTGGAATTTGCAAAGTGATATTTGGAAGCCCATAGAGGGCTATGTGGAAAAGGAAATATCTTCAGTTAAAAACTGGAAAGAAACTTTTTGAGAAACTGCATTGTGTTCAGTTAATTCATCTCACAGAGTTACAGCTTTCCCCTCCATAAGCCTTTCGCTAAGACTGTTCCTGTGGAATTTGCAAAGAGATATTTTGAAGCCCTTAGAGGGCTATGGTGAGAAAGGAAATATCTTCCGTTAAAAACTGGAAAGATGCTTTCTGAGAAACCGCTTTGTGTTCTGATAATTCATCTCACAGAGTTATAGCTTTCCCCTCAAGAAGCCTTTTGCTAAGACTGTTCTTGTGGAATTTTCAAAGTGATATTTGGAACCCCATAGAGATCTATGTTGAAAAAGGAAGTCTCTTCATTAAAAACTGGAAAGAAGCTATCTGAGAAACGGCTTTGTGTTCTGTTAATTCATCTCAAAGACTTACAGCTATCCCCTCAAGAAGCCTTTCGCTAACACTATTCCTGTGGAATTTGCAAGGTGATATTTGGAAGCCCATAGAGGGCTACGGTGAAAAAGGAAATATCTTCAGTTAAAAACTGGAAAGCAGCTTTTTGAGAAATTGCTTTGTGTTCTGTCAATACATCTCACAGAATTACAGCTTTCCCCTGAAGAAGCCTTTTGCTAACACTGTTCTTGTGGAACATGCAAAGTGATATTTGGAAGACCATGGAGGGCTATGGTGAAAAAGGAAATATCCTAAGATAAAAACTAAAAAGAAGCCTTTTGAGAAACTGCTTTGTGATCTGTTAATTCACCTCGCAGAGATACAGCTTTCCCCTCAAGAAGCCTTTCGCTAAGACTGTTCTTGTGGAATTTGCAAAGTGATAATTGTAAGCCCAAAGAGGGCTATGGTGAAAAAGGAAATTCCTTCCGTTAAAAATTGGAAAGAAGCTTTCTGAGAAACTGCTTTCTGTTCTGTTAAGTCATCTCACAGAGTTACCGCTTTCCCCTCAAGAAGACTTTCGCTAAGACTGTTCTTGTGGAATTTGCAAAGTGGTATTTGGAAGGCCCTAGAGGCTATGGTGAAAAAGGAAATATCCTCTGTTAAAAAGTGGAAAGAAGCTTTCTCAGAATCTGTTTTGTGTTCTGTTATTTCATCTCACAGTGTTAGAGCTTTCCCCTCAAGAAGCCTTTCGCTAAGACTGTTCTTGTGGAATATGCAAAGTGATATTTGGAGCCCATAGAGGGCTATGGTGAAAAAGGAAATATCTTCAGTTAAAAAGTGGAAAGAACCTTTCTGAGAAACTGCTTTGTGTTCTGTTAATTCATCTCACAAAGTTACTGCTTTCCCCCAAGAAGACTTTCGGTAAGACTGTTCTCGAGGAATTTGCGAAGTGATATTTGGAAGCCCAAAGAGGTCTCCCTTGAAAAAGAAAATATCTTCCGTTAAAAACAGGAAAAAAGCTTTCTGAGAAACTGCTTTGTGTTCTGTTAATTCATTTCACAGAGTTACATCTTTCCCCTCAAAAAGCCTTTCGATAAGACTGCTCTTGTGGAATTTTCAAAGTGATATATGGAAGCCCTTAGAGGGCTATGGTGAAAAAGGAAATATCTTCCGTGCTTTCTGAGAAACTACTTTGTGTTCTTTTAATTCATCTCACATAGTTACAGCTTTCCCCTCAAGAAGCCTTCTGCTAAGACTGTACTTGTGCAATTTGCAAATTGGTATTTGGGAGCCGACAGAGGGCTACGGTGAAAAGGGAAATATCTTAAGATAAAAACCTGAAAGAAGCTTTCTGAGAAACTACTTTGTGTTCTGTTAATTTATCTCAAAGAGATACAGCTTTCCCCTCAAGAAGCCTTTCGCTAAGACTGTTCTTGTGCTATTTTCATGGTGATATTTGGAAGCCAGAAGAGGGCTATGGTGAAATAGGAAATATCTTCAGTTAAAAAGTGGAAATAAGCTTTCTAAGAAACTGTTTGTGTTCTGTGAATTCATCTCACAAAGTTACAGATTTCCCTTCAAAAAGCCTTTCATTAAGACTGTTCTTCTGGAATTTGCAAAGTGATATTTGGAAGCCGATAGAGGGCTATGGTGAAAGAAGAAATATCTTCTGTGAAAAACTGGAAAGAAGCTTTTTGAGAAACTGTTTTGTGTTCTGTTAATTTATCTTAGAGAGTTAAAGCTTTCCCCTCAAGAAACCTTTCTGTAAGGCTGTTCTTGTGTAATTTGAAAAGTGATATTTGGAAGCCCATAGAGGGCTATTGTGAAAAAGGAAATATCTTCAGTTAAAAACTGGAAAGATGATTTCTGAAAAACTGCTTTGTGTTCTGTTAATTCATCTCACAGAGTTACAGCTTTCCCCTCAAGACACCTTTCACGAAGACTGTTCTTGTGGAATTTGCAAAGTGATATTTGGACGCCCATAGAGGTCTATGGTGAAAAAGTAAATATCCTCAGTTAAAAACTGGAAAGAAGCTTTCTGAGAAACTGCTTTGTGTTCTGTTAATTCACATCACGGAGTTACAGGTTTCCCCTCAAGAAGCCTTTCGCAAAGAAACTTGTTGTTGAATTTGCAAAGTGATATTTAGAAGCCATTAGAGGGCTATAGTGAAAAAGGAAATATCCTCAATTAAAAAGTGGAAAGAAGATTTCTGAGAAACTGCTTTGTGTTTTGTTAATTCATCTCACAGAGTTAGAGCTTTCCGCTCAAGAAGCCTTTCGCTAAGACTGTTCCTCTGGAATATGCAACGTGTTATTTTGGAGCCCATAGGGGGCTACGATGAAAAGGAAATATCTTCAGTTTAAAATTGGAAAGAAGCTTTTTGAGAATCTGCTTTGTGTTCTTTTAATTCATCTCACAGAATAACAGCTTTCCCATCTAGAAGCCTTTCGTTAAGACTGTTCTTGTGGATTTTCAAAGTGATATTGGGAAGCCCATAGAAGGCTATGGTGAAAAAGGAAATATCTTCCCTTAAAACTCTAAAGAAGCATTCTGTGAACTTGCCGTCTGTTCTGTTAATACATCTCACCGAGTTACAGCTTTCACATCCGGATGCCTTTCGCTAAGACTGTTCTTGTGGGATTTGCAAAGTGATATTTGGAAGCCCATAGAGGGCTATGGTGAAAAAGTAAATATCCTCAGTTAAAAACTGGAAAGAAGCTTTCTGAGAAACTACTTTGTGTTCTCTTAATTCATCTCACAGAGTTACAGACATTCCCTCACGAAGCTTTTCACTAAGAGTGTCTTTGTGGCATTTGCAAAGTGATAATTGGAATCCCATAGAGGGCTATGGTGAAAAAGGAACTATTTTCAGTTAAAAACTGGAAAGAAGCTTTCAGATAAACTGCCGTGTGTTCTGTAAATACATCTCACCGAGTTACAGCTTTCCCCCCAAGAAGTCTTTCGCAAAGACTGTTCTTGTGGGATTTTCTAAGTGATATTTGGAAGCCCATAGAGGGCTATGGGGAAAAAGGAAATATCTTCGGTTGAAAACTGGAAAGAAGCTTTCTGAGAAACAGCTCTGTGTTCTGTTAATTCATTTCAGAGAGTTACAGCTTTCCGCTCCAGAAGCCTTTCGCTAAGACTGCTCTTTTGGAATTTGCAAAGTGATATTTGGAAGCCCTTAGAGGGCTATGGTGAAAAAGGAAATATCTTCCGTTAAAAACTGGAAAGAAGCATTCTGAGATACTGCCGTGTGTTCTGTTAATACATCTAACCGAGTTACAGCTTTAACCTCAAGAAGCCTTTCGCTAAGACTGTTCTTGTGGCATTTGCAATGTGATATTTGGAAGCCCATAGAGGGCTAGGGTGAAAAAGGAAATATCTTCCGTTAAAAACTGGAAAGAAGCTTTCTGAGAAACTGCTTTGTGTTCTGTTAATTCATCTCACATAGTTACAGGTTTCCCCTCCAGAAGCCTTTCGCTTAGTCTGTTCTTGTGGAATTTGCAAAGTGATATTGGAAGACCATAGATGGTTATGGTGAAAAAGGAAATATCCTAAGATAAAAACCGAAAACAAGCTTTCTGAGAATCTGCTTTGTTTTCTGTTAGTCCATCTCACAGAGTTACATCTTTCCCCTCAAGAAGTCGTTCACGAAGGTTGTTCTTGTGTAATTTGCAAAGAGATATTGGGAAGACCATAGAGGGCTATGTTGAAAAAGGAAATATCTTCCGTTAAAAACTGGAAAGAAGCATTCTGATAAACTGCCATGTGTTCTGTTAATACATCACACCGAGTTACAGCTTTCCCCTCAGGAAATTTTTCGCTAGGTGTGTTCTTGTGGAATTTGCAAAGTGATATTTGGAAGCCCATAGAGGGCTACGGTGAAAAAGGAAATATATTCCATTAAAAACTGGAAAGAAGATTTCTGAGAAACTACTTAGTGTTCTCTTAATTCATCTCACAGTGTTACAGCTTTCCCCTCAAGAAGCCTTTTGCTAAAACTTTTCTTGGTGAATTTGCAAAGTGATATTTGGAAGCCCATAGAGGGCTACAGTGAAAAAGGAAATATCTTCGGTGTAAAACTGGAAAGAAGGTTTCTGAGAAACTGCTTTGTGTTCTGTTAATTCATCTCTCAGTGTCACAAGATTCTCCTTAAGAAACCTTTAGCTAAGGCTCATCTTCTGTAATTTGAAAAGTGATATTTGGAAGCCCATCGGGGGCTATGGTGAAAAAGGAAGTATCTTCCGTTAAAATCTGGAAAGAAGATTTCTGAGAGACTGCTTTGTGCTCTGTTAATTCATCTCACATAGTTCCAGCTTTCCCCTCAAGAAACCGTTCACTGAGACTGTTCTTGTGGAATTTGCAAAGTGATATTGGAAGACCATAGATGGTTATGGTGAAAAAGGAAATATCCTAAGATAAAAACCGAAAAGAAGCTTTCTCAGAAACCGCATTGTGTTCTCTTAATTCATCTCACAGAGTTATAACTTTCCCCTCCAGAAGCCTATCAGTAAGACTGATCCTGTGGAATTTTCAGAGTCATATTTGGAAGCCCATAGAGGGCTATGGCGAAAAAGGAAATATCTTCCGTTAAAAACTGGAAAGAAGCTTTCTGTGAAACTGCTTTGTGTTCTGTTAATTCATCTCACCGAAATACAGCTTTCCCCTCAAGAAGCCTTTCGCTAAGACTGTTCTTGTGGAATTTGCAAAGTGATATTTAGAAGCCCATAGAGGGCTATGGTGAAATTGGAAATATCCTAAGATAAAAACCGAAAGGAATCTTTCTGAGAAACTGCTTTGTGATCTGTTAATTCACCTCCAGAGTTACAGTTTTCCCCTCAAGAAACCTTTCGCGAAGACTGTTCTGGTGGAATTTTCAAAGAGGTATTTGGAAGCCCAAAGGGGGCTACCGTGAAAAACGAAATATCTTCGGTTACAAACTGGAAAGAATCTTTCTGAGAAACTGCTTTGTGTTCTGTTAATTCATCTCACAGAGTTAGAGCATTCTCCTCAAGAAGACTCTCGCTAAGTCTGTTCTTGTGGAACTGGCAAAGTGATATTTGGAAGCGCATAGAGGGTGATGGTGAAAAAGGAAATATCCTAAGATAAAAACGGAAAAGCAGCTTTCTGAGAATCTGCTTTGTGTTCTCTTAATTCATTTCACAGAGTTACAGCTTTCCCCTCAAAATCACTTTCGCTGAGACTGTTCTTGTTGATTTGCAAATTGATATTTGGAAGCCCATAGAGCGCTGTGGTTAAAAACGAAATATCCTAAGATAAAAAATGGAAAGATGCTTTCTGAGGAACTGCTTTCTGTTCTGTTAATTCATCTCAGAGAGTTACAGCCCTCCGCTAAAGAAGCCTATCACAAAGACTGTTCTTTTGTAATTGGCAAAGTGATATTTGGAAGCCCATAGAGAACTATGGTGCAAATGGAAATATTCTAAGATAAAAACTGAAAAGAAGCTTTCTGAGAAACTGCTTTGTGTTCTGTTAATCTCACAGGGTTACAGATTTCCCCTCAAGAAGCCGTTCACTAAAACTGTTATTGTGATATTTTCATAGTGGTGTTTGGAAGCCCATAGAGGGCTATGATGAAAAAGGAAATATCTCCTATTAAAAACTGGAAAGAAGCTTTCTGAGAAACTGCCTTGTGTTCTCTTAATTCATCTCACAGAGTTACAGCTTTCCCCTCAAGAAGCCTTTCGCTAAGGATGTTCTTGTGGAATTTGCAAAGTGATATTTGGAAGCCCATAGAGGGCTATGGTGAAATAGGAAACATCTTCCGTTTAAAACTGGTAAGAAGCTTTCTGAGAAATTGCTTTGTGTTCTCTTAATTCATCTGAGAGACTTACAGCTTTCCCCTCAAGAAGCCTTTCGCTAAGACTGTTCTTTTAAAATTTGCAAAGTGATATTTGGAAGCCCATAGAGGGATATGGTAAAAAAGGAAATATCCTAAGATAAAAACTGAAAAGAAGCTTTCTGAGAAACTGCATTGTGTTCTCGTAATTCATCTCACAGAGTTATAGCTTTCCCCTCAAGAAGCCATTCACTAAGACTATTCCTGTGGAATTTACAAGGTGATATTTGGAAACCCATAGATGGCTATGGAGAAAAAGGAAATATCTTCCGCTAAAAACTGGAAAGAAGATTTCTGAGATACTGCTTTGTGTTCTGTTAATTCATCTCACAGAGTTACAGCTTTCACCTCAAGAAGCCTTTCCGTAATACTGTTTATGTGAAATGTGCAAAGTGATATTTGGAAGCCCATAGAGATCTTCAGCGAAAAATGAAATATCCTAAGATAAAAACTGAAAAGAAACTTACTGAAAACTGCTTGCTGTTCTGTTAATTCATCTCACAGAGTTACAACTTTCCCCTCAAGAAGCCTTTCGGTAAGAGTGTTCTTGTGGAAATTTCAAAGTGATATTTGGAAGCCCATAGAGGGCTATGGTGGAAAAGAAAATATCCTAAGATAAAAACAGAAAACAAGCTTTCTGAGAAACTGCTTTGTGTTCTGTTGATTCATCTCACAGAGTTACAGCTTTCCCCTCAAGAAGCCTTTCGCTAAAACTGTTCTTTTGGAATTTGCAAAGAGATATTTGGAAGCCCCTAGAATGCTATGGTGAAAAAGGAAATATCTTGTGTTAAAAACTGGAAAGAAGCTTTTGAGAAACTGCTTTGTGTTCTCTTAATTCATCTCAAACAGTTACAGCTTTCCCCTAAAGAAGCCTTTCACTAAGACTGTTCTTGTGGAAATTGCAAAGTGATATTTGGAAGCCGATAGAGGGCTATGGTGAAAAAGGAAATATCTTCAATTAAAAACTGGAAAGAAGCTTTCTGAGAGACTCCTTTGTATTTGTTAATTCATTTCACAGAGTTACAGCTTTCGCTTCAAGAAGTCTTTCACTAAGACTGTTCTTGTGGAATTTGCAAAGTGATATTTGGAAGCCCATAGAGGGCTATGGTGAAAAAGGAAATATCTTCCGTTAAAAACTGGAAAGAAGATTTCTGAGAAGCTGCTTTGTTTTCTGTTAATTCATCTCACAGAGTTACAGCTTTCCCCTCCAGAAGTCTTTCGCTAAGACTGTTCTTGTGGAATTTGCATAGTGATATTTGGAAGCCCATAGAGGGCTATGGTGAAACAGGTTATATCTTCCGTTAAAAAATGGAAAGAAGATTTCTGAGAAACTGCTTTGTGTTTTCTTAATTCATCTCACAGAGTTAAAACCTTCCCCTCCAGAAGCCCTCCGCAAAGACTGTTCTGGAAATTGCAAAGTGATATTTGGAAGCAAATAGAGGGCTATGGTGAAAAAGGAAATATGTTCCGTTAAAAACTGGAAAGAAGATTTCTGAGAAACTGCTTTGTGTTCTGTTAATTCATCTCTCAGAGTAACAGCATTTTCCTCCAGAAGCGCTTCGCTAAGACTGTTCTTGTGGAATTTGCAATGTGATATTTGGAAGCCCATAGAGGGCTATGGTGAAAAAGGAAATTACCTAAGAAAAAAACTGTAAAGAAGCTTTCTCGGAAACTGCTTTGTGTTCTGTTAATTCATCTCACAGATTTACAGCTTTCTTCTCAAAAAGCCGTTCACTAAGACTGTTCTTGTGGAATTTTCAAAGTGATATTTTGAAGCCGATAGAGGGCTGTGATGAAAAAGGAAATAGCCTAAGATAAAATATGAAAAGAAGCTTTCTGAGAAACTACTTTGTATTCTGTTAATTCATCTCACAGAATTACAGCTTTTCCCTAAAGAAGCCTTACGCTAAGGCTGTTGTTGTGGAATTTGCAAAGTGATATTTGTAAGCCCATGCAGGGCTATGGTGAAAAAGGAAATATCTTCAGTTAAAAACAGGAAAGAAGTTTTCTGAGAAACTGCTTGTGTTCTGTAAATTCATCTCACAGAGTTACAGCTTTCCCCTCAAGAAGCCTTTCGCTAAGACTGTTCTTGTGGAATTTGCAAAGTTATATTTGGAAGGCTATAGAGCGCTATGGTGAAAAAGGAAATATCTTCCGTTAAAAACTGGAAAGAAGCTTTCTGAGAAACTGCTTTGTGTTCTGTTATTTCATCTTACAGGGTTACAGCTTTCCCTTCCAGAAGCCTTTCGCTAAGACTGTTCCTGTGGGATTTGCAAAGTGATATTTGGAAGCCCATAGAGGGCTATGGTGAAAATGGAAATATCCTAATATAAAAACTGAAAAGAAGCTTTCTGAGAAATTACTGTGTGTTCTGCTCGTTCATCTCACAGAATTACAGCCTTCCCCTCAATAATTCGTTCACTAAGACTGTTCTTGTGAAATTTCCAAAGTGATATTTGGAAGCCCATAGAGAGCTATGGTGAAAAAGGAAATATCTTCCGTTAAAAACTGGAAAGAAGCATTCTGAGAAATTGCCGTGTGTTTTGTTGATACATCTCAACGAGTTACAGCTGTCCCCTCAAGAAGACTTTCGCTAAGACTGTTCTTGTGAAATTTGCAAAGTGATATTTGGAAGCCCATAGAGGGCTATGGTGAAAAAGGAAATATCTTCAGTTAAAATCTTGAAAGAAGCTTTCTGAGAAACTGTTTGTGTTCTGTTAATTCATCTCACAGAGTTACAGCTTTCCCCTAAAGAAGTCTTTGGCTAAGACTGTTCTTGTGGGATTTGCAAAGTGATATTTGGAAGCCCATAGAGGGCTATGGTGAAAAAGGAAATATCTTCAATTAAAAACTGGAAAGAAGCTTTCTGAGAGACTCCTTTGTATTTGTTAATTCATTTCACAGAGTTACAGCTTTCGCTTCAAGAAGTCTTTCACTAAGTCTGTTCTTGTGGAATTTGCAAAGTGATATTTGGAAGCCCATAGAGGGCTATGGTGAAAAAGGAAATACCTTCCTTTAGAAACTGGAAAGAAGATTTCTGAGAAACTTCTTTGTGTTCTGTTAATTCAACTCACAGTGTTACAGCTTTCCCCTCCAGAAATCTTTCACTAAGACTGTTCTTGTGGAATTTGCATAGTGATATTTGGAAGCCCGTAGAGGGCTATGGTGAAAAAGGATATATCTTCCGTTAAAAACTGGAAAGAAGATTTCTGAGAAACTGCTTTGTGTTTTCTTAATTCATCTCACAGAGTTAAAACCTTCCCCTCCAGAAGCCCTCCGCAAAGACAGTTCTTCTGGAAATTGTAAAGTGATATTTGGAAGCAAATAGAGGGCTACGGTGAACAAGGAAATATGTTCCGTTAAAAACTGGAAAGAAGATTTCTGAGAAACTGCTTTGGGTTCTGTTAATTCATCTCTCAGAGTTACAGCATTTTCCTCCAGAAGCGCTTCGCTAAGACTGTTCTTGTGGAATTTGCAAAGTGATATTTGGAAGCCCATAGAGGGCTAAGGTGAAAAAGGAAATTACCTAAGAAAAAAACTGTAAAGAAGCTTTCTCGGAAACTGCTTTGTGTTCTGTTAATTCATCTCACAGATTTTCAGCTTTCTTCTCAAAAAGCCGTTCACTAAGACTGTTCTTGTGGAATTTTCAAAGTGATATTTTGAAGCCGATAGAGGGCTGTGATGAAAAAGGAAATAGCCTCAGATAAAATCTGAAAAGAAGCTTTCTGAGAAACTACTTTGTGTTCCGTTAATTCATCTCAGAGAATTACAGCTTTTCCCTCAAGAAGCCTTACGCTAAGGCTGTTGTTGTGGAATTTGCAAAGTGATATTTGGAAGCCCATACAGCGCAATGGTGAAAAAGGAAATATCTTCCATTAAAAACTGGAAAGAAGCTTTCTGAGAAACTGTTTTGTGTTCTGTTATTTCATCTTACAGGGTTAAAGCTTTCCCTTCCAGAAGCCTTTCGCTAAGACTGTTGCTGTGGGATTTGCAAAGTGATATTTGGAAGCCCATAGAAGGCTATGGTGAAAATGGAAATATCCTAAGATAAAAACTGAAAAGAAGCTTTCTGAGAAAATGCTGTGTGTTCTGCTCGTTCATCTCACAGAATTACAGCCTTCCCCTCAATAATTCGTTCACTAAGACTGTTCTTGTGAAATTTCCAAAGTGATATTTGGAAGCCCATAGAGAGCTATGGTGAAAAAGGAAATATCTTCCGTTAAAAACTGGAAAGAAGCATTCTGAGAAATTGCCGTGTGTTTTGTTGATACATCTCAACGAGTTACAGCTTTCCCCTCAAGGAGCCTTTTGATAAGACTTTTCTTGTGAAATTTGCAAAGTGATATTTGGAAGCCCATAGAGGGCTGTGGTGAAAAAGGAAATATCTTCAGTTAAAATCTGGAAAGAAGCTTTCTGAGAAACTGTTTGTGTTCTGTTAATTCATCTCACAGAGTTACAGCTTTCCCCTGAAGAAGCTTTTGGCTAAGACTGTTCTTGTGGGATTTGCAAAGTGATATTTGGAAGCCCATAGAGGGCTGTGGTGAAAAAGGAAATATCTTCAATTAAAAACTGGAAAGAAGCTTTCTGAGAGACTCGTTTTTATTTGTTAATTCATTTCACAGAGTTACAGCTTTCGCTTCAAAAGTCTTTCACAAAGACTATTCTTGTGGAATTTGCAAAGTGATATTTGGAAGCCCAGAGAGGGCTATGGTGAAATAGGAAATCTCTACCGTTAAAAACTGGAAAGAAGATTTCTGAGAAACTGCTTTGTGTTCTGTTAATTCATCTCACAGAGTTACAGCTTTCCCCTTCAGAAGTCTTTCGCTAAGACTGTTCTTGTGGAATTTCCATAGTGATATTTGCAAGCCCGTAGAGGGCTATGGTGAAAAAGGATATATCTTCCGTTAAAAACTGGAAAGAAGATTTCTCAGAAACTGCACTCTGTTCTGTTAATTCCTCTCACAGAGTTACAGCTTTCCCTTCAAGAAGCCTTTCGCTAAGGATGTTCTTTTGAAATATGAAAAGTGATATTTGGAATCCCGTAGAGGGCAATGGTAAAAAAGGAAATATCTTCAGTTGAAAACTGAAAAGAAGCTTGCTGACAATCTGCACCCTGTTCTGTTAATTCATCTCACAGAGTTACAGCTTTCCCATGAAGAATCCTTTCGCTAAGACTGTTCTTGTGGAATTTGAATAGTGATATTTGGTAGCCCTTACAGGGCAATGGTGGAAAAGGAAATATCTTAAGTTAAAAAGTGAAAAGAACCTTTCTGACAAACTGCACTCTGTTCTGTTAATGTATCTCACGGAGTTACATCTTTCCCCTCAAGAAGCCTTACGCTGAGACTGTTCTTTTGGAATTTGAAGAGTGATATTTGGAATCCCATAGAGGGCAATGGTGTAAAAGGAAATACCATCAGTTAAAAACTGAAAAGAAGCTTTCTGACACACTGCACTCTATTCTGTTAATTCATCTCACGGAGTTACAGCTTTCCCCACAAGAAGCCTTTCGCTAAGACTGTTCTTTTGGAATTTGAAGATTGATTTTTTGAAGCCAACAGAGGGCAATGGTGAAAAAGGAAACATCGACAGTTTAAAACTGGAAAGAAGCTTTCTGAGAAACTGCTTTGTGTTCTGTTAATTCATCTCACAGAGTTACAGCTTTCCCCTCAGGAAGCCTTTCCCTAAGACTGTTCTTGTGGAATTTGAAGAGTGATATTTGGAAGCCCATAGAGGGCAATGGGGAAAAAGGAAACATCTTCAGTTTAAAACTGGAAAGAAGCTTTCTGAGATACTGCACTCTGTTCTGTTAATTCATCTCACAGAGTTATATCTTTCCCCTCAAGAAGCCGTTCGCTAAGAATGTTCTTGTGGAATTTGCAAAGTGATATTTGGAAGCCCATAGAGGGCTATGGTGAAAAAGGAAATATCTTCAGTTAAAAACTGGAAAGAAGCTTTCTGAGAAAGTGCACTCTGTTCCGTTAATTCGTCTCACAGAGTTACAGCTTTCCCCTCAAGAATCCGTTCGCTAAGACTGTTCTTCTGGAATTTGCAAAGCGATATTTGGGAGCCCATAAAGGTCTATGGTGAAAAAGGAAATATCTTCAGTTAAAAACTGAAAAGAAGCTTTCTCACAAACTGCACTCTGTTCTGTTAATTCATCTCTAAGAGTTACAGCTTTCCCCTCAAGAATCCTTTCGCTAAGACTGTTCTTGTGGAATTTGTAAAGTGATATTTGGATGCCCTTAGAGGGCTACGGTGAAAAAGGAAATATCCTAAGTTAAAAACTGAAAAGAAGCATTCTGAGAAACTGCTTTGTGTTCTGTTAATTCATGTCACAGAGTTACAGCTTTCCTTTCAAGAAGACTTACGCTAAGGCTGTTCTTGTGGAATTGGCAAAGTGATATTTGGAAGCCCATGGAGGGCTATGGTGAAAAAGGAAATATCTTCCGTTAAATACTGTAAAGAAGATTTCTGAGACACTGCTTTGTGCTCTGTTAATTCATCTCATGGAGTTACAGCTTTCCATACAAGAAGCCTTCTGCTAAGGCTGTTCTTGTAAAATTGGTAAAGTGATATATGGAAGCCCGTAGTGGGCTATGGTGAAAAGGAAATATGTTCAGTTAAAAAATGGAAAGTAGCTTTCTAAGAAACTGCTTTGTGTTCTGTTAATTAATCTCACAGAGCTACAGCTTTCCCCTCCAGAAGCCTTTCGCTAAGACTGTTCTTGTGGAATTTGTAAAGTGATATTTGGAAGCCCATAGAGGGCTATGGTGAAAAAGGAAATAGCTTCCGTTAAAAACTGGAAAGAAGCTTTCTGAGAGACTGCTTTGTGTTCTATTAAATCATCTCACAGAGTTACACGTTTCCCCTCAAGAAGCCTTTCGCTAAGGCTGTTCTTGTGGAATAGGCAAAGTGATATTTAGAAGCCCATAGAGTGACTATGGTGAAAAATAAATATCTTCAGTTAAAAAATGGAAAGAAGCTTTCTGACAAAATGCTTTGTGTTCTGTTAATTCATCTCACAGAGTTACAGCTTTCCCTTCAAGAAGCCTTCCGCAAAGACTGTTCTTGTGGAATTTTCAAAGAAATATTTTGAAGATCCTAGACGGCTATGGTGAAAAAGGAAATATCTTCCGTTAAAAATTGGAAAGAAGCTTTCTGAGAAACTGCTTTTCGTTCTGTTAATTCATCTCACATACTTACAGCTTTCCCTTCAAGAAGCCTTTCGCTAAGGCTGTTCTTCTGGAAATGGCAAAGTGATATTTGGAAGCAAATAGAGGGCTGTGGTGAAAAAGGAAATATCTTCCATAAAACACTGGAAAGAAGCTTTCTGAGAAACTGCGTTGTGTTCTGTTAATTCATCTCACAGAGTTACAGCTTTCCCTTCAAAAAGCCTTTCGCTAAGGCTGTTCTTGTGGAATTTGTAAAGTGATATTTGGATGCCCATAGAGGGCTACGGTGATAAAGGAAATATCTTCCATTAAAAACTGGAAAGAAGCTTTCTGAGAAACTGCTTCGTGTTCTGTTAATTCATCTCACAGAGGTACAGCTTTCCCTTCAAGATGCCTTTCGCTAAGGCTGTTCTTGCGGAATTTGGAAAGATATATTTGGAAGCCCATACAGGACTATCATGAAAAAGGAAATATCCTAAGGTAAAAACTGAAAAGAAGCATTCGGAGAAACTGCTTTGTGTTCCGTTAATTCATCTCACAGAGTTACAGCTTTCCCTTCAATAAGAGTTTCGCTAAGGCTGTTCTTGTGGAATTTGCAAAGTGATATTTGGAAGCCCTTAGAGGGCTGTGGTGAAAAAGGAAATATCCTCCGTTAAAAACTGGAAAGAAGCTGTCTGAGAAACTGCTTTGTGTTCTCTTATTTCATCTCACAGATTTACAACATTCCCCTGAAGAAACCTTTCGCTAAGACTGTTCTTGTGGAATATGCAAAGTGACATTTGGAAGCCAAAAGAGGGCTACGGTGAAAAAGGAAATATCCTAAGTTAAAAACTGAAAAGAAGCATTGTGAGAAACTGCTTTGTGTTCTGTTAATTCATGTCACAGAGTTACAGCTTTCCTTTCAAGAAGACTTACGCTAAGGCTGTTCTTGTGGAATTGGCAAAGTGATATTTGGAAGCCCATGGAGGGCTATGGTGAAAAAGGAAATATCTTCCGTTAAATACTGTAAAGAAGATTTCTGAGACACTGCTTTGTGCTCTGTTAATTCATCTCACGGAGTTACAACTTTCCCTTCAAGAAGCCTTTCGCTAAGGCTGTTCCTATGAAATTAGCAAAGTGATATTTGGAAGCCCATAGATTACTATGGTGAAAAAGGAAATATCTTCCGTAAAAAAGTGGAAAAAAGCCTTCTGAGAAACTGCTTTGTGTTCTGTTAATTCATCTCACAGAGTTACAGCTTTCCCTACAAGAAGCTTTCCGCTAAGGCTGTTCTTGTAAAATTGGCAAAGTGATATATGGAAGCCCGTAGTGGGCTATGGTGAAAAGGAAATATGTTCAGTTAAAAAATGGAAAGTAGCTTTCTAAGAAACTGCTTTGTGTTCTGTTAATTCATCTAACAGAGTTACAGCTTTCCCCTCAAGAAACCTTCCGCTAAGACTGTCCTTTTGGAATTTGCAAAGTGATATTTGGAAGCACATAGAGGGCTATGGTGAAAAAGGAAATATCTTTTGTTAAAAACTGGAAAGAAGCTTTCTGTGAAACTACTTTGTGTTCTGTTAATTCATTTCACAGAGTTACAGCTTTTCCTTCAAAAAGCCTTTCGCTGAGACTATTCTTGTGGAATATGCAAAGTGATATTAGGAATCCCATAGAGGGCTATGGTGAAAAAGTAAATATCTTCCGTTAAAAACTGGAAAGAAGCTTTGTTTGAATCTACTTTGTGTTCTGTTAATTCATCTCACAGAGTTACAGCTTTCCACACAAGAAGCCTTTCGCTAAGACTGTTCTTGTGGAATTGGCAAAGTGATATTTGGAAGCCCATAGAGGGCTGTGGTGAAAAAGGAAATATCTTCCGTTAAAAACTGGAAAGAAGGTTTCTGAGAAACTGCTTTGTGTTCTGTTAATTCATCTGACGGAATTACAGCTTTCCCCTCAAGAAGCCTTTCGCTAAGACTGTTCTTGTGGAATTTGCAAAGTGATATTTGTTAGCACATAGAGGGCTATGGTGAAAAAGGAAATATCTTCCGTTAAAAACTGGAAAGAAGGTTTCTGAGAAACTATTTTGTGTTCTGTTAATTCATCTCACAGAGATACAGCTATCCCTTCAAGCAGCCTTTTGCTAAGGCTGTTCTTGTGGAATTTAGAAAGTGATATTTTGAAGCCCACAGAGGGCTATGGTGAAAAAGGAAATATCTTCTGTTAAAAACTGTAAGGAAGCTTTCTGGAAAACTGCTTTGTGTTCTGTTAATTCATGTCAGAGAGTTACAGCTTTTGCCTCCAAAAGCCTATCGCTAAGACTGTTGTTTTGGAATGTGCAAAGTGATATTTGAGAGCACATAGAGGGCTATGGTGAAAAAGGAATTATCTTCCGTTAAAAACTGGAAGGAAGCTTTGTGAAAAACTGCTTTGTGTTCTGTTAATTCAACACACAGAGTTACAGCTTTCCCCTCAAGTAGCCTTTTGCTAAGACTGTATTTGTGGAATTTGCAAAGAGATATTTGGAAGCCCATAGAGGGCTATGGTGAAAAAGAAAATATCTTTCGTAAAAAACTGGAAAGAAGCTTTCTTAGAAACTGTTTGTGTTCTCTTAATTCATCTCACAGAGTTACAGCTTTCCCTTCAAGAAGCCTTTCGCTAAGGTTGTTCTTGTGGAATTTGGAAAGTGATATTTGGAAGCACCTAGAGGGCTATGGTGAAAAAGGAAATATCTTCCTTTAGAAACTCTAAAGAAGCTTACTGAGAAACAGTTTTGTGTTCTCTTAATTCTACTCACAGAGTTACAGCTTTCCCCTCATGAAGTCGCGTGGTAAGACTGTTCTTGTGGAATTTGCAAAGTGATATTTGGAAGACCTTAGAGGACTATGGTGAAAAAGGAAATATCCTAAGATAAAAACTTAAAAGAAGCATTCTGAGAAACTGCTTTCTGCTCTGTTAATTCATCTCACAGAGTTACAGCTTTCCCCTCAAGAAGCCTTTCACTATGGCTTTTGTTGTGAAATTTGCAAAGTGATATGTGGAAGCCCCTAGAGGGCTATGGTTAAAAAGAAATATCTTCCGTTAAAAACTTTAAAGTAGCTTTCTCAGAAACTACTTTGTGTTCTGTTAATTCATCTCATAGAGTTACAGCTTTCTCTTCAAGAAAGCTTTCGCTAAGGCTGTTCTTGTGGAATTTGGAAAATGATACTTGGAAGCCCATAGAGGGCTATGGTGAAAAAGAAAATATCTTCAGTTAAAAACAGGAGAGAAGCTGTCTGAGAAACTGCTTTGTGTTCTGTTAATTCATCTCACAGAGTTACAGCTTTCCCCTCAAGAAGGTTTTCGCTAAGGCTGTTCTTGCGGAATTTGCAAAGTGATATTCGGAAGCCCTTAAAGTACTATGGTGAAAAAGGAATTATCTTCAGTTAAAAACTGGAAAGAAGCTTTCTGAGAAACTGCTTTGTTTTCTGTTAATTCATCTCACAGAATTACAGCTTTCCCATCAAGAAGCCTTTCGCTAAGATTGTTCTTGTGGAATTTGCAAAGTGATATTTGTAAGCCCTTAGAGGGCGATGGTGAAAAAGGAAATATCTTCCGTTAAAAACTGCAAAGAAGCTTTCTGAGAAACTGCTTTGTTTTCTGTTAATTCATGTCACAGTGTTACAGCTTTCCCCTCAAGAAGACTTTCCCTAAGACTGCTCTTGTGGAATTTGCAAAGTGATATTTGGACCCCATAGAGGGCTGTAGTGAAAAAGGAAAAATCTTCCGTTAAAAAATGGAAAGAAGCTTTCTGAGAAATTGCTTTGTGTTCTGTTAATTCATCTCGCAGAGTTACAGCTGTCCCTTCAAGAAGCCTTTCGCTAAGGCTGTTCTTCTGGAATTTGCAAAGTGATATTTGGTAGCCCATAGAGGGCTACGGTGAAAAAGAAAATATCTTCAGTTAAAAACAGGAAAGAAGCTGTCTGAGAAACTGCTTTGTGTTCTGTTATATCGTCTCACAGAGTTACAGCTTTCCCCTTAAGAAGCCTTTCGCTAAGGCTGTTCTTGAGGAATTTGCAAAGTGATTTTCGGAAGCCCATAGAGGGCTATGGTGAAAAAGGAAATATCTTCCGTTAAAAACGGGAAAGAAGTTTTCTGAGTTACAGCTTTCCCTTCAAGAAGCCTTTCGCTAAGGCTGTTCTTGTGGAATTTGTAAAGTGTTATTTGGAAGCCCATAGAGGGCTTTGGTGAAAAAGGAAATATCTTCAGTTAAAAACTGGAAAGAAGCTGTCTGAGAAACTGCTTTGTGTTGTTTTAATTCATCTCACAGAGTTACAGCTTTCCCCTCAAGAAGAGTTTTGCTAAGACTCTTCTTGTGGAATTGGAAAAGTGATATTTGGAAGCCGATAGAGGTCTATGGTAAAAAAGGAATATTTTCAGTTAAAAAGCGGAAAGAAGCTGTCTGAGAAACTGCTTTGTGTTCTGTTAAATCATCTCACAGAGTTACAGCTTTCCCCTAAAGAAGCCTTTAGCTAAGACTTTTCTTGTGGAATTTGCAAAGAGATATTTGGAAGTCCATAGAGGACTATGGCGAAAATGGAAATATTTTCCGTTCAAAACCGGAAAGAAGCTTTCTGAGAAACTACTTTGTGTTCTGTTAATTCATCTCGCAGAGTTAAAGATTTCCCCTCAAGAAGCCTTTCGCTAAGACTGTTCCTGTGGAATTGGCAAAGTGATATTTGGAAGCCCATAGAGGGCTACGGTGTAAAAGTAAATATCTTCCGTTAAATACTGGAAAGAAAGTTTCTGAGAAACTATTTTGTGTTCTGCTAATTCATGTCACAGAGTTACTGCTTTCCCCTCAAGAAGCCTTTCGCTAAGACTGTTCTTGTGGAATTTGCAAACTGATATTTGGAAGCCCATAGAGGGCTTTGGTGAAAAAGGAAATATCTTCCGTTAAAAACTGGAAAGATGCTTTGTGAGAAACTGCTTTGTTTTCTGTTAATTCATCTCACTGAGTTACTGCTTTCCTTTCAAGAAGCCTTTCGCTAAGACTGTTCTTCTGGAATTTTCAAAGTGATATTTGGAAGCCCATAGAGGGCTATGGCGAAAAAGGAAATATCTTCCGCTTAAAACTGGAAAGAAGCTTTCTGAGAAACTGCTCTGTGTACTGTTAATTCATCTCATAGAGTTACTGTTTTCCCAGGAAGAAGCCTTTTGCTAAGACTGTTCTTGTGGATTTTGCAAAGTGATATATGGAAGACCATACAGGGCTATGGTGAAAAAGGAAATATCCTCCGTAAAAAAACTGGAAAGAAGCTTCCTGAGAAACTGCTTTGTGTTCGGTTAATTCTTCTCACAGAGTTACAACTTTCCCATCAAAAGCTTTTCGCTATGATTGTTCTTGTGGAATTTGCAAAGTGATATTTGGAAGCCCTTAGAGGGCTATGGTAAAAAAGGAAATATATTCCGTTAAAAACTGGAAAGAAGCTTTCTGAGAAACTCTTTGTGTTCTGTTAATTCATCTCACAGAGTTACAGCTTTCCCCTCAAGAAGCCTTTCGCTAACACTGTTCTTGTGGAATTTGCAAAGTGATATTTGGAAGCAAATAGAGGGCTATGGTGAAAAAGGAAATATCTTCCATTAAATACTGGAAAGAAGCTTTCAGAGAAACTGCTTTTTGTTCTGTTAATACATCTCAACAAGTTACAGCTTTCCCCTCAAGAAGCTGTTGGATAAGACTGTTCTATTGGAATCTGCAAAGTGATATTTGGAAGCCCTTAGAGAGCTATGGTGAAAAAGGAAATATCTTCCGTTAAAAACTGGAAAGAAGTTTTCTTAGAAATTGCTTTGTGTTCTGTTAATTCATCTCACAGAGTTACAGCTTTCCCCTACAGAAACCTTTCCCTAAGACTGTTCTTCTAGAATTTGCAAAGTGATATTTGGAAGCCCATAGATGGCTATCGTGAAAAAGGAAATATCGTCCGTTAAAAACTGGAAAGAAGCTTTCTGAGAAACTGCTTTGTGTTCTGTTAATTAATCTCACAGAGCTACAGCTTTCCCCTCCAGAAGCCTTTCGCTAAGACTGTTCTTGTGGAATTTGCAAAGTGATATTTGGAAGCAAATAGAGGGTTATGGTGAAAAAGGAAATATCTTCCTTTAAAAAGTGGAAAGAAGCTTTCTGAGAACCTGCTTTGTGTTCTATTAAATCATCTCACAGAATTACAGCTTTCTCCTCAAGAAGCCTTTCGCTAAGACTGTTCTTGTGGAATTTGGAAAGTGATATTTGGAAGCCCATAGAGGGCTATGGTGAAAAAGGAAATAGCTTCCGTTAAAAACTGGAAAGAAGCTTTCTGAGAGACTGCTTTGTGTTCTATTAAATCATCTCACAGAGTTACACGTTTCCCCTCAAGAAGCCTTTCGCTAAGGCTGTTCTTGTGGAATAGGCAAAGTGATATTTAGAAGCCCATAGAGTGACTATGGTGAAAAATAAATATCTTCAGTTAAAAAATGGAAAGAAGCTTTCTGACAAAATGCTTTGTGTTCTGTTAATTCATCTCACAGAGTTACAGCTTTCCCTTCAAGAAGCCTTCCGCAAAGACTGTTCTTGTGGAATTTTCAAAGAAATATTTTGAAGACCCTAGACGGCTATGGTGAAAAAGGAAATATCTTCCGTTAAAAATTGGAAAGAAGCTTTCTGAGAAACTGCTTTTCGTTCTGTTAATTCATCTCACAGACTTACAGCTTTCCCTTCAAGAAGCCATTCGCTAAGGCTGTTCTTCTGGAATTGGCAAAGTGATATTTGGAAGCAAATAGAGGGCTGTGGTGAAAAAGAAAATATCTTCCATAAAACACTGGAAAGAAGCTTTCTGAGAAACTGCTTTGTGTTCTGTTAATTCATTTTACAGAGTTACAGCTTTCCCTTCAAAAAGCCTTTCGCTAAGGCTGTTCTTGTGGAATATGTAAAGTGATATTTGGATGCCCATAGAGGGCTACGGTGAAAAAGGAAATATCTTCCGTTAAAAACTGGAAAGAAGCTTTCTGAGAAACTGCTTCGTGTTCTGTTAATTCATCTCACTGAGTTACAGATTTCCCCTCAAGAAGAATTTCGCTAAGACTGTTTTTGTGGAATTTGCAAAGTGATATTTAGAAGTCCATAGAGGGCTATGGTGAAAAAGGAAATATCCTAAGTTTAAAACTGAAAAGAAACATTCGGAGAAACTGCTTTGTGTTCTGTTTATTCATCTCACAGTGTTACATCTTTCCCTTCAAGAAGCCTTTATCTAAGGCTCTTCTTGTGGAATTTGCAAAGTGATATTTGGAAGCCCATAGAGGGCTCTGGTGAAAAAGGAAATATCTTCCGGAAAAACTGGAAGGAAGCTTTCTGAGAAACTGCTTTGTATTCTGTTAACTCATCTCACAGAATTATAGGTTTCCCTTCAAGAAGCCTTTCGCTAAGGCTGTTCTTTTGTAATTTGGTAACTGATATTTGGAAGCCCATAGAGGGCTATGGTGAAAAAGGAAATTACCTAAGATAAAAACTGTAAAGAACCTTTCTGAGAAACTGCTTTGTGTTCTGTTAATTCATCTCACAGAGTTACAGCTTTCTTCTCAAGAAGCCTTTCACTAAGACTGTTCTTGTGGAATTTGCAAAGTGATAGTTGGAAGCCGAGATAGGGCTGTGGTGAAAAACGAAATAGCTTAAGGTAAAATCTGAAGAGAAGATGTCTGAGAAACTACTTTGTGTTCTGTTAATTCAACTCACAGAATTACAGCTTTCCCCTCAAGAAGCCTTACGCTAAGGCTGTTTTTGTGGAATTTGCAAAGTGATATTGGAAGCCCATGCAGGGCTGTGGTGAAAAAGGAAATATCTTCAGTTAAAAACTGGAAAGAAGCTTTCTGAGAAACTACTCTGTGTTCTGTTAATTCATCTCAAAGGGTTACAGCTTTCCCCTGAAGAAGCCTTTCCCTAAGACTGTTCTTGTGGAATATTCAAAGTGATATTTGGAAGACCATAGAAGGCTATGGTGAAAATAGAAATATCCTAAGATGAAAATCGAAAAAAAGCTTTCTGAAAACTTCTTTGTGTTCTGTTAGTTCACCTCACAGAGTTACAGCTTTCCCTTCAAGAAGTCGTTCACTAAGACTGTTTTTGTGAAATTTGAAAAGTGATATTTGGAAGCCGATAGAGGGCTATGGTGTAAAAGGAAATATCTTCCGTTAAAATCTGGAGAGAAGCTTTCTGAGAAACTGCCGTGTGTTCTGCTAATACATCTCACCAAGTTACAGCTTTCCCCAAAAGAAGTCTTTGGCTACGACTGTTCTTGTGGGATTTGGAAAGTGATATTTGGAAGCCCACAGGGGGCTTTGGTGAAAAATTAAATATCTTCAGTTAAAAACTGATAAGAAGCTTTCTGAGAAACTGCTTTGTGTTCCGTTAATTCATCTCACAGAGTTACAGCTTTCCCCTCAAGAAGCCTTTCGCTAAGACTTTTCCTGTGGAATATGTAAAGTGATATTTGGAAGCCCATAGAGGGCTATGGTTAAAAAGAAAATATCTACAGTTAAAAACTGGAAAGAAGCTTTATGAGAAACTGCTTTGTGTTCTGTTAATTCATCTCACAGAGTTACAGCTTTCATCTCAAGAAGCAGTTCGCTAAGACTGTTCTTGTGAAATTTGCAAAGTGATATTTGGAAGCCCATAGAGGGCTACGGTGAGAAAGGAAATATCCTAAGATAACAACTGAAAAGAAGCTTTCTCAGAAACTGCTTAGTGTTCTGTTAATACATCTTACAGAGTTACAGCTTTACCCTCAAAAAGCCTTTCGCTAAGAATGTTCTTGTGGATTTTGCAAAGTGAAATTTGAAGCCCATAGAGGGGTACGGTGAAAAAGGAATATCTTCCATTATATCAGAATAGAAGCTTTATGAGAAACTGATTTGTGTTCTGTTAATTCATCTCACAGAGTTACAGCTTTCCCCTGAAGAAGGCGTTCACTAAGACTGTTCTTGTGGAATTTCCAAAGTGATATTTGGAAGCCCCTAGAGGGCTATGGTGAAAAAGAAAATAGCCTAAGATAAAAACTGAAAAGAAGCTTTCTGAGAAACTGACTTGTGATCTGTTAATTCAACTCACAGAGTTACAGCTTTCCCCTCAATAAGCCTTTCACTAAAGCTGTTGTTGTGAAATTCGCAAAGTGATATTTGGAACCCCTAGAGGGCTATGGTGAAAAAGGAAATATCTTCAGTTAAAATCTGAAAGGAAGCTTCCTGAGAAACTGCTTTGTGTTCTGTTAATTCATCTCAATGAGTTACAGCTTTCCCCTCAAGAAGCCTTTCACTAAGACTGTTCTTGTGGAATTTGCAAAGTGATATTTGGAAGCCCTTAGAGGGCTGTGGTGAAAATGGAAATATCCTATGATAAAAACAGAAAAGAAGCTTTCTGAGAAACTGCTCTGTGTTCTGTTAGTTCATCTCACAGAGTTACAGCTAACCCCTCAGGAAGTCGTTCACTAAGACTGTTCTTATGAAATTTGCAAAGTGATATTTGGAAGCCCATAAAGGGCTATGGTGAAAATGGAAATAACTTCCGTTTAAAACTGGAAAGAAGCTTTCTGAGAAACTGCCGTGTGTTCTGTTAATACATCGGACAGAATTTCAACTTTTCCCAAAGGAAATATTTCGCAAAGACAGTTGTTGTGGGATTTGCAAAGTGATATTTGGAAGTGCATAGAGCGCTACGGTGAGAACGGAAATATCTCCAGTTAAAAACTGGAAAGAAGCTTTCTGTGAAACTGCTTTGTGTTCTGTTAATTCATCTCACAGAGTTACAGCTTTTCCCTCAAGAAGCCTGTCGCTAAGACTGTTCTTGTGGAATTTACAAATTGATATTTGTAAGCCCATAGGTGTTCATGGTGAAAAACGAAATATCTTCCGTTAAAAACTGGAAAGAAGCTTTCTGAGAAACTGCTTTGTGTTTTGTTAACTCATCTCACAGAGTTACAGCTTTCCCCTCAAGAAGCCTTTCGCTAAGACTGTTCTTGTGGAATTTGAAAAGTGATATTTGGAAGTCCATAGAAGCCTTTGGTGAAAAAGGAAATATCTTCCGTTAAAAACTGGGAAGAAGCTTTCTGAGAAACTGCTTTGTGTTCTGTTAATTCATCTCAAAGAGTTACAGTTTTCCCCTTAAGAAGCCTTTCACTAAGACTGTTCTGTTGGAATTTGCAAAGTGATATTTGGAAGCCCTTAGAGGGTTATGGTGAAAATGGAAATATACTAAGATGAAAACCGGAATCAAGCTTTCAGCGAAACTGCTTTGTGTTCTGTTGGCTCATCTCACAGAGTTACAGCTTTCCCCTCAAGAAGTCTTTCGCTAAGACTGTTCTTGTGGAATTTGCAAAGGGATATTTGGAAGGCGATGCAGGGCTGTGGTGAAAAAGGAAATACCCTAAGATGAAAACTAAAAAGAGGCTTTCTGAGAAACTGCTTTGTATTTTGAAAATTCAATTCACAGAGTTACAGCTTTACCCTCAAGAAGCCTTTCGCTAAGGCTGTTGTTGTGTAATTTGCAAAGTGATATTTGGAAGCCCATAGAGAGCAATGGTGAAAAAGGAAATAACTTCAGTTAAAAACTTAAAAGAAGCTTTCTGAGAAACTGCTTTGTGTTCTGTTAATTCATCACACAGAGTTACAGCTTTTCCTCAAGATCCCTTCGGCAAAGACTGTTCTTGTGGAATTTGCAAAGTGATATTTGGAAGTCCATAGAGGGCTATGATGAAAATGGAAATATCCTAAGATAAAAACCGAAAAGCAGCTTTCTGAGAAACTGTTTTGTGTTCTGTTAGTTCATCTGACAGAGTTACAGCTTTCTCCTCAAGAATTCGTTCACTGAGACTATTCTTGTGAAATTTGCAAAGTGATATTTGGAAGCCCATAGAGGGCAATGGTGAAAAAGGAAATATCTTCCGTTAAAAACTGGAAAGAAACATTGTGAGAAACTGCCGTGTGTACTGTAAATATATCTCACCGAGTTACAGCTTTCCCCTCAAGAGGCCGTTCGCTACGACAGTTCTGTGGGATTTGGAAAGTAATATTTGGAAGCCCATAAAGGTCTATGGTGAAAAAGAATTATCTTCAGTTAAAAACTGGAAAGAAGCTTTCTGAGGAACTGCTTTGTGTTCTGTTAATTCATCTCACAGAGTTACAGCTTACCCCTCAAGAAGCCTTTCGCTAAGACTATTCTTGTGGAATTTGCAAAGTGATATTTGGAAGCCCATAGAGGGATATGGTGAAAAAGGTAATATCTTCAGTTAAAAACTGGAAAGAAGCTTTCTGAGAAACTGCTTTGTGTTTTGTTAATTCATCTCAAAAAGTTACAGCTTTCCCCTAAAGAAGCCTTTCGCTAAGACTGTTCTTGTGGAATCTGCAGCGTGATCTTTGGAAGCCCTTAGAAAGCTATGGTGAAAAAGGAAATAGCCTAAGATAAAAACTGAAAAGAAGCTTTCTGAGAAACTGCCTTGTGTTCTGTTAATTCATGTCAGAGAGTTACAGCTTTCCCCTCAAGAGATCTTTAGCTAAGGCTGTTGTTGTGGAAACTGAAAATTGATATTTTGGAGCCCATAGAAGGCTACGGTGAAAAACGAAATATCTTCAGTTAAAAACTGAAAAGAAGCTTTCTGAGGAACTGCTTTGTGTTCTGTTAATTCATCTCCCAGAATTACAGCCTTCCCCTCCAGAGGACTTTCGCTAAGACTGTTCTTGTGGAATTTTCAAAGTAATATTTGTAAGCCTATAGATGTCTAGTGTGGCAAAGGAAATATCCTAAGATAAAAATAGAAAAGAAACCTTCTGAGAAACTGTTTGTTTTCTGTTAATTCATCTCACAGAGTTACAAGTTTCCCCACAAGAAGCCTTTCGCAAAGACTGTTCTTGTGGAATTTGCAAAGTGATATTTGGAAGCCCATAGAGGGCTTTGGTGAAAAAGGAAATATCTTCCGTTAAAAACTGGAAAGAAGCTTTCTGAGAAACTGCTTTGTGTTCTGTTAATTCATCTCACAGAGTTACAGCTTTCCCCTCAAGAAGCCTTTCGCTAAGACTGGCTTGTTGAATTTGCAAAGTGATATTTGAAAGCCCATGGATGTCTATGGTGAAAAAGGAAATATCCTGAGATATAAACTGAAAGGAATCTTTCTGAGAAACTTCTATGTGTTCTGTTAATTCATTTCACAGACGTACAGCTTTCCCCTCAAGAACCCTTTTGCTAAGCCTGTTCTTGTGGAATTTGCTAAGTGATATTTGGAAACCCATAGAGGGCTATGCTGAAAAATGTAATATCTTCCGTTAAAAACTGGAAAGATACTCTCTGAGAAACTGTTTTGTGTTCTGTTAATTCATCTCAGAGTTATTGCTTTCCTCTCAGGTAGCCTTTCGCTAAGACTGTTCTTGTGGAATATGCAAAGTGATATTTCGAAGCACATAGTGGGCTATGGTGAAAAAGGAAATATCCTAAGATAAAAACTGGAAAGAAGCTTTGTGAGAAACTGCTTTGTGTTCTGTTAGTTCACCTCACATAGTTACAGATTTCCCCTCAGGAAGCCTTTCGCTAAGGCTGTTCTGGTGGAACTTTCGAAGTAACATGTGGAAACCCATAGAGAACGATGGTGAAAAAGGACATATCTTTAGTTAAAAACTGGAAGGAATCTTTCTGAGAAACTGCTTTGTGTTCTGTTAATTCACCTCACAGAATTACAGCTTTCCCTTCAAGAAGCCTTTCGGTAAGGCTGTTCTTGTGGAATTTGGAAAGTGATATTTGGAAGCCCATAGAGGGCTACGGTGAAAAAGGAAATACTTTCAGTTAAAAACTGGAAAGAAATTTTCTCAGAAACTGCTTTGTCTTCTGTTAATTCATCTCAGAGAGTTACTGCTTTCCCGTCAAGAAGCCTTTCTCTAGAACTGTTCTTGTGGAATTTTCAAAGTGATATTTGTAAGCCCATAGAGAGCTATCTAGAAAAAGGAAATATCTTCCGTTAAAAAGTGTAAAGAAGCTTTCTGAGAAAGTGTTTTGTGTTCTGTTCATTCATCTCAGAGTTATTACTTTCCCCTCAAGAAGCCTTTGGCTAAGACTGTTCTTGTGGAATTTGGAAAGTGATATTTGGAAGTCCATAGAGGGCTAAGGTGAAAAAGGAAATATTTTAGGTTAAAAACTGCAAAGAAGCTTTCTGAGAAACTGCCTTGAGTTCTGTTAATTCATCTCACAGAGTTAGAGCTTTCCCCTCCAGAAGCCTTTCGCTAAGGCTGTTCTTGTGGAACTTGCAAAGTGATATTTGGAAGCCCTTAGAGGGCTACGATGAAAAAGGAAATATCTTCCGTTAAAAATTCCAAAGAAGCTTTGTGAGAAACTGCTTTGTGTTCTGTTAATTCATCTCACCGAGTTACTGCTTTACCTTCAAGAAGCCTTTCGCTAAGACTGTTCTTCTGGAATTTGCAAAGTGATATTTCGAAGCCCAAAGTGGTCTAGGGTGAAAAAGGAAATATCTTCAGTGAAAAACTGGAAAGAAGCTGTCTGAGAAACTGCTTTGTCTTCCCTTAATTCGACTCACGGAATTACAGCTTTCCCTTCAAGAAGCCTGTCGCTAAGGCTGTCTTGTGGAATCTGGAAAGTGATATTTGTAAGCCCATAGAGCGCTTTGCTGAAAAAGGAAGTATGTTCCGTGAAAAACTGGAATGAAGCTTTCGGAGAAACTGTTTTGTGCTTTCTTATTTCATCTCAGAGTTACTGCTTTCCCCTCAAGAAGCCTTTCGCTAAGACTGTTCTTGTGGAATTTCCAAAGTGATATTTGGAAGCCCATAGAGGGATATGGTGAAAAGGAAATATCTTCCATTAAAAACTGGAAAGAAGCTTTCTGAGAAACACCTTTGTGTTCTGTTAATTCATCTCACAGAGTTACAGCTTTCCCCTCAAGAAGCCTTTCGCTAAAACTGTTCTTGTGGAATTTCCAAAGTGATATTTGGAAGCCCATAGAGGGATATGGTGAAAAGGAAATATCTTCCATTAAAAACTGGAAAGAAGCTTTCTGAGAATCACCTTTGTGTTCTGTTAATTCATCTCACAGAGTTACAGCTTTCCCCTCAGGAAGCCTTTCGCTAAAACTGTTCTTGTGGAATTTTCAAAGTGATATTTGGAAGCCCATAGAGGGCTATGGTGAAAAAGGAAATATCTTCCCTTAAAAACTGGAAAGAAGCTTTCTGAGAAACTCCTTTGTGTTTTGTTAATTCATCTCACCGAGTTACAGCTTTCCCTTCAAGAAGCCTTTCGCTAAGGCTCTTCTTGTGCATTTGGAACGTAATATTTGGAAGCCCATAGAGGGCTACGGTTAAAAAGGAAATATCTTTAATTACAAACTTGAAAGTAGCTTTCTGAGAAACTACTTTGTGTTCTGTTAATTCATCTCACAGAGTTACAGCGTTCCCTTCAAGAAGCCTTTCGTTAAGACTGTTCTTGTCGAATTTGCAAAGTGATATTTGGAAGCCCATAGAGGGCTATGGTGAAAAAGGAAATATCTCCCGTTAAAAACTGAAAAGAAGGTTTCTGAGAAACTGCTTTGTTTTTTTTTTAATTCATCTCAAAGAGTTGCAGCTTTCCCCTCAATAAGCCTTATGCTAAGACTGTTCTTGTAGAAATTCGAAACTGATATTTGGAAGTCCACAGGGGGCCACGGTGAAAAAGGAAATATCTTCAGTTAAAAACTGGAAAGAAGCTTTCTGAGAAACTGCTTTGTGTTCTGTTAATTCATCTCAAAGAATTACAGCTTTCCCTTCAAGAAGCCTTTCGCTAAGGCTGTTCTTGTGGAATTTCGAAAGTGATATTTGGAAGTCCACAGGGGGCTACGGTGAAAAAGGAAATATCTTCAGTTAAAAACAGGAAAGAAGCTTTCTGAGAAACTGCTTTGTGTTCTGTTAATTCATCTCACGGAATTACACCTTCCAACTCAAGAAGTTTTTCTCTAAGATACTTCTTGTGGAATTTGCAAAGTGATATTTGGAAGCCCATAGTGGGCTAGGGTGAAAAAATAAATACCTTCAGTTAAAAACTGGAAAGAAGCTTTCTGAGAAACTGCTTTGTGTTCTGTTAATTCATCTCACAGAGTTACAGTTTTCCCCTCAGGAAGCCTTTCGCGTAGACTGTTCTTGTGGAATTTTGAAAGTGATGTTTGGAAGTCCATAGAGGACTATGGTGAAAAAGGAAATATCTTCAGTTAAAAACTGCATACAAGATTTCTGAGAAACTACTTTGTGTTCCGTTAATTCATCTCACAGACCTTACAGCGTTCCCCTCAAGATGCCTTTCGCTAAGGCTGTTCTTGTGAAATTTGCAAAGTGGTATTTGGCGGCCCAGAGAGGTCTGTGGTGAAAAGTAAAGTATCCTAAGATAAAAACTGAAAAGAAGCTTTCTGAGGAACTGTTTTGTGTTCTGTTAATTCATCTCACACAGATGCAGCTTTCAACTCAAGATTCCTTTCGCTAAGAGTGTTCTTCTGAAATTTGCAAAGTGATATTTGGAAGCCCATAGAGGGCTATGTTGAAAAAGGAAATGTCTTCAATTAAAAACTGGAAAGAAGCTTTCAGAGAAACTGCTTTGTGTTCTGTTAATTAATCTCACAGAGTTACAGATTTCTCCTCAGGAAGCCTTTCACTAAGACTGTTTTTGTGGAATTTTCAAATTGATATTTGGAAGAACATACAGGACTATGGTGAAAAATGAAATATCCTAAGATAAAAACTGAAAAGAAGCTTTCTGAGAAACTGCTTTGTGTTCTGGTAATTCGTTTCACAGAGTTACAGCTTTCCCCTCAAGAAGCCATTCGCTAAGACTGTTCTTGTGGAATTTGCAAAGTGATATTTGGAAGCTCATAGAGGGCTACGGTGAAAATGTAATATCTTCCGTTAAGAACTGGAAAGAAGCTTTCTGAGAAACTGCTTAGAGTTCTGTTAATTCATCTCACAGAGTTACCACTTTCCCCTCAAGAAGCCTTTCGCTAAGACTGTTCTTATGGAATTTGCAAAGTGATATTTGGAAGCCCTTTGAGGGCTATGGTGAAAAATGAAATATCCTAAGTTAAAAACTGAAAAGAAGCTTTCTGAGAATCTGCTTTGTGTTCTCTTAATTCATCTCACAGAGTTACAGCTTTCCCCTAAAGAAGCCTTTTGCTAAGGCTGTTCTTGTGGAAATTACAAAGTGATATTTGGAAACCCTTAGAGGGCAATGGTGAAAAAGGAAACACCTTCAGTTAAAAACTGGAAGCAAGATTTCTGAGTAACTGCTTTCTGTTCTGTTAATTCATCTCACAGAGTTACAACCTTCCCCTCAGGAGCCCTTCGCTAAGACTGTTCTTGTGGAATTTGCAAAGTGATATTTGGAAGCCCATAGAGGGATATCTTGATAAAGGAAATATCATAAGATAAAAACTGAAAAGAAACTTTCTGAGAAACTGCTTTGTGTTCTTTTAATTCATCTCACAGAGTTACAGCTTTCCCCTTAAGAAGACTTCGGCTAAGACTGTTCTTGTGTAATTTTCAAAGTGATATTTGGAAACCCATAGAGGGCTATGGCGAAAAAGGAAATATCTTCCAATAAAAGCTGGAAAGGTTTCTGAGAAACTGTTTTGTGTTCTGTTAATTCATCTCACAGAGTTACAATTTTTCCCTCAAGAAGTCATTAACTAACACTGCTCTTGTGAAATTTGCAAAGTGATATTTGGAAGCCCATAGACGGCTAAGTTGAAAAAGGAAATATCTTCAGTTAAAAACTGGAAAGAAGCTTTCTGAGAAACTGCTTTGTGTTCTGTTAATTCATCTCACAGAGTTACAGCTTTCCCCTAAATAAGTCTTTCGCTAAGACTGTTCTTGTGGAATTTGCAAAGTGATATTTGGAAGCTCCAGAGGGCTATGTTGAAAATGAAATATCTTCCGTTAAAAAGTGGAAAGAAATTTTCTGAGAAACTACTTTGTGTTCTGTTAATTCGTCTCACAGAGTTACCGCATTCCCCTCAAGAATCATTTCGCTAAGACTGTTCTTGTGGAATTTGCAAAGTGATATTTGGAAGCCCATAGAGGGCTATGGTGAAAAAGGAAATATCATAGGATAAAAACAGAAAACAAACTTTCTGAGAAAATGCTTTCTGTTCTGTAAATTCATCTCACAGAGTTACAACTTTCCCCTCAAGAAGAATTTCACTATCACTGTTCTTGTGGAATTTGCAAAGTGATATTTGGAAGCCCATAGAGGGCTATGGTGAAAAAGGAAATACCTTTAGTTAAAAACTGGAAAGAAGCTTTCTGAGAAACTGCTTTGTGTTCTGTTAAATCATCTCACAGAGTTACAGCTTCCACCTCCAGAAGCCTTTCGCTAAGATACTTCTTGTGGATTTGCAATGTAATATTTGGAAGTCCTTAGAGGGCTATGGTGAAAAAGGAAATATCTTCAGTTAAAGACTGGAAAGAAGTTTTCTGAGAAACTGCTTTGTGTTCTGTTAATTCATTTCACAGAGTTACAGCATTCCCCTCAAGAAGACTTTCGCTAAGACTGTTCTTGTGGAATTTGAAAAGTGATATTTCGAAGCCCATATAGGGCTAAGGGGAAAAAGAAAATATCCTGAGATAAACACAGAAAAGAAGCTTTCTGAGAAACTGCTTTGTGTTCTGTAAATTCATGTCACAGAATTACAGCTTTCCCCTCAGAAAGCCTTTCGCTAAGACAGATCTTGTTGAATTTGGAAAGTGATATTTGGAAGCACATAGAGGGCTATGGTGAAAAAGGAAATATCCTAAGATAAAAACTGGAAAGAAGTTTTCTGAGAAACAGTTTTGTGTTCTGTTGATTCATCTCACAGAGTTACAGCGTTCCCCCCATGAAGCCTTTAGCTAAGACTGTTCTTGTGGATTTTGCAAAGTGATATTTGGGAGCCCATGGAGGGATATTGTGAAAA
The DNA here is from genome assembly GCF_047675955.1 of Chlorocebus sabaeus. Lineage (NCBI taxonomy): Eukaryota > Metazoa > Chordata > Mammalia > Primates > Cercopithecidae > Chlorocebus > Chlorocebus sabaeus. The sequence continues at coordinate 775,778 of NW_027328314.1, read as the reverse complement.
AGGAAATATCCTAAGATAAAAACTGAAAAGAAGCTTTCTGAGAAACTTCTTTGTGTTCTGTTAATTCATCTCACAGCGTTACAGCTTTCCCCTCAAGGATCCTTTCACTAACACTGTTCTTGTGTAATCTGCAAAGTGATAATTGGAAGCCCATAGAGGGCTATGGTGAAAAAGGAAATATCTTTAGTTAAAAACTGGAAAGAAGCTGTCTGAGAAACTGTTTTGTGTTCTGATAATTCATCTCACGGAGTTACAGCTTCCCCCTCAAGAAGCCTTTCACTAAGATTATTCTTATGGAATTTGCAAAGTGATATTTGGAAGCTTATAGATGGCTATGGTGAAAAAGGAATAATCTTCAGTTAAAGTCTGAAAAAAAGCTTTCTGAAAACTGCTTTGTGTTCTGTTAATTCATTTCACAGTATTACAGCTCTCACCTCAAGAAGCCATTCGCTAAGACTGTTTTTTTGGAGTTTCCAAGGTGATATATGGAAGCCCATAGAGGGCTATGGTGAAAAAGGAAATATCTTTAGTTAAAAACTTTAAAGAAGCTGTCTGAGAAACTGCTTTTTGTTCTGTTAATTCATCTCACAGAGTTACAGCTTCCCCGTCAAGAAGCCTTTGGCCAAGATTCTTCTTGTGGAAATGCAAAGTGATATTTGGAAGCCCATAGAGGGCTATGTTGAAAAAGGAAATATCTTCAGTTAAAGAAAGGAAAGAAGTTTTCTGAGAAACTGCTTTGTGCTCTGTTAATTCATCTCACAGAGTTACACCATTCCCCACAAGAAGCCTTTCGCTAAGACTCTTCTTGTGGTATTTGAAAAGTGATATTTCGAAGCCCATAGAGGGCTGTGACTAAAAAGGAAATATCCTTAGATAAAAACAAAAAAGAAGAATTCTGAGAAACTGCTTTCTGTTCTGTAAATTCATCGCACAGAGTTACAGCTTTCCCCTCAAGAAGCCTTTCGCTAAGACAGATCTTGTGGAATTTTCAAAGTGATATTTGGAAGCCCATAGAGGTCTATGGTGAGAAAGGAAATATCCTAAGATAAAAACTGGAAAGAAGCGTTCTGAGAACCTGTTTTTTGTTCTGTTTATTCATCTCACAGAGTTACAGCCTTCCCCCCAAGAAGCCTTTCGCTAAGATTGTTCTTGTGGATTTTGCAAAGTGATATTTGGAAACCCATGGAGGGCTATAGTGAAAAAGGAAATATCTTCCAATAAAAACTAGAAAGAAGTTTTCTGAGAAACTGCCTTGTGTTCTGTTAATTCATCTCACATAGTTACAGCTTTCCCCTCAAGAAGTTTTTCGCTAAGACTGTTGTTGTGGAATTTGCAAAACGATATTTGGAAGCTCACAAAGGGCAATGGTGAAAATGAAATATCTTCCGTTAAAAACTGGAAAGAAGCTTTCTGAGAAACTGCTTTGTGTACTGTTAATTCATCTCACAGACTTATAGCTTTCCCCTCAGGAAGCCGTTAACTAAGACTGTTCTTGCTGAATTCCTAAGGTGTTATTTGGAAGCCCATAGAGGGCTACGTTGAAATAGGAAATATCTTAAGATAAAACCTGAAATGAAGCTTTCTGAGAAACTGCTTTGTGTTCTGTTAATTCATCTCACAGAGTTACAGCTTTCCCCACAAGAAACGTTTCGCTAAGACTGTTCTTGTGGAATTTGCAAAGTGATATTTGGAAGCCCATAGAGGGCTACAGTGAAAAAGGAAATATCCTAAGATAAAAAATTTAAAGAAGGTTTTTGAGAAACTGCTTTGTGTTCTTTTAATTCATCTCACTGAGTTTCCACTTTCCCCTCAAGAAGCCTTTCGCTAAGACTGTTCTTGTGGAATTTGCAAAGTGATATTTGGAAGCCCATAGAAGTCAACGGAGAAAAAGGAAATATCCTAAGATAGAAACTGAAAAGAAGCTTTCTGAGAAACTGCTTTGTGTTCTGTTATTTCATCTCACAGAGTTACAGCTTTCCCCTCAAGAAGGCGTTCCCTAAAACTGTTCTTGTGGAATTTGCAAAGTGATATTTGGAAGCCCATAAAGGGCTATGGTGAAACAGGAAATATCTTCCGTTAAAAAGTGGAAAGAAGCTTTCTGGGAAACTGCTTTGTGTTGTGCTAGTTCATCTCACAAAGTTACAGCTTACTCCTCAAGAAGCCTTTCGATAAGATTCTTCTTGTGGAATTTCAAAAGTGATATTAGTATGCCCATAGAGTGCTACCGTGAAAAAAGATATATCTTCAGTTAAAGACTGAAAAGAAGCTTTCTGAAAACTGCTTTGTGTTCTGTTAATTCATCTCACAGATTTACAGCTCTCCACTCAGGAAGCCATTCGCTAACACTGTTGTTGTGGAATTTCCAATGTGATATTTGAAAGCCCATAGAGGGCTATGGTGAAAAAGGAAATATCCTAAGGTAAAAACTGAAAAGAATATTTCTGAGAAACTGCTTGGTGTTCTGTTAATTCTTCTCACAGAGTTACAGATTTCCCCTCAGGTAGCCTTTCGCTAAGACTGCTCTTGTGGAATGTTCAAAGTGATATTTGGAAGCCCATAGAGGGCTATGGTGAAAAAGGAAATATCTTCCGTTAAAAACTGGAAAGAATCTTTCAGAGAATCTGCTTTGTGTTGTGTTAATTCATCTCACAGAGTTACAGCTTTCCCCTCAGGAAGCCGTTAACTAAGACTGTTCTTTTGAAATTTGCAAAGTGATAATTCGAAGCCCATAGAGGTTTATGGTGAAAAAGGAAATATCTTCAGTTAAAAACTGGAAAGAAGCTTTCTGAGAAACTGCTTTGTGTTCGGTTAATTCATCTCACAGAGTTGCAGCTTTCCACTCAAGAAGCCTTTCGCTAAGACTGTTCTTGTGGAATTTGCAAATTGATATTTGTAAGCCCATAGAGGGTATGGTGAAAAAGAAAATATCTTCAGTTAAAAACTGCAAAGAAACTTTCTGAGAAACTGCTTTGTGTAATGTTAATTCATCTCACAGAGTTACAGCTTTCCCCTCAAGAAGCTATTCGCTAAGACAGTTATTGTGGAAATTGAAAGTGATATTTGGAAGCCCATAGAGGGAAATGGTGAAAAAGGAAATATTCTAAGATAAAAACTGGAATGAAGCTTTCTGAGAAACTGCTTTTTGTTCTGTTAATTCATCTCACAGAGTTGCAGCTTTCCACTCAAGAAGCCTTTCGCTAAGACTGTTCTTGTGGAATTTGCAAATTGATATTTGTAAGCCCATAGAGGGTATGGTGAAAAAGAAAATATCTTCAGTTAAAAACTGCAAAGAAACTTTCTGAGAAACTGCTTTGTGTAATGTTAATTCATCTCACAGAGTTACAGCTTTCCCCTCAAGAAGCTATTCGCTAAGACAGTTATTGTGGAAATTGAAAGTGATATTTGGAAGCCCATAGAGGGAAATGGTGGAAAAGGAAATATTCTAAGATAAAAACTGGAATGAAGCTTTCTGAGAAACTGCTTTTTGTTCTGTTAATTCATCTCACAGAGTTACAGCCTTCAACTCAAGAAGCCTTTCGCTAAGACTGTTCTTGTGGAATTTGCAATGTGATATTTCGAAGCCCATGGAGGGCTATGGTGAAAAAGGAAATATCTTCCAATAAAATCTGGAAAGAAGCTTTTTGAGAATCTGCCTTGTGTTCTGTTAATTCTTCTTACAGAGTTACAGCTTCCTCCTCAAAAAGCCTTTCGCTAAGACTGTTGTTGTGGATATTGCAAAGTGATATTTGGAAGCTCCAGAGGGCTATGTTGAAAATGAAATATCTTTCGTTAAAAACCGGAAAGAAGCTTTCTGAGAAACTGCTTTGTTTTCTGTTAATTCATCTCACAAAGTTACAGCTTTCCCCTGAAGAAGCCGTTCACTAAGACTGTTCTTATGAAATTTGCAAAGTGATATTTGGAATCCCATAGAGGGCTATGCTGAAAAAGGAAATATCTTCAGTTAAAAACTGGAAAGAAACTTTCTGAGAAACTGCTTTGTGTAATGTTAAATCATCTCACAGAGTTACAGCTTTCCCCTCAAGAAACCGTTAACTAAGACTGTACTTGCGGAATTTGCAAGGTGTTATTTGGAAGCCCATAGAGGGCTAGGGTGAAATAGGAAATATCCTAAGATAAAAACTGAAAAGAAGCTTTCTGAGTAACTGCTTTGTGTTCTGTTAATTTAGCTCACAGAGTTACATCTTCCCCCTCAAGAAGCTTTTCCCTAAGACTGTTCTTGTGGAATTTGCAAAGTGATATTTGCATGCCCATAGAGGCCAAATGTGAAAAAGGAAATATCTTCAAATAAGAACTGAAAAGAAGCTTTCTGAAAAACTGCTTCGTGTTCTGTTAATTCACCTCACAGAGTTACAGCTTTCCCCTTAAGAAGCCTTTCGCTGAGACTATTCTTGTAGAATTTGCAAAGAGATTATAGGAAGCCCATAGGGGGCTATGGTGAAAAAGGAAATATCTTCCGTTAAAAACTGGAAGGAAGCTTTCTGAGCAACTGCTTTGTGTTCTGTTAATTCACCTCACAGAGTTCCAGCTTCCCCCTCAAGAAGCCTTTGGCCAAGATTCTTCTTGTGGAATTTACAAAGTGATATTTGGAAGCCCATAGAGAGCTACGGTGAAAAAGGAAACATCTTCAGTTAAAGAGTGGAAAGAAGCTTTCTGAAAACTGCTTTGTGTTCTGTTAGTTCATCTCACAGAGTTACAGCTTTCCCCTCAAGAAGCCTTTCACTAAGACTGGTCTTGTGGAATTTGCAAAGTGATATTTGGGAGCCCTTAGTGGGCTATGATGAAAAAGGAAATATCTTTAGTTAAAACCTGGAAAGAAGCTTTCTGAGAAAGTGCTTTGTGTTCTATTAATTCATATCACAGAGTTACAGATTCACGCTCAAGAAGCCTTTCGTTAAGACTCTTCTTGTGGAATTTGCAAAGTCATATTTGGAGTCCCATAGAGGGCTAAGGTGAAAAAGGAAATATCTTCAGTGAAAGACTGAAAAGAAGCTTTCTGAGAAACTGCTTTTTGTTTTGTTAATTCATCTCACAGAGTTGCACCTCTCCACTCAAGAAGCCATTCGCTAAGACTGTTCTTGTGGAATGTTCAAAGTGATATTTGGAAGCCCATAGAGGGATATGGTTAAAAAAGGAAATATCTTCCCTTAAAAACTGGAATGAATCTTTCAGAGAAACTGCTTTGTGTTGTGTTAATTCATCTCACAGAGTTACAGCTTTCCCCTCAGGAAGCCGTTAACTAAGACTGTTCTTTTGAAATTTGCAAAGTGATAATTCGAAGCCCATAGAGGGTTATGGTGAAAAAGGAAATATCTTCAGTTAAAAACTGGAAAGAAGCTTTCTGAGAAACTGCTTTGTGTTTGGTTAATTCATCTCACAGAGTTGCAGCTTTCCCCTCAAGAAGCCTTTCGCTAAGACTGTTCTTGTGGAATTTGCAAATTGATATTTGTAAGCCCGTAGAGGGTATGGTGAAAAAGAAAATATCTTCAGTTAAAAACTGCAAAGAAACTTTCTGAGAAACTGCTTTGTGTAATGTTAATTCATCTCATAGAGTTACAGCTTTCCCCTCAAGAAGCTATTCGCTAAGACAGTTATTGTGGAAATTGAAAGTGATATTTGGAAGCCCATAGAGGGAAATGGTGAAAAAGGAAATATTCTAAGATAAAAACTGGAATGAAGCTTTCTGAGAAACTGCTTTTTGTTCTGTTAATTCATCTCACAGAGTTACAGCCTTCAACTCAAGAAGCCTTTCGCTAAGACTGTTCTTGTGGAATTTGCAATGTGATATTTGGAAGCCCATTGAGGTCAATGGTGAAAAAGGAACTATCTTAAGATAAAAACTGAAAAGAAGCTTTATGAGAAACTGCTTCATGTTGTGTTAATTCATCTCACAGACTTACAGCTTTCTCCTCAAAAAGCCGTTAACTAAGACTGTTCTTGTGAAATTTGCAAAGTGATATTTGGAAGCCCAAAGATGCCTATGGTGAAAAAGGAAATATCTTCAGTTAAAAACTGGAAAGAAGCTTTTTAAGAAACTGTCCTGTGTTCTGTTAATTCATCTCACAGAGTTACAGCTTTCCCCTCAAGAAGTCTTTCGCTAAGAGAGTTCTTGTGGAATTTCCAAAGTGATATTTAGAAGCATATATTGGGCAGTGGTGAAAAAGGAAATATCTTCTGTTAAAACTGGAAAGAAGCTTTCTGAGAAACTACTTTGTTTTGTGATAATCCATCCCACAGAGTTACAGTTTTCCCCTCAAGAAGGCTTTCGCTAAGATTGTTCTTGTGGAATTTGCAAAGTGATATTTGAAAGCCCTTAGACGGCAATGGTGAAAAAGAAAATATCTTCAATTAAAAACTGCAAAGAAGATTTCTGAGAAACTGCTTTGTGTTCTGTTAATTCATGTCACAGAGTTACAGTTTTACCCTCAAGAAGCCTTTCGCTAAGACTGTTCTTGTGGAATTTGAAAAGTGAAATTTTGAAGCCCGTGGAGTGTTATGGTGAAAATGAAATATCTTCCGTTAAAAACTGGAAAGAAGCTTTCTGAGAAACTAATTTGTGTTCTGTTAATTCATCTCAGAGAGTTACAGCTTCCCCCTCAAGAAGCCTTTCGCGAAGACTGTTCTTGTGGAATTTGCAAAGTGATAATTGGGAACCCATAAAGGGCTATGGTGAAAAAGGAAATATCTTTAGTTAAATACTGAAAAGAATCTTTCTGTGAAACTGCATTGTGTTCTGTTAATTCATCTCAAAGAGTTACAGCTTCCCCCTCAAGAAGACTTTCGCTAAGACTCTTCTTGGGGAATTTGCAAAGTGATATTTGGAAGACAATAGAGGGCTATGGTGAAAAACGAAATATCTTCAGTTAAAGACTGAAAGGAAGCTTTCTGAGAAACTGCTTTGTATTCTCTTAATTCATCTCACAGAGTTTTAGCTCTCCCCTCAAGAAGCCATTCGCTAAGACTGTTCTTGCGGAATTTCCAAAGTGATATTTGGAAGCCCATAGAAGGCTATGGTGAAAAAGGAAATATCCTAAAATAAAACCTGAAAAGAATCATTCTGATAAACTGCTTTGTGTTCTGTTATTTCTTCTCACAGAGTTACAGCTTTTCCCTTGAAGCCTTTCGCTAAGACTGTTCTTGTGTAATTTGCAAAGTGATATTTGGAAGCCCATAGAGGTCTATGGTGAAAAAGGAAATATCTTCCGTTAAAAACTGGAAAGAAACTTTCTGAGAAACTGCTTTATGTTGTGTTAATTCATCTGACAGACTTACAGATTTCTCCTCAAGAAGCGTTTCACTAAGACTGTTCTTGTGAAATTTACAAAGTGATATTTGGAAGCCCCTGGAGGGTTATGGTGAAAATGAAATATCTTCCGTTAAAAACTGCAAACAAAATTTCTGAGAAACTGCCCTGTGTTATGATAATTCATCTCACAGAGTTACAGCATTCCCCTCAAGAAGCCTTTCGCTAAGACTGTTCTTGTTGGATTTCCAAAGTAATATTTGAAAGTCCTTAGTGGGCCATAGTGAAAAAGGAAATATCTTCATTAAAACTGGAAAGAAGCTTTCTGGGAAATTGCTTTGTGTTCTGTTAATTAATCTCACAGAGTTACAGCTTCCCCCTCAAGTAGCTTTTCGCTAAGACTGTTCTTGTGGAATTTGCGAAGTGATATTTGGAAGCCCCTAGAGGGCTATGTTGAAAAAAGAAATATCCTAAGATAAAAACTGTAAAGAAGCTTTCTGAGAAACGGCTTTGTGTTCTGTTAATTCATCTCACAGTGTTACAGCTTTCCCCTCAAAAAGCCTTTCGCTAACATTGTTTTTGTGGAATTTCCAATGTGATATTTGAAAGCCCATAGAGGGCTATGGTGAAAAAGGAAATATCCTAAGGTAAAAACTGAAAAGAATCTTTCTGAGAAACTGCTTGGTGTTCTGTTAATTCTTCTCACAGAGTTACAGCTTTCCCCTCAGGAAGCCTTTCGCTAAGACTGTTCTTGTGGAATTTGCAAAGTGATATTCGGAAGCACATAGGGGCTACGGTGAAAAAGGAAATATCTTCCGTAGAAAACTGGAAGGAAGCTTTCTGAGAAACTGCTTTGTGTTGTGTTATTTCATCTCACAGAGTTACAGCTTTCCCCTAAAGAAGCCTTTGGCTAAAACGGTTCTTTTGGAATTTGCAAAGAGATATTTGGAAGCCCTTAGAGGTCTATGGTGAAAAAGGAAATATCTTTAGTTACAAACTGTAAAGAAGCTTTCTGAGAAACTGCTTTGTGTTCTGTGAATTCATCTCACAGAGTTACACCTTGCCCCTCAAGAAGCCGTTAACTAAGTCTGTTCTTGTGAAATTTGCAAAGTGATATTTCGAAACCCAAAGAGTGCTGTAGTGAAAAAGGAAATATCTTCAGTTTAAAACTGCAAAGAAGCTTTCTGAGAAACTGCTTGGTGTTCTGTTAATTCTTCTCACAGAGTTACAGCTTTCCCCTCAGGAAACCTTTTGCTAAGACTGTTCTTGTGGAATTTGCAAAGAGATATTTTGAAACCCCGGAAGGTTATGGTGAAAATGAAATATCTTCCTTTAAAAACTGGAAAGAAGCTTTCTGAGAAACTGCTTTGTGTTCTGATAATTCATCACACAGTGTTACAGCTTTCCCCTCAAAAAGCCATTCGCTAAGACTCTTCTTGTGGAATTTGCAAAGTGATATTTGGAAGCCCTTAGCGTGCTATGGTGATAAAGGAAATATCTTCAGTTAAAAACTGGAAAGGAGCTTACCGAGAAACTGCTTTCTGTTCTGTCAATTCATCTCACAGAGTTCCAGATATCCCCTCAAGAAGTCGTACACTAAGACAGTTCTTGTGAAAATTGGTAAGTGATATTTGGAAGCCCATAGAGGGCTATGGTGAAAAAGGAAATATCTGGCGTTAAAAACTACAAAGAAGCTTTCTGAGAAACTGCTTTGTGTTCTGTTGATTCATCTCACAGAGTTACAGCTTTCCCCTCAAGAAGCCTTTAGCTAAGTCTGTTCTCGTGGAATTTGCATTGTGATATTTGGAAGCCCATAGAGGGCTATGGTGAAAATGAAATATCTTCGTTAAAAACTGGAAAGAAGCTTTCTGAGAAACTGCTTTGTGTTCTGTTAATTCATCTCACAGAGTTACAGCTTTCCCCTTAAGAAGCCTTTTGATAAGAGTGGTCTTTTGGTATTTGCAAAGTGATATTTGCAAGCCCTTAGAGGGCTGTGGTGAAAAAGGAAATATCCTAAGATAAAAACTGGAAAGAAGTTTTCTGAGAAACTGCTTTGTGTTCTGTTAATTCATTTCACAGAGTTACAAAATTCCCCTCAAGAAGCCTTTCGCTAAGACAGTTCTTGTGGAATTTGCAAAGTGATATTTGGAAGCCCCTTGAGGGCTATGGTGAAAATGAAATATCTTCTGTTAAAAACTGGAAAGAAGCTTTCTGAGAAACTGCTTTGTGTTCTGATAATTCATCTCACAGAGTTACAGCTTTCCCTCAAAAAGCCACTCGCTAAGACTGTCCTTGTGGAATTTGCAAAGTGATATTTCGAAGCCCTTAGAGTGCTATGGTGATAAAGGAAATATCTTCAGTTAAAAACTGGAAAGGAGCTTACCGAGAAACTGCTTTCTGTTCTGTCAATTCATCTCACAAAGTTCCAGCTTTCCCGTCAAGAAGTCGTAGACTAAGACAGTTCTTGTGAAAATTGGTAAGTGATATTTGGAAGCCCATAGAGGGCTATCGTGAAAAAGGAAATATCTTCAGTTAAAAACTGCAAAGAAGCTTTCTGAGAAACTGTTTTGTGTTCTGTTAATTCATCTTACAGAGTTACAGTATTCCCCTCAAGAAGTTTTTCGCTAAGACTGTTCTTGTGGAATTTGCATAGAGATATTTTGAATCCCTTAGAGGACTATGGTGAAAAAGGAAATATCTTCCGTTAAAAACTGCAAAGAAGCTTTCTGAGAAACTGGTTTGTGTTATGTTAATTCATCTCACAGAGTTACAGCTTTACCCTCCAGAAGATTTTCGCTAAGACTGTTTTTGTGGAATTTGCAAAGTGGTATTTGGAAGCCCATAGAGGGTTATGGTGAAAACGGAAACACCTTCCGTTTAAAACTGTAAAGAAGCTTTCTGAGAAACTGCTTTCTGTTCTGTTAATTCATCTCACAGAGTTACAGCATTCTCCTCAAGAAGCCTTCCGCTAAGACTTTTCTTGTGCAATTTGCAAAGAGATATTTGGAAGCCCCTAGAGGGCTATGGTGAAAAAGGAAATATCTTCAGTTAAAAAATGGAAAGAAGCAGTCTGAGAAACTGCTTTGTGTTCTGTTAATTAATCTCAGAGAATTACAGCTTTCCCTTCAAGAATTTTTTCGCTAAGACTGTTCTTGTGGAATTTGCAAAGTGATATTTGGAAGCCCATAGAGGGCTCTGGCGAAAAAGAAAATATCTTCCGTTAAAAACTGGAAAGAAGATTTCTGAGAAACAGCTTTGTGTTCTGTTAATTTATTTCACAGAGTTACAGTTTTCCCCTCAAGAAAACTTCCTCTAAGACTGTTCTCTCAGAATTTGCAAGGTGTTATTTGGAAGCCCATAGAGGGACATGGTGAAATAGGAAATATCCCAAGATAAAAACTGAAAAGAAACTTGCTGAGAAACTGCTTTGTCTTCTGTTAATTCATCTCACAGAGTTACAGCTATCCCCACAAGAAGCGTTTCGCTAAGAATGTTATTGTGGAATTTGCAAAGTGATATTTGGAAGCCTATAGACGGCTATGGAGGAAAAGGAAATATCCTAAGTTAAAAACTGAAAAGAAGCTTTCTGATAAACTGCTTTGTGTTCTGTTAATTCATCTCACAGTGTTACAGCTTTCCCCTCAAGAAGCCTTTCGCTAAGACTGCTCTTGTGGAATTTGCAAAGTGTAATTTGGAAGCCCTGCGAGGGCTATGGTGAAAAATGAAATATCTTCAGTTAAAAACTGGAAAGAAGCTTTCTGAGAAACTGCTTTGTGTTGTGTTAATTCATTTCACAGAGTTACATCCTCCCCTGAGGAAGCCTTTCGCGAAGATTGTTCTTGTGGAATTTGGAAAGTGACATTTGGAAGCCCATAGGGCCTATTGTGAAAAAGGAAATATCTTTAGTTAAAAACTGCAAAGTAGATTTCTGAGAAACTGTTTTGTGTTCTGTTAATTCATCTCACAGAGTTACACCTTTCACCTGAAGAAGCGTTTCGCTAAGACTGTTATTGTGTAATTTGCAAAGTGATATTTGGAAGCCCACAGAGGTCTATGGTGAAAAAGGAAATATCTTCCGTTAAAAACTGGAAAGAAACATTCTGAGAAACTGCTTTGTGTTCTGTTAATTCATCTCACAGAGTTACAGATTTCTCCCCAAGAAGCCTTTCGCTAAGACTGTTTTGTGGAATTTGCAAAGTGATATTTGGAAGCCCATAGAGGGTTACGGAGAAAAAGGAAATATCTTCATTTAAAAACTGGAACGATGCATTTTGAGAAACTGCTTTGTGTTCTGTTAATTCATCTCACAGAGTTACAGCTACCCTTCAAGAAGCCTTTCACTACGAATATTTTTGTGGAATTTACAAAGTGATATTTCGAAGCCCATTGATGACTATGGTGAAAAAGGAAATATCTTCATTTAAAAACTGGAAAGAAGCTTTCTCAGAAACTGCTTTTTGTTCTGTTAATTCATCTCACAAAGTTAAATCTTTCTCCTCAGGATTCCTTTCGGTAAGACTGTTTTTGTGGAGTTTGCAAAGTCATATTTGGAAGCCCATAGAGGACTATGGTGAAAAAGGAAATAACTTCAGTAAAAACTGGGAAGAAGCTTTGTGAGAAACTGCTTTGTGTTCTGTTAACTCATCTCACAGTGTTACAGCTTCCCCCTCAAGAAGAATTGTGCTGAGACTGTTCTCGTGGAATTTGCATAGTGATATTTGGAAGCTCATAGAGGGTTATGGTGAAAAAGGAAATATCCTAAGCTAATCACTGAAAAGAATCTTATGAGAAACTGCCTTGTGTTCTGTTAATTCATCTCAGAGTTACAGCTTTCCCCTCAAGAAGCCTTTCGCTAAGACTGTTCTTGTGTAATTTGCAAAGTGATATTTGGAAGCAGTTAGAAGGCTATGGTAAAAAAGGAAATATCTTCCGCTAAACACTGAAAAAAGAAGTTTTCTGAGAAACGGTTTTGTGTTCTGTTAATTCATCTCATAGAGTTACAGCTGTCCCGTAAAGAAACCTTTCACTGAGACTGTGCTTGTGGAATTTGCAAAGTAATATTTGGAAGCCTTTAGAGGGCTATGGTGAAAAAGAAAATACCCTAAGCTAAAAACTGAAAAGAAGCTTTCTGTAAAACTGCTTCGTCTTCTGTTAATTCATCTCACAGAGTTACAGCTCTCCCCTCAAGAAGCCTTTCGCTAAGACTGTTCTTGTGGAATTTGCAAAGTGATATTTGGAACCCATAGAGGGCTACGGTGAAAAGGAAAATATCTTTAGTTAAAAACCGGAAAGAAGCTTTCTGAGAAACTGCTTTGTGTTCTGTTAATTCATCTCACAGAGTTACAGCTTTCCCCTCAAGAAGCCTTTCGCTAAGACTGTTCTTGTGGAATTTGCAAACTGATATTTGGAAGCCCAGAGAGTTCTATGGTGAAAAAGAAATATCTTCCGCTAAAAACTGGAAAGAAGCTCTCTGAGAAACTGCTTTGTGTTCTGTTAATTCATCTCCCAGAGTTACAGCTTTCCCTTCAAGAAGCCGTTCACTAATACTGTTCTTGTGGAAATGAAAAGTGATATTTCAAAGCCCATAGTGTGCTACGGTGAAAAAAGAAATATCTTCATTTCAATACTGGAAAGAAGCCTTCTGAGAAACTGCTTTGTGTTCTGTTAATTCATCTCACAGAGTTACAGTTTTCCCCTGAAGAATCCTTTCCCTAAGACTGTTCTTGTAGTATTTGTAAAGTGATAATTGGAAGCCCATAGTGGGCTATGGTGAAAATGGGAATATCTTTAGTTAAAAACCGCAAAGAAGATTTCTCAGAAGCTGCTTTGTGTTCTGTTAATTCATCTCACAGAGTTACAGCTTTCCCCTCAAGAAGCCATTAACTAAGACTGTTCTTGTAAAATTTGGAAGGTGATATTGGGAAGGCCATAGAGGGCTATGGTGAAAAAGGATATATCTTCAGTTAAAAAGTGGAACGAAGTTTTGTGAGAAACTGCTTTGTATTCTGTTAATTCATCTCACAGAGTTACAGCTTTCCCCTGAAGAAGCCTTTCGCTAAGAATGTTCTTGTGGAATTTTCAAACTGATATTTGGAAGCCCATAGAGGCTACGGTGAAAAAGGATATATCTTCAGTTAAAAACAGAAAAAATGCTTTCTGAGAAACTGCTTTGTGTTCTGTTAATTCGTCGCACAGAATTACATCTTTCCCCTCAAGAAGCCTTTCGCTAAGACTGTTCTTGTGGTATTTGAAAAGTGATATTTTGAAGCCCCTAGAGGGCGATGGTGAAAAAGGAAATATCCTAAGATAAAAAATGAAAAGAAGCTTTCTGAGAAACCACTTTGTGTTCTGTGAATTCATCTAACAGAGTTACAGCTTTCCTCTCAAGAAGAGTTTCCCTAAGACTGTTCTTGTTGAATTTGTAAAGTGATATTTGGAATCCCATAGAAAGCTATGGTGAAAAAGGAAATAACTTCAGTTAAAAACTGGAAGAAAGTTTTCTGAGAAACGCTTTTGTGTTCTGTTAATTCATCTCACAGAGTTACAGCTTTCCCTTCAAGAAGCCTTTCGCTAAGATTGTTCTTGTGCAATTTGGAAAGTGATATTTGGAAGCCCCTAGAGGGCTATGGTAAAAAGGATATATCTTCAGTTAAAAAGTGCAAAGAAGATTTCTGAGAAACTGCTCTGTGTTCTGTTAATTCGTCTCACAGAGTTGCAGATTTCCCCTCAGGAAGCCTTTCCCTAAGACTGTTCTTGTGGAATTTGCAAAGTGATATCTGGAAGCCCGTAGAGGCTATAGTGAAAAAGAAAATATCGTCCGTTACAAACTGGAAAGAAACTTTTTGAGAAACTGCTTTGTGTTCTGTTAATTCATCTCACACAGTTACAGCTTTCCCTTCAAGAAGCCTTTCGCTAAGACTGTTCTTGTGGAATTTGCAAAGTGGTATTTGGAAGCCCATAGAGGGCTATGGTAAAGAAGGAAATATCTTCCGTTAAAAACTGGAAAGAAGCTTTCGGAGAAACTGCTTTCTGTTCTATTAATGCATCTCACAGAATTAGAGCTTTCCCTTCAAGAAGCCTTTCGCTAAGACTGATCTTGTGGAATTTGCAAAGTGATAAGTGGAAGCCCATAGATGGCTATGGTGAAAAAGGAAATATCCTAAGATAAAAACCGAGAAGAAGCTTTCTGAGAAACTGCTTTGTGTTCTGTTAGTTAATCTCACAGTGTTACCGCTTTCCCCTCAAGAAGCCATTCAGTAAGACTGTTCTTGTGCAATTTTCAAAGTGATATTTGGAAGCCCATAGTGGGCTATGGTGAGAAAGGAAATATCTTCCCTTAAAAACTACAAAGAAGCACTCTGAGAAACTGCCGCGTGTTCTGTTAATGTATCTCACCGAGTTACAGCTTTCTCCACAAGAAGCCTTTCGCTAAGACTGTTCCTGTGGGATTTGCATAGTGATATTTGGAAGCCCATAGAGGGCTATGGTGAAAAAGGAAATATCCTAAGATAAAAACTGGAAAGAAGATTTCTGAGAAATTGCTATGTGTTCTGTTAATTCATCTCACAGAATTACAGTTTTGCTCTCCAGAAGCCTTTCGCTAAGACTGTTGTTGTGGCATTTGCAAAGTGATCTTGGAATCCCATAGAGGGCTATGGTGAAAAAGGAAATATCTTTAGTTAAAAACTGGAAAGAAGCTTTATGAGAAACTGCTTTGTGTTCTGTTTATTCATCTCACCAATTTACAGCTTTTCCCTCAAGAAGCCGTTCACTAAGACTGTTCTTGAGGAATTTGCAAAGTGATATTTGGAAGCCCAGAGAGGGCTACGGTGAAAAAGGAAATATCTTCCGTTGAAAACTGGAAAGAAGCTTTATGAGAAACTGCTTTGTGTTCTGTTAATTCATCTCACAGAGTTACAGCTTTCCCCTCCAGAGGTCTTTGGCTAAGACTGTTCTTGTGGAATTTGCAAAGTGATATTTCGAAGCCCATAGAGGGCTATGGTGAAAAAGGAAATACCCTAAGATAAAAATTGAAATGAAGCTTTCTGAGCAACTGCTTTGTTTTCTGTTAAATCAACTCACAGAGTTACAGCTTTCCCCTCAAGAAATCTGTCTCTAGGGCTCTTTTTGTGGAATTTGCCTAGTGATATTTGGAAGCCCATAGACGGCTATGGTGAAAATGGAAATATCCTAAGATAAAAATCGAAAAGAAGCTTTCTGAGAAACTGCCTTGTGTTCTGTTAGTTCATCTCACAGAGTTACAGCTTTACCCTCAAGAAACCGTTTACTGAGACTGTTCTTGTGAAATTTGCAAAGTGATATTGGAAGCCCGTAGAGGGTTATGGTGAAAAAGAAAATATCTTCAGTTTAAAACTGGAAAGAATCTTTCTCAGAAACTACTTTGTGTTTTCTTAATTCAACTCACAGAGTTCCAGCTTTCCCTCAAGAAGCCTTTCGCTAAGACTGTTCCTGTGGAATTTGCAAAGTGATATTTGGAGCACTTAAAAGGCTATGGTGAAAGAGGAAATATCCTAATATAAAAACAGAACAGAAGCTTTCTGAGAAACTGCTTTGTGTACTGTTAATTCATCTCACAGAGTTTCAGCTTGTCCCTGCAGAAGCCTTTCGCGAAGATTGTCCTTGTGGAATTTACAAAGAGAAATTTCGAAGCCCATAGAGGGCTATGGTGAAAAAGGGAATATCTTCCGTTAAAAACCGAAAAAAAGCTTTCTCAGAAACTGCTTTGTGTTCTGTTAGTTCATCTCACAGAATTTGAGCTTTCCCCTCAAGAAGCCGTTCACTAAGACCCTTCTTGTGCAATTTGCAAATTCATATTTGGTAACCCATAGAGGGCTATGGTGAAAAAGAAAATATCTCCCGTGAAAAGGGGAAAGAAGCTTTCTGAGAAACTGGCGTGTTTTCTGTTAATACATCTCACCGAATTAGAGCTTTCCCCTCCAGAAGCCTTTCGCTAAGACTCTTCTTGTGGAATTTGCAAGGTGATATTTGGAAGGCCATAGAGGGCTATGGTGAAAAAGGAAATAGCCTAAGATAGAATATGAAAAGAAGCTTTCTGAAAAACTGCTTTGTGTTCTGTTGATTCATCTCAAAGGGTTAGAGCTTTCCCCTTAAGAAGCCTTTCGCTAAGACTGTTCTTGTTGTATTTGGAAAGGGATATTTGGAAGCCCATAGAGGGCTTTGGTGAAAAAGGAAATATCTTCAGTTAAAAGCTGAAAAGAAGCTTTCTGAGAAACTGCTTTTTGTTCTGTTAATTCAACTCACAGATTTACAGCTTTCCCCTCAAGAACCCTTTCGCTAAGGCTGTTGTTGTGGAAATTGCTAAGTGATATATGGAAGCCCGTAGACGGCTTTGGTGAAAAAGGAAATATCCTCACTTAAAAACAGAAAAAAAGATTTCTGAGAAACTCCTTTGTGTTCTGTTATTTCACCTCACAGAGTTACACCCTTTCCCTCAAGAAGTCTTCCGCTAAGACTGTCCTTGTGGTATTTACAAAGTGATATTTGGAAGCCCACAGAGGGCAATGGTGAAAATGGAAATATCATAAGATAAAAAAAGAAAAGTAGCTTTCTGTGAAACTGCTTTGTGTTCTGTTAGTTCATCTCACAGAGTTACAACTTTCCACTCAAGAAACTGTTCACTAAGACTGTTCTTGTGTAAATTGCAAAGAATTATTTGGAAGCCCGTAGAGGGCTGTGGTGAAAAGGAAATATCTTCCGTTAAAAACTGGAAAGAAGAATTCTGAGAAACTGCCATGTGTTCTGCTAATACCTCTCACCGAGTTACATCTTTCCAATCAAAAAGCCTTTCACTAAGACTGTTTTTGTGGGATTTGCAAAGTGATATTTGGAAGCCCATAGAGGGCTTTGGTGAAAATGGAAATATCTTCAGATAAAAACTGGAGAAAAGTTTTCTGAGAAAGTGCTTTGTGGTCTGTTCATTCAACTCACAGAGTTACAGCTTTCCCCTCAAGAAGGCTTTCACTAAGTTTTTTGTTGTGGAATTTGCAAAGTGATATTTGGAAGCCCATAGAGGACTTTGGTGAAAAAGGAAATATCTGCACTTAAAAGCTGAAGAGAAACTTTCCGAGAAACTGCTTTGTATTCTGGTAATTCAACTCACAGAGTTACAGCTTTCCTTTAAAGAAGCCTATCGCTAAGGCGGTTGTTGTGGAAATTGCAAAGTGATATTTGGAAGCCCATAGAGGGCAATGGTGAAAATGGAAATATCCTAAGATAAAAAATGAATAGAAGCTTCCTGAGAAACCGCTTTTTGTTCTGTTAGTTCATCTCACAGATTTACAGCTTTGCACTCAAGAAGCCGATCACTAAGACTGTTTCTGTGAAATTTCCAAAGTGATAATTGGTAGACCTTAGAAGGCTATGGTGAAAAAGGAAATATCTTCCGTTAAAAACTGGAAAGAAGATTTCTGAGAAACTGCATTGTGTTCTGTTAATTCACCTCACACAGTCACATCTTTCCCCTCAAGAAGCCATTCGCTAAGACTGTTCTTGTGGGATTTTCAAAGTGATATTTGGAAGCCCATAGAGGGCTATGGTGAAAAAGGAAACATCCTCAGGTAAAAACTGGAAAGAAGTTTTCTGAGAAACTGCTTTGGGTTCTGTTTATTCATCTCACGGAGTTACATCTCTACCCTCAAAAATCTTTTCGCTAAGACTGTTCTTCTTGCATTTCCAAAGTGATAATTGGAAGCCCATAGAGGGCTAAGGTGAAAAAGGAAACATCTTCTGTTAAAAACTGGAAAGAAGATTTCTGAGAAACGGCTTTGTGTTCTGTTAATTCATCTCAGAGAGTTACTGCTTTCGCCTCCAGAAACCTTTTGCCAACACTGCTGTTTTGGAATTTGCAAAGTGATATTTGGAAGCCCATACAGGGCTATGGTGAAAAAGGAAATATCCTAAGATAAAAAATGAAAAGAAGCTTTCATAGAAACTGCTTTGTGTTCTGTTAATTCATCTCACAGAATTATAGCTTTCCCCTCCAGAAGCCTTTCGCTAAGACTGTTTTTGTGGAATTTGCAAAGTGATATTTGGAAGCTCATAGAGGGCTATGATGAAAAAGGAAATATCCTAAGATAAAAACTGTAAAGAAGCTTTCTGAGAAACTGCTTTGTGTTCTATTAATTCATCACACCGAGTTACAGCTTTCCCTTCAAGAAGCAGTTAACTAAGATTGTTCTTGTGGAATTTGCAAAGTGATATTTGGAAGCCCCTAGAGGGCTATGGTGAAAAAGGAAATAGCCTAAGACAAAAACTGAAAAGAAGCTTTCTGAAAAACTGCTTTGTGTTCTGTCAATTCAACTGACAGAGTTACAGCTTTCCCCCAAGAAGCCTTTCACTAAGACGGTTCTTGTGGAATTTGCAATGTGATATTTGGAAGCCCATAGAGGCGTATGGTGAAAAAGGAAATATCCTAAGAAAAAAACTTAAAAGAAGCATTCTGAGAAACTGCTTTGTGTTCTCTTAATTCATCTCACAGAGTTACAGCTTTCCCTTCAAGAAGCCTTTCACTAAGGCTGTTGTTGTGGAATTTTCAAAGTGATATTTGGAAGCCCATCGAGGGCTATGGTGAAAAAGAAAATATCTTCAGTTAAAAACAGGAAAGAAGCTGTCTGAGAAACTGCTTTGTGTTCTGTTAATTCATCTCACAGAGTTACAGCCTTCCCCTCAAGAAACTTTTCGCAAAGGCTGTTCTTGTGGAATTTGCAAAGTGATATTCGGAAGCCCTTAGAGTGCTATGGTGAAAAACGAATTATCTTCAGTTAAAAACTGGAAAGAACCTTTCTGAGAAACTGCTTTGTGTTCTGTTAATTCATCTCACAGAATTAGAGCTTTCCCATCAAGAAGCCTTTCCCTAAGACTGTTCTTGTGTAATTTGCAAAGTGATATTTGGAAGCCCTGAGACGGCGATGCCGAAAAAGGAAATATCTTCCGTTAAAAACTGGAAAGAAGTTTTCTGAGAAACTGCTTTGTTTTCTGTTAATTCATCTCACAGAGTTACAGCTTTCCCCTCAAGAAGCCTTTCGCTAAGACTGTTCTTGTGGAATTTGGAAAGTGATATTTGGAACCCGCAGAGGGCTGTGTTGAAAAAGGAAATATCTTCCGTTAAAAACTGGAAAGAATGTTTCTGAGAAATTGCTTTGTTTTCTGTTAATTCATCTCACAGGTTTACTGCGTTCCCCTCAAGAAGCCTTTCGCTAAGACTGTTCTTGTGGAATTTGCAAAGTGATATTTGGAAGCCCTTAGAAGGCGATGCTGAAAAAGGAAATATCTTCCGTAAAAAACTGGAAAGAAGCTTCCTGAGAGACTGCTTTGTTTTCTGTTAATTCATCTCACAGAGTTACAGCTTTCCGCTCAAGAAGCCTTTCGCTACGACTGTTCTTGTGGAATTTGGAAAGTGATATTTGGAACCCGCAGAGGGCTGTGGTGAAAAAGGAAATATCTTCCGTTAAAAACTGGAAAGAAGCTTTCTGAGAAACTGCTTTTGTGTTCTCTTATATCATCTCACAGAGTTACAGCATTCCCCTCAAGAAGCCTTTAGCTAAAACTGTTCTTGTGTAATTTGCAAAGTGATATTTGGAAGCCCATAGAGGGCTATGGCGAAAAAGGAAATATCTTCCGTTAAAAACGGGAAAGAAGCTTTCTGAGAAACTACTTTGTGTTCTGTTATTTCATCTCGCAGAGTTACAGATTTCCCCTCAAGAAGCCTTTCGCTAAGACTGTTCTTGTGGAATTGGCAAAGTGATATTTGGAAGCCCATAGAGGGATATGGTGAAAAAGGCAACATCTTCCGTTAAAAACGGGAAGGAAGCTTTCTGAGAAACTGCTTTGCGTTCTGTTAATTCATCTCACAGAGTTACAGCTTGATCTTAAAGAAGCCTTTTGCTAAGGATGTTTTTGCGGAATTTGCAAAGTGATATTTGGAAGGCCATAGAGGGCTATGGTGAAAAAGGAAATATCTTCAGTTAAAAACTCGAAAGAAGCTGTCTGAGAATCTGCTTTGTGTTCTGTTAATTCATCTCACAGAGGTACAGCTTTGCCCTAAAAAAGACTTTCGCTAAGGCTGTTCTTGTGAAATTTGCAAAGTGATATTTGGAAGCCCATAGAGGGCTATTTTGAAAAAGGAACTATCTTAAGTTAAAAACTGGGAAGAACCTGTCTGAGAAACTGCTTTGTGTTCTGTTAATTCATCTCACAGAGTTACAGCCTTCCCCTGAAAGGCCTTTTGCTACGACAGTTTTTGTTGAATTTGCAATGTGATATTTGTAAGCTCATAGAGGGCTACGGTAAAAAGGAAATATCTTCCGTTAAAAACGGGAAAGAAGCTTTCTGAGAAACTGCTTTGTGTTCTGTTAATTCATCTCACAGAGTTACAGATTTCCCCTCAAGAAGCCTTTCACTAAGACTGTTCTTGTGGAATTTGCAAAGTGATATCTGGAAGCCCACAGAGGGCTATGGTGAAAATGCAAATATCTTCCGTTAAAAACTGGAAAGAAGCTTTCTGAGAAACTGCTTTGTGTTCTGTTAATTCATCTCACAGACTTACAGCTTTCCCTTCAAGAGTCCTTTCGCTAAAACTTTTCTTGTGGTATTTTCATAGTGATATTTTCAAGCCCATAGAGGGCTAAGGTCAAAAAGGAAATATCCTAAGATAAAAACTGAAAAGAAGCCTTCTGAGAAACTATTTTGTGTTCTGTTAATTCATCTCACAGAGTTACTGCTTTCCCAGCAAGAGGCCATTCTCTAAGACTCTTCTTTTGGATTTTTCAAAGTGATATTGGAAGCCCATAGAGGGCTATGGTGAAAAAGGAAACATCTTCCATTAAAAACTGGAAAGAAGCTTTCTGAGAAACTGCTTTGTGTTCGGTTATTTCATCTCACAGTTAATGCTTTCCTCTCAAAAAGCCTTTCGCTAACACTGTTCTTATGCAATTTGAAAAGTAATATATGGAAGCCCTTAGAGGGTTAAGGTGAAAATGGAAATATCTACAGTTAAAAACTGTAAAGAAGCTTTCTGAGAAACTGCTTTGTGTTCTCTAAGTTCATCTCACAGACATACAGCTTTCTCCTAAAGAAGCCTTTCGCTAAGACTCTTCTTGTGGAATTTGCAAAGTGATATTTGGAAGCCCGTAGAAGGCTATAGTGTAAAAGGAAATATCTTCCGTTAAAAACTGGAAAGAAGCTTTCTGAGAAACTGCTCTCTGTTCTGTTAATTCATCTCACAGAGTTACTAGTTTTCCAGCAAGAAGCCATTCTCTAAGACTCTTTTGGTGGATTTTGCAAAGTGATATTTGGAAGCCCATAGAGGGCTATGGTGAAAAAGGTAACATCTTCCATTAAAAACTGGAAAGTAGCTTTCTGAGAAACTGCTTTGCGTTCTGCTAATTCATCTCACAGAGTTACAGCTTTCCCCTCAAGAAGCATTTCGCTAGGACTGTTCTTGTAGAATTTGCAAAGTGACATTTGGAAGCCCATAGAGGACTATGGTGAAAAAGGAAATATCTTTCGCTAAAAACTGGAAGGAAACTTTCTGAGAAACTGCTTTGTGTTCTGTTAATTCATCTCACAGAGTTACAGCATTCCCTTCCAGAAGCCTTTCGCTAAGTCTGTTTTTGTGGAATTTGCACAGTGATATTTGG
The DNA here is from genome assembly GCF_047675955.1 of Chlorocebus sabaeus. Classification (NCBI taxonomy): domain Eukaryota; kingdom Metazoa; phylum Chordata; class Mammalia; order Primates; family Cercopithecidae; genus Chlorocebus; species Chlorocebus sabaeus. The sequence goes on along the minus strand of NW_027328314.1, from coordinate 753,839 downwards.
AAGCCCATAGAGGACAATGGTGAAAAAGGAAATATCTTCCGTTAAAACTGGAAAGAAGCTTTCTGAGAAACTGCTTTGTGTTCTGTTAATTCATCTCACAGAGTTACAGCTTTCCCTTCAAGAAGCCTTTCGCTAAGTCTGTTCTTGTGGAATTTGCAAAGTGATATTTATAAGCCCATAGTGTGCTATGGTGAAAAAGGAAATATCTTCCGTTAAAAACTGGAAAGAATGTTTCTGAGAAATTGCTTTGTGTTCTGTTAATTCATCTCACAGGTTTACTGCGTTCCCCTCAAGAAGCCTTTCGCTAAGACTGTTCTTGTGGAATTTGCAAAGTGATATTTGGAAGCACATAGAGGGATATAGTGAAAAAGGAAATATCTTCAGTTAAAAACTGGAAAGAAGCTTTCTGAGGAACTGCTTTGTTTTCTGTTAATTCATCTCACAGAGTTACAGCTTTCCCATCAAGAAGCCTTTCGCTAAGTCTGTTCTTGTGGAATTTGCATTGCGATATTTGGAAGCCCATAGAGGGCTATGGTGAAAAAGGAAAATCTTCCCTTAAAAACTGGAAAGAAGCTTTCTGAGAAACTGCTTTGTGTTCGGTTAATTCATCTCACGATTACTGCTTTTCCCTCAAGAAGCCTTTCGGTAAGGCACTTATTGTGTAATTTGCAAAGTGATATTTGGAAGCCCATAGAAGGTTAAGGTGAAAAAGGAAATATCTTCCGTTAAATACTGGTAAGAAGCTGTCTGAGAAACTGCTTTGTGTTCTGTTAACTTATCTCACAGAGTTACAGCTTTCCCCTCAAGAAGCCTTTCGCGAAGACTGTTCTTGTGGAATTTGCAAAGTTATATTTGGAAGTCCATAGAGGGCTATGGTGAAAAAGGAAATATCTTCCGTTAAAAACTGGAAAGAAGTTTTCTGAGAAACTGCTTTGTTTTCTGTTAATTCATCTCACAGAGTTACAGCTTTCCCTTCAAGAAGTCTTTCGTTAAATCTGTTTTTGTGGAATTTGCACGGTGATATTTGGAAGCCAATAGAGGACTATGGTGAAAAAGGAAATATCTTCTGTTAAAAACTGGAAAGAAGCTTTCTGAGAAACTCCTTTGTGTTCTGTTAATTCATCTCACAGAGTTACAGCTTTCCCCTCAAGAAGTCTTTCGCTAAGTCTGTTCTTGTGGAATTTGCAAAGTGATATTTGGAAGCTCATAGAGGGCTATGGTGAAAAACGAAATATCTTCCGTTAAAAACTGAAAAGAAGCTTTCTGTGAAACTGTTTTGTGTTCTCTTAATTCATTTCACAGAGTCACTGCTTTCCCCTCAAGAAGCCTTTCGCAAAGACTCTTCTTGTGGAATTTGCAAAGTGATATGTTGAAGACCATAGAGGGTTATGGTGAAAAAGGAAATATCTTCTGTTAAAAACTGGAAAGAAGCTTTCTGAGAAAGTGCTTTGTGTTCTGTTAATTCATCTCACAGAGTTACAGCTTTCCCTTAAAAAAGCCTTTCGCTAAGTCTGTTCTTCTGGAATTTGCAAAGTGATATTTGGAAGCCCATAGAGTGCTATGGTGAAAAAGGAAATATGTTCCGTTAAAAACTGGAAATTAGCTTTCTGAGATACTGCTCTATGTTCGGTTAATTCATCTCACAGTGTTACTGCTTTCCCATCAAGAAGCCTTTCGCTAACACTGTTCTTGTGGAATTTGCAATGTGATATTTGGAAGCCCACTGAGGGCTATAGTGAAAAAGGAAAATCTTCCCTTAAAAATTGGAAAGAAGCTTTCTGAGAAACTGCTTTGTGTTCGGTTAATTCATCTCACGGTTACTGCTTTCCCCTCAAGAAGCCTTTCGCTAAGACTGTTCTTGTGGAATTTGCAAAGTGATATTTGGAAGCCCTTAGAGGGTTAAAGATGAAAAAGGAAATATCTTCCGTTAAAAACTGGTAAGAAACTTTCTGAGAAACTGCTTTGTGTTCTGTTAATTCATCTCACAGAGTTACAGCATTCCCCTGAAGAATCCTTTCGCGAAGACTGTTCTTGTGGAATATGCAAAGTGATCTTTGGAAGTCCATAGAGGGCTATGGTGTAAAAGGAAATAACTTCAGTTAAAAACTGAAAGAAGCTTTCTGAGAAACTGTTTTGTGTTCTGTTAATTCATCTCATAGAGTTACAGCTTTCCCTTCAAGAAGCCTTTCGCTAAGTCTGTTTTTGTTGAATTTGCACAGTGATATTTGGAAGCCCATAGAGGACTATGGTGAAAAAGGAAATATCTTCCGTTAAAAACTGGAAAGAAGCTTTCTGAGAAACACGTTTGTGTTCTGTTATTTCATCTCACAGAGTTACACCTTTCCCCTCAAGAAGCCTTTCTCTAAGTCTGTTCTTGTGTAATTTGCAAAGTGATATTTGGAAGCCCATGGAGGGCTATGGTGAAAAAGGAAATATCTTCCGTTAAAAACTGGAAAGAAGGTTTCAGAGAAACTCATTTGTGTTCTGTTAATTCATCTCACAGAGTTACAGCTTTCCCCTTAAGAAGCCTTTCGCTAAGACTGTTCTTGTGCAATTGCCAAAGTGATATTTGGAAGCCCATAGAGGGCTGCGGTGAAAAAGAAAGTATCTCCCGTTAAACCTGGAAAGAAGATTTCTGAGAAACTACTTTGTTTTCTGTTAATTCATCTCATAGAGTTACAGCTTTCCCTTCTAGAAGCCTTTTCTAAGTCTGTTCTTGTGGAATTTGCAAAGTGATATTTGGAAGCCCATAGTGGGCTATGGTGAAAAAGAAAATATCTTCCATTAAAAACTGGAAAGAAGCTTTCTGAGAAATTGCTTTGTGTTCTGTTAATTCATCTCACAGAGTTAGAGCTTTCCCCTCAAGAAGTCTTTCGCTACGATTGTTTATGTGGAATTTGCAAAGTGATATTTGGAAGTCGATAGAGGGCTACGGTGAAAAAGAAAATATCTTCCGTTAAAAACTGGAGAGAAGCTTTGTGAGAAACTGCTTTGTGTTCTGTTCATTCATCTCACAGAGTTACAGCTTTCCCTTCAAGAAGCGTTTCGCTAAATCTATTTTTGTGGAATTTCTGCGGTGTTATTTGGAAGCCCATAGAGACTATGGTGAAAAAGAAAATATCTTCCGTTAAAACCTGGAAAGAAACTTTCTGAGAAACTCCTTTCTGTTCTGTTAATTCACCTCACAGAGTTACAGCCTTCCCCTCAAGAAGCCTTTCGTTAAGAGTGTTCTTGTGAAATTTGCAAAGTGATATTAGGAACCCCATAGAGGGCTACGGTTTAAAAGGAAATATCTTCCGTCCAAAACTGGAAAGAAGCTTTATGAGAAACTGCTTTGTGTCCTGTTAATTCATCTCACGGAGTTACAGCTTTCCCTTCAAGAAGCCTTTCGCTAAGACTCTTCTTGTGGGATTGGCAAAGTGATAAGTGGAAGCCCATAGAGGTCTATGGTGAAAAAGGAAATATCTTCCGTTAAAAACTGGAAAGAAGCTTTCTGAGAACGTGCTTTGTGTTCTGTTAATTCATCTCACAGAGTCACTGCTTTCACCTCAAGAAGCCTTTCGCTAAGACTGTTCTTGTGGAATTTTCATAGTGATATTTTCAGGCCCATAGAGGGCTAAGGTGAAAAAGGAAATATCCTAAGACAAAAACTGAAAAGAAGCATTCTGAGAAACTACTTTGTGTTCTGTTAATTCATCTCACAGAGTTACAGCTTTCCCCTCAAGAAGCCTTTCGCGAAGACTGTTCTTGTGGGATTTGCAAAGTGATTTTTGGAAGCTCATAGAAGGCTATGTTGAAAAAGGAAATATCTTCCGTTAAAAACTGGAAAGAAGGTTTCTGAGAAACTCATTTGTGTTCTGTTAATTCATCTCACAGAGTTACTGCTTTCCCAGCAAGAAGACATTCTCTAAGATTCTTCTTGTGGATTTTTCAAAGTGATATTGGAAGCCCATAGAGGGCTATGGTGAAAAAGGAAATACCTTCCGTTAAAAACTGAAAAGAAGCTTTCTGAGAAACTGCTTTGTGTTCTGTTAATTCATCTCACAGAGTTACAGATTTCCCCTCAAGAAGCCTTTCGCTATACTGTTCTTGTGGAATTTTCAAAGTGATATTTGGAAGCCCATAGAGGGCTATGGTGAAAAAGGAAATATCTTCCGTTAAAATCTGGAAAGAAGCTTTCTGAGAAACTGCTTTGTGTTCTGTTAATTCATCTCACAGAGTTACATCTTTCCCCTCAAGAAGCCTTTCCCTAAGACTGTTCTTGTGGAATTTGCAGAGTGATATTTGGAATCCCATAAAGGGTTATGGTGAAAAAGGAAATATCTTCAGTTAAAAACTGGAAAGAAGCTTTCTGAGAAACTGCTTTGTGTTCTCTTAGTTCATGTCACAGAGTTACATCTTTCCCCTCAAGAAGCCTTTCACCAAGACTGTTCTTGTGGAATTTGCAAAGTGGTCTTTCGAAGTCTATAGATCACTATGGTGAAAAAGGATATAGCTTCAGTTAAAAAGTGAAAAGAAGCTTTCTGAGGAACTGCTTTGTGATATGTGATTTCCTGTCACTGCGATACAGCTGTATTTCGTAGAACTGTTGGCTAGCCTTATTTCTGTGGAATCTGAGAAATGTTACTTCGGATCTCCTTGAAGACTATAGGTCCAAAGGAAATATCCGCCGCTAAAAGTGAGAAAGAAGCTTTCTGAGAAACTTCTTTGTGATCTGTGAATTGATCTCACAGAGCTACAGTTTTCCCTCAAGAAGCCTTTCGCTAAGATTGTTCTCGTGGAATTTGCAAAGTGATATTTGGAAAACAATAGAGGTCTATGGTGAAAAAGGAAATATCCTAATATAAAAACTGAAAAGAAGGTTTTTGAGAAACTGCTTTGTGTTCCCTTAATTCATCTCACAGAGTTATAGCTTTCCCCTCAAGATGCCGTTCATTAAGACTGTTGTTGTGAAATTTGCAAAATGATATTTGGAAGCTCATAGAGGGCTACGGTGAAAATGGAAATATCTTCACTTAAAAACTGGAAAGAAGCTTTCTGAGAAACCTGTTCTGTTAATTCATCTCACAGAGTTACAGATTTCCCCTCAAGAAAACTTTCGCTAAGACTGTTCTTGTGGAATTTGCAAAGTGATATTTGGAAGCCCATAGAGGGCTACGGTGAAAAAGGAAATATGTTCAGTTAAAAGCTGGAAAGAAGCTTTCTGAGAAACTGCTTTGTGTTCTGTAAATTCATCTCACAGTGTTACAGCTTTTCCCTAAAGAAGCCGTTCTCTAAGACTCTTCTTGTGTAATTTGCTAAGTGATATTTGGAAGCCCATAGTGGGCTTGGTGAAAAAGGAATATCTTCAGTTAAAAACTGGAAAGAAGCTTTCTGAGAAACTGCCTTGTGTTCTGTCAATTCATCTCACAGAGGTACAGCTTTCCCCTCCAAATTCCTTCCGCTAAGACTGTTTTGTGGAATTTGCAAGGTGATGTTTGGAAGCCCATAATGGGCTATGGTGCAAAAGGATATATCTTCTGTTAAAAACTGAAAAAAAGGTTTCAGAGGAAGTGCTATGAGATATGTGACTTCCACTCACTGAGCTACAGTTGTATTTCGTAGAGCTGTTTGCTAGCCTTATTTCTGTGTAATATGAGAACTGTTATTTCGTATCCCTTTGAAGACTATAAGATTAAAGAAAATATCCATTGCTAAATGTGAGAAAGAAGCTTTCTGAGAAACTTATTTGTGTTCTGTGAATTCATCTCTCCGAATTTCAGCTTTCCCCTCAAGAAGGCTTTTGGTAAGACTGTTCTTGGGGAATTTACAAAGTGATATTTGGAAACCCATAGAGGGCTACAGTGAAAAGGAAATATCTTCAGATAAAAACAGGAAAGAAGCTTTTTGAGAAACTGCTTTGTGTTCTGTTAATTCATCTCACAGAGTTACAGCTTGCCCCTCAAGAAGCCGTTCACTAAGACTGTTCTTGCGGAATTTGCAAAATGATATTTCGCAGCCCAAAGAGGGCTAAGGGTGAAAACGAAAATATCTTCAGTTAAAAAATGGAAACAAGCTTTCTGCAAAAAGGCTTTGTGTTCTGTTAATTCATCTCACAGATTTACTCCTTTCCCCACAAGAAGTGGTTCACTAAGACTGTTCTTATGGAATTTGCAAAGTGATATTTGGAAATACACAGAGGGCTAGAGTGAAAAAGGAGATATCTTGAGTTAAAAACTGGAAAGAAGCTTTGCTTTGTGCTCTGTTAATTCTTCTCACAGAGTTACAGCTTTCCCCTCAGGAAGTCGTTCACTAAGACTGTTCTTGTGGAATCTGCAAAGTGACATTGGAATGCCCATAGAGGGCTACGGTGAAAAAGGAAGTTTCTTCAGATAAAAACCGCAAAGAAGCTTTCTGAGAAACTACTTTGTGTTCTGTTAATTCATCTCACAGAGTTACAGTTTCCCCCTCAAGAAATCGATCACTTAGACTGTTCTTGTGGAGTTTGCAAAGTGATATTTGAAGCCCATAGAGGGCGATTGTGAAAAGGAACTATCTTCAGATAAAAACTGGAAAGAAACTTTCTGAGAAACTGCTTTGGGTTCTGTTAATTCATCTCACAGACTTACAGCTTTCCCCTCAAGAAGCCTTTCGCTAAGATTGTTCTTGTGGAATTTTCAAAGTGATATTTGGAAGCCCATAGAAGGCTATGGTGAAAAAGGAAATATCCTAAGATAAAAACTGAAAAGAAGCTTTCTGAGAAACTGCTTTGTGATCTGTTAATTCATCTCACAGATTTACAGCTTTCCCCTGAAGAAGCCTTTCACTAAGACTGTTCTTGTGGATTTTGCAAAGTGGTATTTGGAAGCCCATAGAGGGCTATGGTGAAAAAGGTATTATCTTCAGTTTAAATCTGGAAAGAAGCGTTCTGAGAAACTGCTTTGTTTTCTGTTAATTCATCTCACAGAGTTACAGCTTTTCCCTCAAGAAGGCTTTCGCTAAGACTGTTCTTGTGGAATTTGCAAAGTGACATTTGGAAGCCCGTAGAGGGCTATGGGGAAAAAGGAAATATCTTCAGTTAAAGACTGGAAAGAAGCTTTCTGAGAAACTGTTCTGTGTTCTGTTAATTCATCTCACCGAGTTACAGCTTTCCCCTCAGGAAGCCTTTGGCTAAGACTGTTCTTGTGGAATTTTCAAAGTGATGTTTGGAAAACGATAGATGGCTATGGTGAAAAAGGATATTTCTTCATTTAAAAACGGAAAATAGGCTTTCAGAGAAACTGCTTTGTGATATGTGACTTCCACTCACTGAGTTACAGCTGTGTTTCGTAGAGCTGTTTTCTAGCCTTATTACTGTGGAATCTGAGACCTGTTATTTCGGATCCCTTTGAAAACTATCGGGACAAAGGAAATATCGACCGCTAAAAGTGAGAAAGAAGTTTTCGGAGAAACTTCTTTGTGTTCTGTGAATTCATCTCACAGAGTAACAGCTTTCCCTTCAAGAAGCCGCTCACGAAGACTGTTCTTGGAGAATTTGCAAAGTGATATTTGGAAGCCCATTGTGGGCTATGGTGATAAAGGAAATATTCTAACATAAAAACTAGAAAGAAGCTTTGAGAAACTGCTTTGTGTTCTGTTAATTCATCTTACAGAATTACAGCATTCCCCTCAAAAAGCCTTTCGCTAAGACTGTTCTTGTGGAATTTGCAAAGTGATATTTGGAAGCCCATAGAGAGCTAAGGAGAAAAAGGATATATCTTCCGATAAAAACTGAAAAGAACCTTTCTGAGAAACTGCTTTGTGATATGTGACTGCCACTCACTGAGTTACAGCTGTATTTCATAGAGCTGTGTGCTAGCCTTATTTCTGTGGAATCTGAGGACTGTTATTTCGAATCCCTTTGAAGACTATAGGGATAAAGGAAATATCCGCTGCTAAAAGTGAGAAAGAAGCTTTCTGAGAAACTTCTTTGTGATCTGTGAATTCATCTCACAGAGTTACAACTTTCCCCTCAAGAAGCTTTTCGCTAACACTTTTCTTGGGGAATTTGCAAAGTGATATTTGGAAGCCCATAGAGGGCTTTAGTGAAAAATTGAATATCCTAAGATAAAAACTGAAAAGAAGCTTTCTGAGAAACTGCTTTGTGTTCTGTTAATTCATCTCACAGAGTTACAACACACCCCTCAAGAAGCCGTTCACTAAGACTGTTCTTGTGGAATTTGCAAAGTGATATTCTAAGCCCATAGAGGGCTACGGTGAAAAAGGAAATGTCCTCAGATAAAAACTGGAAAGAAGCTTTCTGAGAAACTGCTTTGTGTTCTATTAATTCATCTCACTGTGTGACAGCTTTCCCCTCAAGAAGCCGTTCCCTAAGAATGTTCTTGTGTAATTTTCAACGTGATATTTGGAAGCTCACAGAGGGCTACGGTGAAAAAGGAAATATCTTCAGCTAAAAACTGGAAAGCAGCTTTCTGAGAAACAGTTTTGTGTTCTGTTAATACATCTCACAAAGTTACAGCTTTCCCCCTCAAGAAGCCTTTCGCTAAGACTGTTCTTGTGGAATTTGCAAAGTGATATTTGGAAGCCCATAGAGAACTACGATGAAAAAGGAAATATCTTCAATTAAAAACTGCAAAGAAGCTTTCTGAGAAACAGCTTTGTGTACTGATAATTCCTCTCAAAGTGTTACAGCTTTACCCTCAAGAAGACTTTTGCTAACATTGTTTTGTGTAATTTTCAAAGTGATATTTTAAGCCCAAATAGGGCTATGGTGAAAAAGGCAATATCCTAAGATAAAAAGTGGAAAGAAGCTTTCTGAGAAACTCCTTTGTGTTCTGTTGATTCATCTCAAAGAGTTACAGCTTTCCCCTCAGCAAGCCTTTCGCTAAGACGGTTCTTGTGTAATTTGCAACGTGATATTTGTAAGCCCATAGAGGGCTAATGTGAAAAACGAGATATCCTACGATAAAAACTGAAAAGACGTTGCTGAGAAACTGCTTTGTGTTCTGTTAATTCATCTCAGGTAGTTACAGCTTTCCCCTCAAGAAGCCTTTCGCTAAGACTGTTCTTTTGGAATTTGCAAAGTGATATTTGGAAGACCATAGAAGGCTATGGTGAAAAAGGAAGTATCCTAAGATAAAAACTGAAAAGAAGCTTTCTGAGAAACTGCTTTGTGATCTGTTAATTCATCTCACAGATTTACAGCTTTCCCCTGAAGAAGCCTTTCACTAAGACTGTTCTTGTGGATTTTGCAAAGTGGTATTTGGAAGCCCATAGAGGGCTATGGTGAAAAAGGAAATATCTTCAGTTTAAAACTGGAAAGAAGCGTTCTGAGAAACTGCTTTGTTTTCTGTTAATTCATCTCACAGAGTTATAGCTTTTCCCTCAAGAAGGCTTTCGCTAAGACTGTTCTTGTGGAATTTGCAAAGTGACATTTGGAAGCCCATAGAGGGCTATGGGGAAAAAGGAAATATCTTCAGTTAAAGACTGGAAAGAAGCTTTCTGAGAAACTGCTTTGTGTTCTGTTAATTCATCTCACCGAGTTACAGCTTTCCCCTCAGGAAGCCTTTCGCTAAGACTGTTCTTGTGGAATTTTCAAAGTGATATTTGGAAACCGATAGATGGCTATGGTGAAAAAGGATATTTCTTCAGTTAAAAACGGAAAACAGGATTTCAGAGAAACTGCTTTGTGATATGTGACTTCCACTCACTGAGTTACAGCTTTGTTTCGTAGAGCTGTTTTCTAGCCTTATTACTGTGGAATCTGAGACCTGTTATTTCGGATCCCTTTGAAAACTATCGGGACAAAGGAAATATCGACCGCTAAAAGTGAGAAAGAAGTTTTCGGAGAAACTTCTTTGTGTTCTGTGAATTCATCTCACAGAGTAACAGCTTTCCCTTCAAGAAGCCGTTCACGAAGACTGTTCTTGGAGAATTTGCAAAGTGATATTTGGAAGCCCAAAGAGGGCTATGGTGAAAAAGGAAATATCCTAAGGTAAAAACTAAAAAGAAGCTTTCGGAGAAACTGCTTTGTGTTCTGTTAATTCATCTCACAGCGTGGCAGCTTTACCCTCAAGAATCCGTTCACTAATACTGTTCTTGAGGAATTTGCAAAGTGATATTTGGAAGCCCATAGTGGGCTACGGTTAAAAAGGAAATATCTTCAGTAAAAAACTGTAAAGGAACTTTCTGAAAAACTGCTTGTGTTCTGTTAATTCATCTCACAGAGTTACAGCTTTCCCCTCAAGAAGCCTTTCCTGAGACCGTTCTTGTGGAATTTACAAAATGATATTTGGAAGCCAGAGAGGTCTAAGGTGAAATAGGAACTGTCCTCAGATAAAAACTTAAAGGAGCATTCTGAGAAACTACTTTGTGTTCTGTTAATTCATCTCACAGGGTTAAACCTTTCCCTTCAAGAAGCCTTTCGCTAAGACTGTTCTTGTGGAATTTTCAAAGTGATATTTTGAAGCACATAGGGGGCTATGGTGAAAAAGGAAATGTCCTCAGGTAGAAATTGGAAAGAAGCTTTCTGAGAAATTGCTTTGTGTTCTGTTAATATATCCCACAGAGTTACAGCTTTCCCCTCAAGAAGTCGTTCACTAAGAGTGCTCTTGTGGAATATGCAAAGTTATATTTGAAAGCCAGTAGAGGGCTATGGGGAAAAAGGAAATATGTCTCAGTTAAAAACTGGAAAGAAGCTTTGTGAGAAACTGCTTTGTGTTCTGTTAATTCATCACACACAGTTACAGCTTTCCCCTCAAGAAGCCTTTCGCAAAGACTGTTCTTGTGGAATTTGCAAAGTGATATTTGGAATCCCTTAGAGAGCTAAGGTGAAAAAGGAAATATCGTATGTTGAAAACTGGAAAGAAGCTTTGTGAGAAACTGCTTTGTGTTCTGTTAATTCATCACACACAGTTTCAGCTTTGCCCTCAAGAAGCCTTTCACAAAGACTGTTCTTGTGGAATTTGCAAAGTGATATTTGGGATCCCTTAGAGGGCTAAGGTGAAAAAGGAAATATCGTCTGTTGAAAACTGGAAAGAAGCTTTCTGAGAAACTGCTTTGTGTTCTGTTAATTCATCTCACAGAGTTACAGCTTTCCCTTCAAGAAGCCTTTCGCTAATACTGTTCTTGTGGAATTTTCAAACTGATATTTGGAAGTCCTTAGAGGGCTAAGGTGAAAAAGGAAATATCTTCAGTTAAAAAACTGGAAAGAAGCTTTCTGAGAAACTGCCTTGTGTTCTGTTAATTCATCTCATAGAGTTACAGCTTTCCCCTCAAGAAGCCTTTCGCTAAGACTCTTCTTGTGGAATTTGCAAAGTGATATTTGGAAGCCCATTGTGGGCTATGGTGATAAAGGAAATATTCTAACATAAAAACTAGAAAGAAGCTTTGAGAAACTGCTTTGTGTTCTGTTAATTCATCTTACAGAATTACAGCATTCCCCTCAAAAAGCCTTTCGCTAAGACTGTTCTTGTGGAATTTGCAATGTGATATTTGGAAGCCCATAGAGAGCTAAGGAGAAAAAGGATATATCTTCCGATAAAAACTGAAAAGAACCTTTCTGAGAAACTGCTTTGTGATATGTGACTGCCACTCACTGAGTTACAGCTGTATTTCATAGAACTGTGTGCTAGCCTTATTTCTGTGGAATCTGAGGACTGTTATTTCGAATCCCTTTGAAGACTATAGGGATAAAGGAAATATCTGCTGCTAAAAGTGAGAAAGAAGCTTTCTGAGAAACTTCTTTGTGATCTGAGAATTCATCTCACAGAGTTAGAACTTTCCCCTCAAGAAGTTTTCCGCTAACACTTTTCTTGGGGAATTTGCAAAGTGATATTTGGAAGCCCATAGAGGGCTTTAGTGAAAAATTGAATATCCTAAGATAAAAACTGAAAAGAAGCTTTCTGAGAAACTGCTTCGTGTTCTGTTAATTCATCTCACAGAGTTACAACACTCCCCTCAAGAAGCCGTTCACTAAGACTGTTCTTGTGGAATTTGCAAAGTGATATTCTAAGCCCATAGAGGGCTACGGTGAAAAAGGAAATGTCCTCAGATAAAAACTGGAAAGAAGCTTTCTGAGAAACTGCTTTGTGTTCTATTAATTCATCTCACTGTGTGACAGCTTTCCCCTCAAGAAGCCGTTCCCTAAGAATGTTCTTGTGTAATTTTCAACGTGATATTTGGAAGCCCTCAGAGGGCTACGGTGAAAAAGGAAATATCTTCAGCTAAAAACTGGAAAGCAGCTTTCTGAGAACCTGTTTTGTGTTCTGTTAATACATCTCACAAAGTTACAGCTTTCCCCTCAAGAAGCCTTTCGCTAAGACTGTTCTTGTGGAATTTGCAAAGTGATATTTGGAAGCCCTTAGAGGTCTACGATGAAAAAGGAAATATCTTCAATTAAAAACTGCAAAGAAGCTTTCTGAGAAACTGCTTTGTGTTCTGATCATTCCTCTCAAAGTGTTCGAGCTTTACCCTCAAGAAGACTTTTGCTAACATTGTTTTGTGTAATTTTCAAAGTGATATTTTAAGCCCAAATAGGGCTATGGTGAAAAAGGCAATATCCTAAAATAAAAAGTGGAAAGAAGCTTTCTGAGAAACTCCTTTGTGTTCTGTTGATTCATCTCAAAGAGTTACAGCTTTCCCCTCAGCAAGCCTTTCGCTAAGACGGTTCTTGTGGAATTTGCAACGTGATATTTGTAAGCCCATAGAGGGCTATCGTGAAAAAGGAGATATCCTACGATAAAAACTGAAAAGACGTTTGCTGAGACTGCTTTGTGTTCTGTTAATTCATCTCAGGCAGTTACAGCTTTCCCCTCAAGAAGCCTTTCGCTAAGACTGTTCTTTTGGAATTTGCAAGGTGATATTTGGAAGACCATAGAGGGCTACGGTGAAAAAGGAAATATCTTCAGTTAAAAACTGGAAAGAAGCGTTCTGAGAAACTGCTTTGTGCCCTTTAATTCGTCTCACAGAGTTACAGCTTTCCTCTCAAGTAGCCTTTCGCGAAGACTGCTCTTCTGGAATTTGCAAAGTGATATTTGGAAGCCCATAGAGGGCTATGGTGAAAAAAGAAATATCTTCAGTTACAAACTGGGAAGAAGCTTTCTGAGAAACTGCTCTGTGTTTTGTTAATTCATCTCAAAGACTTACAGCTTTACCCTCAAGAAGACTTTTGTCAAGACTGTTCTTGTTTAATTTTCAAAGAGATATTTTTAAGCCTATATAGGGCTACGGTGAAAAAAGAAATATCCTAACATAAAAACTGGAAAGAATCTTTCTGAGAAACCGCTTTGTGTTCTGTTAATACATCTCACAGAGCTACAGCTTTTCCCTCAAGAAGCCTTTCGCTAAGACTGTTCTTGTGGAATTTGCAAAGTCATATTTGTAAGCCCAGAGATGGTTATGGTGAAATTGGAAATATCTTCAGTTAAAAATTGGAAAGAGGCTTTCTTAGAAACTGCTTTGTGATCTGTTAATTCATCTCAAAGAGTTACAGCTTTCCCCTCAAGAATCCTTTCGATAAGAGTGTTCTTCTGGAATTTGCAAAGTGATATTTGGAAGCCCTTAGATGGCTATGGTGAAAAAAGATATATCTTCAGTTAAAAACTGAAAAGAAGGTTTCTGAGAAACTGCTTTTTGATATATGACTTCCACTCACTGAGTTACAGCTGTATTTCGTAGAGCTGTTTGCTAGCCTAATTTCTGTGGAATCTGAGAACTGTAATTTCGGATCAATTTGAAGACTATAGGGCCAAAGGAAATATCCGCTGCTGAAAGTGCGGATATTATTTTCTGAACTTTCTGAGAAACTTCTTTGTGATCTGTGAGTTCACCTCAAAGAGTTACAGCTTTCCCCAAAAGAAGCCTTTCGCTAAGACAATTCTTGTGGGATTTGAGAAGTGACATTTGGAAGCCCATCGAGGGCTATGGTGAAAAAGGGAATCGCCTAAGATGAAAACTGAAAAGAAGCTTTTTGAGAAACTGCTTTGTGTTCTGTTAATTCATCTCACAGTATTACAGCTCTACCCTCAAGAAGCCCTTCACTAAGACTGTTCTTGTCGAATTTCCAAAGAGATATTTGGAAGCCCATAGAGCGCTATGTTGAAAAAGGAAATATCTTCAGTTAAAAACTGGAGAGAAGCTTTCTGAGAAACTGCTTTGTGTTCTGTTAATTCATACACAGAGTTACAGCTTTCCTATCAAGAATACTTTCGCTAAGACTGTTCTTGTGGAGTTTACAAAGTGATATTTGGAAGCCTATAAAGGAGTACGGTTAAAAAGGAAATTTCCTCACATAAAAACTGGAAAGAAGCTTTCTGAGAAACTGCTTTGTGTTCTGTTAATTCATCTCACAGAGTTACAGCTTTCCCCTCAAGAAGCCTTTCCTAAGACCGTTCTTGTGGAATTTACAAAATGATATTTGGAAGCCAGAGAGGTCTAAGGTGAAATAGGAACTGTCCTCAGATAAAAACTTAAAAGAAGCATTCTGAGAAACTACTTTGTGTTCTGTTAATTCATCTCACAGGGTTAAACCTTTCCCCTCAAGAAGCCTTTCGCTAAGACTGTTCTTGTGGAATTTTCAAAGTGATATTTCGAAGCACATAGGGGGCTATGGAGTAAAAGGAAATATCCTCGGATAAAAACTGGAAAGAAGGTTTCGAAGAAACTGTTTTGTGTTCTGTTAATTCATCTGACAGAGTTTCAGCTTTCCCCTCAAGAAGCCGTTCGCTAAGACTGTTCTTGGGGAATTTGCAAAGTGATATTTGAAAGCCCGTAGAGGGCTATGGTGAAAAAGGAAATACCTTCTGTTAAAAACTGGAAAGAAGCTTTCTGAGAAACTGTTTTGTGTTCTGTTAATTCACCTCACAGAGTTACAGCTTTCCCCTCTAGAAGCCTTTCGCTAAGACTGTTCTTGTGGAATTTGCAAAGTGATATTTGTAAGCCCATAGAAGTCGATGGTAAAAAAGAAAATATTCTATGATAAAAACTGAAAAGAAACTTTCTGAGAAACTGCTTTGTGTTTTGTTATTTCATCTCACAGAGTTACAGGTTTCCCCTCAAGAAGGCTTTCACTAAGACAGTTCTTGTGGAATATGCAAAGTGATATTTTTAAGCTCATAGTGACCTATAGTGAAAAAGGATGTATCTTCAGTTAAAAACTGAAAAGAAGCTCTCTGAGAAACTTCTTTGTGATATATGACTTCCACTCACTGAGTTAAAGCTGTATTTCGTAGAGCTGTTTGGCAGCCTTATTTCTGTGGAATCTGAGAACTGTTATTTCAGATCCCTTTGAAGACTGTAGGGCCAAAGGAATATCCGCCGCTAAAAGTTAGAAATAAGCTTTCTGAGAAACTTCTTTGTGATCTGCGAATTCATTTCACAGAGTTACAGCTTTCACCTCAAGAAGCCTTTCACTAAGGTTATTCTTGCACAATTTGAAAAATGATATTTGGAAGCCAATAGACGGCTATGGTGAAAACGAAATATCCTCAGATAAAAACTGGAAAGAAGCTTTCTGAGAAACTGCTTTGTGTTCTTTTAATTTATCTCACAGACTTACAGCTTTCCCCTCAAGAAGTCTTTCGCTAAGACTCTTCTTGTGGAATTTGAAATGTGATATTTGGAAGCCCATAGAGCGCTATGGTGAAAATGAAATATCTTCAGATAAAAACTGTAAAGAACATTCCTGAGAAACTGCTTTGTATTCTGTTAATTCACCTAACAGAGTTACAGCTTTCCACTCTAGAAGTCTTTCGCTAAGACTGTTCTTGTTGTATTTTCAAAGTGATATTTTGAAGCCCATAGAGGGCTACAGTGAAAAAGGATATAGCTTCAGTTAAAAACTGAAAGAGGCTCTCTGAGAAACGGTTTAGTATTATGTGACTTCCACTAACTGAGTTACAGCTGTATTTCCTAGAGCTGTTTGATAGCCTTATTTCTATGGAATCGGAGAGCTGTTATTTTGGATCCCTTTGAAGACTATAGGGCCAAAGGAAATATCTGCCGCTAAAAGTGAGAAAGAAGCTTTCTGAGAAACTTCTCTGAGATCTGTGAATTCATCTCACAGAGTTACAGCATTCCACTCAAGAAGCCTTTCGCTAGGACTGTTCCTTTTGAATTTGCAAAGTGATATTTGGAAGCCCACAGACGGCTGTGGTGAAAAGGGAAATATCTTCAGTTAAAAAATGGAAAGAAGCTTTCTAAGAAACTGCATTGTGTTCTGTTAATTCATCTCAAAGAGTTACAGATTTTCCCTCAAAAAGACTTTTGCTAAGACTCTTCTTGTGTAATACTCATAGTGATATTTGTAAGCCCTTAAAGGGCTATGGTGAAAAAGGAAATATCCTAAGATAAAAGTTGAAAAGAAGCTTTCTGAGAAACTGCTTTGTGTTCTGTTAATTCACCTCACAGAGTTACAGCTTTCCCCTTAAGAAGCCTTTTGGTAAGACTGTTCTTGTGGAATTTGCAGAGTGGTATTGGTAAGCCCATAGAGGGTTATGGTGAAAAAGGAAATATCCTAAGATAAAAACTGAAAAGAACTTTTCTGAGAAACTGCTTTGTGATATGTGATTTCCACTCACTGAGTGAGAGCTATATGTCGTAGAGCTGTTTGCTAACCTTATTTCTGTGGAATCTGAGAAGGGATAATTTGGTTCCCTTTGAAGACTATAGGGCCGAAGGAAATATCCACCATAAAAGTGGGAAAGAAGCTTTCTGAGAAACTCCTTCCTGATCTGTGAATTCATCCCACAGAGTTACAGCTTTCCCCTGAGGAAGCCTTTCGCTATGACTGTTCTTGTGGAATTTGCAAAGTGACATTTCGAAGGCCATAGAGAGCTATGGTGAAAAGGAAATATCTTCGGTTTAAAACGGGAAAGAAGCTTTCTGAGACACTGTGTTGTGTTCTGTTAATTCATCTCACAAAGTTACAGCTTTCCCCTAACGAAGCCTTTCCTTAAGACTGTTCTTGTCGAATTTGGGAAGTGATATTTAGAAGCCTACAGAGGTCTACGGTGAAAAAGGAAATAGCCTAAGATAAAAACTGAAAATAAGCTTTCTGAAAAACTGCTTTGTGTTCTCTTAATTCATCTCACAGAGTTACAGCTTTCCTCTCAAGAAGCCTTTCACTGAGACTGTTCTTGTGCAATTTAGAACGTGATATTTAGAAGCCCATAGAGGGCTATGGTGAAAAAGGAAATATCCTCCGTTAAAAACTGGAAAGAAGCTTTCTGAGAACCTGCTTTGTGTTCTGTTAATTCATTTCACAGACTTACAGCATTCCCCCAAGAAGCCTTTCGCTAAGAATGTTCTTGTGGAGTTTGCAAAGTGATATTTGGATGCCCAAAGAGGGCTATGGTGAAAAAGGAAATAACTGCCGTTAAAAACTGGAACGAAGATTTCCGAGAAAATGCCTTGTGTTCTGTTAATTCGTCTCACAGAGTTACAGCTTTCCCGTTAAGAATCCTTACCCTAAGACTGTTCTTGTGGAATTTGGAAGGTGATATTTAGAAGCCTACAGTGGTCTACAGTGAAAAAGGAAATAGCCTAAGGTAAAAACTGAAAATAATCTTTCTGAGAAACTGCTTTGTGTTCCGTTAATTCATCTCACAGAGCTATAGATTTCGCTCAAGAAGCCTTTCACTAAGACTGTTCTTGTGGAATTTAGAACGTGATATTTAGAAGCCCATAGAGGGCTATGGTGAAAAAGGAAATATCCTCCGTTAAAAACTGGAAAGAAGCTTTCTGAGAAACTGCTTTTTGTTCTGTTAATTCATCTCACAGTGTTACAGCTTTCCCCTCAAGAAGCTTTTCGCTAAGACTGTTCTTGTGGGATTTGCAAAGTGATATTTGGAAGCCCAGAGAGGGCTACGGTGAAAAAGGAATTATCTTCCGTTAAAAACTGGAAAGAAGCTTTCTGAGAAACTGCTTTGTGTTCTCTAAATTCATTTCACATACTTACAGCTTTTTCCTCAAGAAGCCTTTTGCTAAGACTGTTCTTGTGGAATTTTCAAAGTGATATTTGGAAGCCCATAGAGGGCTTTGGTGAAAAAGGAAATATCTTCCGTTAAAATCTGGAAAGAAGCTTTCTGAGAAACTGCTTGTGTTCTGTTAATTCATCTCACAGAGTTACAGCTTTCCCCTCAAGGAGAACATTACTAAGTCTGTTCTTGTGGAATTTGCAAAGTGATATTTAGAAGCCCATATAGGGCTATGGTTAAAAAGGAAATATCTTCAGTTGAAAACTGGAAAGAAGCTTTCTGAAAAACTGCCTTGTGTTCTGTTAATTCATCTCACAGAGTTACAGCTTTCTCCTCAAGAAGCCTTTCACTAAGGCTGTTTTTGTGGAATTTTCAAAGTGATATTTGGAAGAACATAGAGGACTATAGTGAAAAAGGAAATATCCTAAGATAAAAACTGAAAAGAAGCTTTCTTAGAAACTGCTTTGTGTTCTGCTAATTCATTTCACAGAGTTACAGCTTTCCCCTCAAGAATCCTTTCGCTAAGACTGTTCTTGTGGAATTTGCAAAGTGATATTTGGAAGCTCATAGAGGGCTATGGTAAAAAAATGAAATATCTTCAGTTAAAAACTGGAAAGAAGCTTTCTGAGAAACTGCTTTGTGTACTATTAATTTATCTCACAGAGTTACAGCATTCCCCTCAAGAATCCTTTCGCTAAGACTGTTCTTGTGGAATTTGGAAAGTGATAATTAGAAACCATAGAGGGCTATGGTTGAAAAGGAAATATCTTCCATTAAAAATCGGAAAGAAGCTTTCTGAGAAACTGCTTTGTGTTCTCTTATTTCATCTCACAGAGTTACTGCTTTCCCCTCGAGAATCCATTCATTAAGAATGTTCTTGTGGAATTTGCAAAGTGATATTTGGAAGAACATAGAGGGCAATGTTGAAAAAGGAAATATCCTACGATAAAAACCGAAAAGAAACTTTCGAGAAACTGCATTGTGTTCTCTTAACTCATCTCACGGAGTTATAGCTTTCCCCTCAAGAAGTCGATCACTAAGACTGTTCTTGTGGAGTTTGCAAAATGATATTTGGAAGTTCATAGAGGGCTATGTGGAAAAAGGAAATATCTTCAGTTAAAAACTGGATAGAAGCTTTCTGAGAAACTGCTTTGTGTTCTGTTAATTCATCTCACAGAGTTACAGCTTTCCCCTTAAGAAGCCTTTCCCTAAGGCTGTTCTTGTGAAATTTGGAAAGTGATATTTAGAAGCCCATAGAGGTCTATGGTGAAAAAGGAAATAGCCTGAGATAAAAACTGAAAATAAGCTTTCGGAGAAACTGCTTTGTGTTCTGTAAACTCATCTCACAGAGTTACAGCTTTCTCCTCAGGAAGCCTTTCGCTAAGACTGTTCCTGTGGAATTTGCAAAGTGATATTTGGAAGCCCATAGAGTGCTAGGATGAAAAAGGAAATATCCTAACATAAAAACTGAAAAGAAACTTTCTGAGAAACTGCTTTGCGTTCTGTTAATTCATTTCACAGAGTTACAGCTATCCCCTCAAAAAGCCCTTTGCTAAGGCTGTTCTTGTGGAATTTGCAAAGTGGTATTTGGAAGGCCTTCGAGGGCTATGGTGGAAAAGGAAATATCTTCAGTTAAAAACTGGAAAGAGGCTTTCGGAGAAACTGCTTTGTGTTCTGTTAATTCATCTCACAGAGTTACAGCTTTCCCCTCAAGAAGACTTTCGCTAAGCCTGTTCTTGTGGAATTTGCAAAGTGATACTTGGAAGTCCTTAGAGAGCTATGGTGTAAAAGGAAATATCTTCACTTAAAAACTCGAAAGAAGCTTTCTGATTACAGCTTTTCCCTCAAGAAGCCTTTCGCTAAGACTGTTCCTCTAGAATTTGCAAAGTTATATTTGGAACTCCTAGAGGACTACGGTGAAAAAGGAGATATCTTCAGTTAAAAACTGGAAAGGAGCTTTCTTAGAGACTGCTTTGTGTTCTGTTAATTCATCTCACAGAGTTACAGCTTTCCCCTCAAGAAGCCTTTCTGTAAGACTGTTCTTGTGGAATTTGCAAAGTGATATTTAGAAGTCCATAGAGGGCTATGTTGAAAAAGTAAATATTTTCCGTTAAAAATTGGAAAGAATCTCTCTGAGAAACTGCTTTGTGTTCTGTTAATTCATGTCACAGAGCTACAACTTTCCCCTCAAGAAGTCTTTCGCTAAGACTGTTTTTGTGGAATTTGCAAAGTGATATTTGGAAGCCCATAGTGGGTTGTGGTGAAAAATGAAACATCTTCAGTTAAAACCTGGAATATAGCTTTCTGAGAAACAGCTTTGTCTTCTGTTAATTCATCTCACAGAGTTACAGCTTTGCCCTCAAGAAGCCTTTCGCTAAGACTGTTTTTGTGGAATTTGCAAAGCGATATTTGGAAGCCCATAGAGGGCTCTGGTGAAAAAGGAAATATCCTAAGATAAAAACTGAAAAGAAGCCTTCTAAGAAACTGCATTGTGTTCTGTTAATTCATCTCACAGAGTTACAGCTTTCTCCTCAAGAAGCCTTTTGCTAAGACTCTTCTTCTGGAATTTCTAAAGTGATATTTGGAAGCCCAAAGCGGGCTATGGTGAAAAAGGAAATATCCTAAGATAAAAACTGACATGAACTTTTCTGAGTAACTGCTTTGTGATATGTGACTTCCACTCACTGAGTGAGAGCTATATGTCGTAGAGCTGTTTGCTAACCTTATTTCTGTGGAATCTGAGAAGGGATAATTTGGTTCCCTTTGACGACTATAGGGCCAAAGGAAATATCCGTCATAAAAGTGGGAAAGAAGCTTTCTGAGAAACAGGTTTCTGATCTGTGAACTCATCCCACAGAGTTACAGCTTTCCCCTGAGGAAGCCTTTCGCTATGACTGTTCTTGTGGAATTTGCAAAGTGACATTTCGAAGGCCATAGAGAGCTATGGTGAAAAGGAAATATCTTCGGTTTAAAACGGGAAAGAAGCTTTCTGAGACACTGTGTTGTGTTCTGTTAATTCATCTCACAAACTTACAGCTTTCCCCTAACGAAGCCTTTCCCTAAGATTGTTCTTGTCGAATTTGGGAAGTGATATTTAGAAGCCTACAGAAGTCTAGGGTGAAAAAGGAAATAGCCTAAGATAAAAACTGAAAATACGCTTTCTGAAAAACTGCTTTGTGTTCTCTTAATTCATCTCACAGAGTTACAGCTTTCCTCTCAAGAAGCCTTTCACTGAGACTGTTCTTGTGCAATTTAGAACGTGATATTTAGAAGCCCATAGAGGGCTATGGTGAAAAAGGAAATAGCCTCCGTTAAAAACTGGAAAGAAGCTTTCTGAGAACCTGCTTTGTGTTCTGTTAATTCATCTCACAAACTTACAGCTTTCCCCTAACGAAGCCTTTCCCTAAGACTGTTCTTGTCGAATTTGGGAAGTGATATTTAGAAGCCTACAGAAGTCTAGGGTGAAAAAGGAAATAGCCTAAGATAAAAACTGAAAATACGCTTTCTGAAAAACTGCTTTGTGTTCTCTTAATTCATCTCACAGAGTTACAGCTTTCCTCTCAAGAAGCCTTTCACTGAGACTGTTCTTGTGCAATTTAGAACGTGATATTTAGAAGCCCATAGAGGGCTATGGTGAAAAAGGAAATAGCCTCCGTTAAAAACTGGAAAGAAGCTTTCTGAGAACCTGCTTTGTGTTCTGTTAATTCATCTCACAAACTTACAGCTTTCCCCTAACGAAGCCTTTCCCTAAGACTGTTCTTGTCGAATTTGGGAAGTGATATTTAGAAGCCTACAGAAGTCTAGGGTGAAAAAGGAAATAGCCTAAGATAAAAACTGAAAATACGCTTTCTGAAAAACTGCTTTGTGTTCTCTTAATTCATCTCACAGAGTTACAGCTTTCCTCTCAAGAAGCCTTTCACTGAGACTGTTCTTGTGCAATTTAGAACGTGATATTTAGAAGCCCATAGAGGGCTATGGTGAAAAAGGAAATATCCTCCGTTAAAAACTGGAAAGAAGCTTTCTGAGAACCTGCTTTGTGTTCTGTTAATTCATCTCAAAGAGTTACAGCTTTCCCTTCAAGAAGCCTTTCGCTAAGACTGTTCTTGTGGAATTTGCAAAGTGATATTTGGAAGCCCGTAGAGGGCTATGGTGAAAAAGGAAATAACTTCAGTTAAAAATTGGAAAGAAGCTTTCTGAGAAACTTCTTTGTGTTTTGTTAATTCATCTCACAGAGTTACAGCTTTCCCCTCGAGAAGTCTTTCACTAAGACTGTTGTTGTGGAATTTGCAAAGTGATATTTGGAAGCCCAGCGAGGACTATGGTGAAAAAGGAAATATCTTCAGTTAAAAACTGGAAAGAATCTTTCTGAGAAACTGCTTTGTGTTCTGTTAATTCATTTCACAGACTTACAGCTTTTCCCTCAAGAAAACTTTCGCGAAGGCAGTTCTTCCGGAGTTTGCAAAGTGATATTTGGAAGCCCATAGAGGGCTTTGGTGAAAAAGGAAATATCTTCCGTTAAAAACTGGAAAGAAGCTTTCTGAGAAACTGCTTTGTGTCTTGTTAATTCATCTCACAGAGTTACAGCTTTCTCCTCAAGAAGACTTTCGCTAAGACTGTTCTTGTGGAATTTGCCAAGTGATATTTGGAAGCTCATAGAGGGTTACGGTAAAAAATGAAATATCTTCAGTTAAAAATGGAAAGAAGCTTTTTGAGAAATTGCTTTGTGTACTATTAATTTATCTCACAGAGTTACAGCGTTCCCCTCAAGAATCCTTTCGCTAAGACTGTTCTTCTGGAATTGGAAAGTGATATTTAGAAACCTTAGAGGGCTATGATGAAAAAGGAATTATCTTCCATCAAAAATCGGAAAGAAGCTTTCTGAGAAACTGCTTTGTGTTCTGTTATTTCATCTCACAGAGTTACTGCTTTCCCCTCGAGAAGCCATTCATTAAGAATGTTCTTGTGGAATTTGCAAAGTGATATTTGGAAGAACATAGAGGGCTATGTTGAAAAAGTAAATATCCTACGATAAAAACCGAAAAGAAACTTTCGGAGAAATTGCATTGTGTTCTCTTAACTCATCTCACGGAGTTATAGCATACCCCTCAAGAAGTCGATCACTAAGACTGTTCCTGTGGAGTTTGCAAAATGATATTTGGAAGTTCATAGTGATCTGTGGGGAAAAAGGAAATATCTTCAGTTAAAAACTGGATAGAAGCTTTCTGAGAAACTGCTTTGTGTTCTGTTAATTCATCTCACAGAGTTGCAGCTTTCCCATTAAGAAGCCTTTACCTAAGGCTGTCCTTGTGGAATTTGGAAAGTGATATTTAGAAGCCCATAGAGGTCTATGGTGAAAAAGAAAATAGCCTGAGATAAAAACTGAAAATAAGCTTTCGGAGAAACTGCTTTGTGTTCTGTTAATTCATCTCACAGAGTTACAGCTTTCTCCTCAAGAAGCCATTCACTAAGACTGTTCCTGTGGAATTTGCAAAGTGATATTTGGAAGCCCTTAGAGTGCTAGGGTGAAAAAGGGAATATAATAACATAAAAACTGAAAAGAAGCTTTCTGAGAAACTGCTTTGCGTTCTGTTAATTCATTTCACAGAGTTACAGCTATCACCTCAAGAAGCCCTTTGCTCAGGCTGTTCTTGTGGAATTTGCAAAGTGGTATTTGGAAGCCAATCGAGGGCTATGGTGGAAAAGGAAATGTCTTCAGTTAAAAACTGGAAAGAGGCTTTCGGAGAAACTGCTTTGTGTTCGTTAATTCATCTCACAGATTTACAGCTTTCCCCTCAAGAAGACTTTCGCTAAGCCTGTTCTTGTGGAATTTGCAAAGTGATATTTGGAAGTCCTTAGAGGGCTATGGTGTAAAAGGAAATATCTTCAGTTAAAAACTCGAAAGAAGCTTTCTGACTACAGCTTTTCCCTCAAGAAGCCTTTCGCTAAGACTGTTCTTGTGGAATTTGCAAAGTTATATTTGGAAGCCCATAGAGGGCTATGGTTAAAAAGGAAATATCTTCGGTTGAAAACTGGAAAGAAGCTTTCTGAGAAACTGCTTTGTGTTCTGTTAATTCATCTCACAGAGTTACAGCTTTCCCTCAAGAAGTCTTTCGCTAGGAATGTTCTTGTGTCATTTCGAAAGTGGTATTTAGAAGGCCAGAGAGGGAAATGGTGAATAAGGAAATATTTTCCGCTATAAACTGGAAAGAAGCTTTCTGAGAACGTGCTTTGTGTCCTGTTAATTCATCTCACAGAGTTACATCTTTCTCCTCAAGAAGACTTTCGCTAAGACTGTTCTTGTGGAATTTGCAAAGTGATTTTAGAAACCCATAGAGGGTTAGGGCAAAAAGGAAATATTCTAAGATAAAAACCGAAAATAAGCTTTCTGAGAAACTGCATTATGTTCTCTTAATTCAACTCACAGAGTTATAGTTTTTCCCTCAAGAAGCCGTTCACTAAGATTGTTCCTGTGGAATTTTCAAGGTGATATTTGGGAGCCCATAGAGGGCTATGAAGAAAAAGGAAATATCTTCCGTTAAAAACTGGAAAGAATGTGTTTTAGAAACTGCTTTGTGTTCTGTTAATTCATCTCACAGATTTACAACTCTCAAGATGCCTTTCGCTAAGACTGTTCTTGTGGAATTTGCAAAGTGATATTTGGAAGCCCATAGAGGGCTACGTTTAAAATGGAAATATCGTAAGATAAAAACCGAAAAGAAGCTTTCTGAGAAACTGTTTTGTGTTCTGGTAATTCATCTCACAGGGTTACACCTTTCTCCTCTAGAAGCCATTCTCTAAGACTGTTCTTGTGGAATTTGAAAAGTGATATTTCGAAGCCCATGGGGGCTATGGTGAAAAAGGAACTATCTTTCGTTAAAAACTGGAAACAAGATTTCTGAGAAACTGCTTTGTGTTCTGTTAATTCATCTCACAGAGTTACAGCTTTCCCCTCAAGAAGCCTTTCGCTAAGGCTGTTCTTGTGGAATTTGCTAAGTGATATTTGGAAGTCCATAGAGGGCAATGGTGAAAAAGGAAATATGCTAAGATAAAAACTGAAAAGAAGCTTTCTGAGAAACTTCTTTGCGTTCTGTTAATTGATATCACAGAGTTACAGCTTTCCCCTCAAGAAGCCTTCCGCTAAGGCTGTTCTTGTGGAATTTGCAGAGTGATATTTGGAAGCCTATAGAGGGCAATGGTGAGAAAGGAAATAACCTCACTTTAAAACTGGAAAGAAGCTTTCTGAGAAACTGCTTTGTGTTCTGTTAATTCATCTCACAGAGTTACAGCGTTCTCCTCAAGAAGCCTTTCGCTAAGTCTGTTCTTGTGGAATTTGAAAAGTGATATTTGGAAGCCCATAGAGGTCTATGGTGAAAAAGGAAATGTCCTAAGATAAAAACTGAAAAGAACCTTTCTGAGAAACTGCTTTGTGTTCTGTTAATTCATCTCACACGGTTACAGCTTTCCCGTCAAGAATCCATTCACTGGACTGTTCTTGTGGAATTTGCAAAGTGATATTGCAAGCCGATAGAGGGTTATGGCGAAAAGGGAAATATCCTAAGATAAAAACCGAAAAGAAGCTTTCTGAGAAACTGCATTGTGTTATCCTAATTCATCTCACAGAGTTTTAGCTTTCCCCTCAAGAAGTCATTCACTGAGACTGCTCCTGTGGAATTTGCCAGGTGATATTTCGAAGCCCTTATAGGGCTACTTTGAAAAAGGAAAACCTTCCGTTAAAAACGGGAAAGAATCTTTCTGAGAAACTGCTTGATGTTCTGTTAATTCATCTCACAGAGCTAGAGCTTTCCCCTCAAGAAGCCGTTCACTAAGTCTGTTCCTGTGGAATTTGCAAGGTGATAGTTGGAAGTCTATAGATGGCTACGGTGAAAAAGGAAATATGTTCCGTTAAAAACTGGAAAGAATCTTTCTGAGAAACTGCTTTGTGTTCTGTAAATTCATCTCACAGAGTTACAGCTTTCCCTTCAAGATGCCTTTCGCTAAGGCTGTTCTTGTGGAATTTGCAAAGTGCTGTTGGGAGCCACTAGAGGGTTATGGCGAAAAAGGAAATATCCTAAGATAAAAACCGAAAGGAAGCTTTCTGAGAAACTGCATTGTGTTTTGTTAATTCATCTCACAGAGTTACAGCTTTCCGCTCAGGAAGCCTTTCGCTAAGAGTGTTCTTGTGGTATTTGCAAAGTGATAATTAAAGTCCATAGAGGGCTATGGTTAAAAAGGAAATCTCTTCCGTTAAAAACTGGAAAGAAGCTTTCTGAGAAACTGCTTTTTGTTCTGTTAATTCATCCCACAGAGTAACAGCTTTCACCTGAAGAAGCCTTTCGCTAAGACTATTCTTGTGGAATTTGCAAAGTGATAGTTGGAAGCCCATACAGGGCTATGGTAAAAAAGGAAATCAATTCCGTTGAAAACTGGAAAGAAGCTTTCCGAGAAACGGCTCTGTGTTCTCTTAATTCATCTCACAGAGTAACAGCTTTCCCCTCAAGGAGCCAATCGCTAAGACTGTTCTTGTGGAATTTGCAAAGTGATATTTGGAAGCTCATGGAGGGTTATGGTGAAAAAGGAAATATATTCAGTTAAAAACTGGAAAGAAGCTTTCTGAGAAATGGCTTTGTGTTCTCCTAATTCATTTCACAGAGTTACAGCTTTCCCCTCACGAAGCCTTTCGATAAGACTGTTCTTGTGGAATTTGCACAGTGATATTTGAAGCCCATAGTGTGCTATGGTGAAAAAGGAAATCTCTTCTGTTAAAAGGGGAAAGAAGCTTTCTGAGAAAATGCATTGTGTTCTGTTAATTCATCTCACAGAGTTACAGCTTTCCCCTCAAGAAGCCTTTCGCTAAGACTGTTCTTGTGGAATTTGCAAAGTGATATTTAGAAGCCCATAGAGGGCTATGGAGAAAAAGGAAATATATTCAGGTAAGAACTGGAAAGAAGCTTTCTGAGAAACGACCTTGTGTTCTCTTAATTCATCTCACAGAGTTACAGCATTCCCCTCAAGAAGCCTATCGCTAAGACTGTTCTTGTGGAATTTGTAAAGTGATATTTGGAAGCCCATCGAGGGCTAAGGTGAAAACGGAAATATCCTAAGATGAAAACCGAAAACAAGCTTTCTGGGAAACTGTGTAGTGTTCTGTTAGTTCATCTCACAAAGTTACAGCTTTCCCCTCAAGAAGCCGTTCACTAAGACAGTTTTTGTGGAATTTGCAAAGTGATATTTGGAAGTCCTTAGAGGGCTATGGTGTAAAAGGAAATATCTTCATTTAAAAACTCGAAAGAAGCTTTCTGATTACAGCTTTTCCCTCAAGAAGCCTTTTGCTAAGACTGTTCTTGTGGAATTTGCAAAGTTATATTTGGAAGCCCATAGAGGGCTATGGTTACAAAGCGAATATCTTCAGTTGAAAACTGGAAAGAAGCTTTCTGAGAAACTGCTTTGTGTTCTGTTAATTCATCTCACAGAATTACAGCTTTCCCTCAAGAAGTCTTTCGCTAGGAATGTTCTTGTGTCATTTCGAAAGTGGTATTTAGAAGGCCAGAGAGGGAAATGGTGAATAAGGAAATATTTTCCGCTATAAACTGGAAAGAAGCTTTCTGAGAACGTGCTTTGTGTCCTGTTAATTCATCTCACAGAGTTACAGCTTTCTCCTCAAGAAGACTTTCGCTAAGACTGTTCTTGTGGAATTTGCAAAGTGATTTTAGAAACCCATAGAGGGTTAGGGCAAAAAGGAAATATTCTAAGATAAAAACCGAAAATAAGCTTTCTGAGAAACTGCATTATGTTCTCTTAATTCAACTCACAGAGTTATAGTTTTTCCCTCAAGAAGCCGTTCACTAAGATTGTTCCTGTGGAATTTTCAAGGTGATATTTGGGAGCCCATAGAGGGCTATGAAGAAAAAGGAAATATCTTCTGTTAAAAACTGGAAAGAATGTGTTTTAGAAACTGCTTTGTGTTCTGTTAATTCATCTCACAGATTTACAACTCTCAAGATGCCTTTCGCTAAGACTGTTCTTGTGGAATTTGCAAAGTGATATTTGGAAGCCCATAGAGGGCTACGTTTAAAATGGAAATATCGTAAGATAAAAACCGAAAAGAAGCTTTCTGAGAAACTGTTTTGTGTTCTGGTAATTCATCTCACAGGGTTACACCTTTCTCCTCTAGAAGCCATTCTCTAAGACTGTTCTTGTGGAATTTGCAAAGTGATATTTGGAAGCCCATAGAAGGCTATGGTGAAAAACGAATTATACTAAGATAAAAACCGAAAAGAAGCTTTATGAAAAACTGCTTTGGTTTTGTTAGTTCATCTCACAGTGTTACAGCTTTCCCCCCAAGAAGCCATTCACTAAGACTGTTCTTGTGGAATTTGGAAAGTGATATTTGGAAGCCAATAGAGGGCTATGGTGTAAATTGAAATATCTTCCGTAAAAAACTGGAAAGAAGCTTTCTGAGAAACTGCTTTGTGTTCTGTTAATTCATCTCACAGTATTACAGCTTTCCTCTCAAGAAGCCTTTCCCTAAGACTGTTCTTGTGGGATTTGCAAACTGATATTTTGAAACCAATAGAGGGCTATGGTGAAAATGGAAATATCCTAAGATAAAACAGAAAACAAGCTTTCTGAGAAACTGCTTTGTGTTCTGTTAGTTCATCTCACAGAGTTACAGATTCCCTCTCAAGAAGCCTTTCGCGAAGGCTGTTCTTGTTTTATTTGCAAAGTGATATTTGGAAGCCCATAGAGGGCTATGGTGAAAAAGGAAAAATCTTCCGTTAAAACCTGGAAAGAATGTTTCTGAGAAACTGCTTTGTGTTCTCTTAATTCATCTCACAGAGTTACAGCGTTCCCGTCAAGAAGCCGTTCACTAAGTCTGTTCCTGTGGAATTTGCAAGGTGATAGTTGGAAGTCTATAGATGGCTACGGTGAAAAAGGAAATATGTTCCGTTAAAAACTGGAAAGAATGTTTCTGAGAAACTGCTTTGTGTTCTGTTAATTCATCTCACTGAGTTACAGCTTTCCCCTCAAGAAGCCTTTAGCTAAGACTGTTCATGTGGAATTTGCAAAGTGATATTTGGAATCCCATACAGGGTTGTGGTGAAAAAGTAATTATCCTATGATAAAAACTGAAAAGAAGGATTCTCAGAAACTGTTTTGTGTTCTGTTAATTCATCTTACAGACTTACAGCTTTCCCCTCAAGAAGCCTTTCGATAAGACTGTTCTTGTGTAAATTACAAAGTGATATTTGAAACCCCTAGAGGGCTATGGTGAAAATGGAAATATCCTAAGATAAAAACCGAAAAGAAGGTTTCTGAGAAACTGCTTTGTGTTCTGTTAGTTCATCTCACAGAGTTACAGCTTTCCCCTCAAGAAACCTTTCGCTAAGACTGTTCTTGTGGAATTTGCAAAGTGATATTTGGAAGCCCCTAGAGGGCTATGGTGAAAAAGGAAATATCTTCCGTTAAAAATAAGAAAGAAGATTTCTGAAAAATTGTTTTGTGTTCTTTCAATTCATCTCACAGAATTACAGCTTTCCCCTCCAGAATCCTTTCGCTAAGACTGTTCTTGTGGAATTTGCAAAAGGTTTTTGGAAGCCCTTAGAGGGCTATGGTGAAAAAGGAAATATCCTAAGAAAAAAACTGAAAAAAACTTTCTGAGAAACTATTTTGTGTTCTGTTAATTCATCTCAAAGAGTTACAGTTTTTCCCTCAAGAAGCCTTTCGCTAAGTCTGTACTTGTGGAATTTGCAAAGTGATATTTGGAAGCCCATAGTGGGCTATGTTGAAAAAGGAAATATCTTCGGGTAAAAACTGGAAAGAAGCTTTATGAGAATCTGCTTTGTGTTCTGTTAATTCATCTCACAGTTACAACTTTCCCATCAAGAAGCCTTTCGCTAAGACGTTTCTTGTGAAACTTGCAAAGGTATATTTGGAAGCCCATAGAGGGCAATGGAATAAAAGGAAATATCCTCCGTTAAAAACTGGAAAGAAGCTTTCTGAGAAACTGCTTTGTGTTCTGTTAATTCATCTCACAGAGTTACAGCTTTCCCCTCAAGAAGTCGTTCACTAAGACTTTTCTTGTGGAATTTGCACAGTGATATTTGGAGGCCCATTGAGGGCTATGGTGAAAAAGAAAACATCCTAAGATAAAAACTGAAATGAAGCTTTCTGTGAAACTGCTTTGTGTTGTGTTAATTCATCTCACAGAGTTACAGCTTTGCCCTCAAGAAGTCGTTCACTAAGACAGTTCTTGCGAAATTTGCAAAATGATATTTGGAAGCCCATAGAAGGCTATGGTGAAAATGGAAATATCCTAAGATAAAAACCGAAAAGAAACTGTCTGAGAAACTGCTTTGTTTTGTGTTAGTTTATCTCACAGAGTTACAGCTTTCCCCTCAAGAAGTCGTTCACTAAGGCTGTTCTTGTGAAATTTGCAAAGTGATATTTGGAAGCTCATGGAAGGCTATGGTGAAAATGAAAATATCTTCCGTTAAAAACTGGAAAGAAGCATTCTGAGAAACTGCCGTGTGTTCTGTTAATACATCTCCCCGAGTTACAGCTTTCCCCTCAAGAACCCTCTCGCTAAGGCTGTTCTTGTGGAATTTGCAAAGTGATATTTGGAAGCCCTTAGAAGGCTATGGTGAAAAAGGAAATATCCACCGTTACAAACTGGAAAGAAGATTGCTGAGAAACTGCTTTGTGTTTTGTTTATTCATCTCACAGAATTACAGCTTTTCCCTCAGAAACCTTTCGCTAAGATTGTTCTCGTAGAGCTTTCAAAGTGATATTTGGAAGCCCATATAGGACTACGGAGAAAAAGGAAATATCCTCCGTTAAAAACTTTAAAGAAGCTTTCTGAGAAACTGCTTTATGTTCTGTTAATTCATCTCACAGAGTTACAGTTTACCCTCAAGCAGCCGTTCACTCAGACTGCTCTTGTTGAATTTGCAAAGAGATATTGGAAGCCCATAGAGGGTTATGGCAAAAAAGGAAATATCCTAACATAAAAACCGAAAAGAAGCTTTCTGAGAAAGTTCTCTTAATTCATCTCACAGAATTACAACATTCCCCTCAAGAAGCCATTCACCTAGACTGTTCCTGTGGAGTTTGCAAGGTGATAGTTGGATGCCCATACAGGTCTACGGAGAAAAAGGAAATATGTTGCGTTAAACACTTGAAAGAATCTTTCTAGGAAACTGCTTTGTGTTCTCTTAATTCATCTCACCGAGTTACAGCTTTCCCCTCAAGAAGCCTTTCGCTAAGACTGTTCATGTGGAATATGTAAAGTGATATTTGGAATCCCATAGAGGGCTATGGTGAAAAAGGAAATATCCTAAGGTAAAAACTGAAAAGTAGGTTTCTGAGAAAATGTTTGTGTTCTGTTAATTCATCTTACAGAGTTACAGCTCTACCCTCAAGAAGCCTTTCGCTAATACTCTTCTTCTGGAATTTGCAAAGTCATATTTGGAAGCCCATAGAGGGCTTTGGTGAAAAAGGAAATATCCTAAGATAAAAAACGAAAAGAAGGTTTCTGAGAAACCGCTTTGTGTTCTGTTAGTTCATCTCACAGAGTTACATCTTTCCCGTCCAGAATCCTTTCGCTAAGACTGTTCTTGAGGAACTTGCAAAATGTTTTTGGAAGGCCATAGAGGGCTATGCTGAAAAAGGAAATATCCTAAGATAAAAACTGAAAAGAAGCTTCCTGAGAAACTGCTTTGTGTTCTGTTAATTCATCTCAGAGAGTTACGGCTTTCCCTTCAAGAAATCTTTCACAAAGACTGTTCTTGTTTAATTTGCAAAGTGATATTTGGAAGACCATAGAGGGCTATGTGGAAAAAGGAATTATAGTAAGATAAAATCCGTAAAGAAGCAATTTGAGAAACTGCTTTGTGTTCTGTTAATTCATCTCAGATAGTTACAGATTTACCCTCAAGAGGCCGTTCACTAAGACTGTTCTTCTGAAATTTGGGAAGTGATATTTAGAATCCCACAGAGGGCTATGGTGAAAAAGGAAATATTTTCCGTTAAAAACTGGAAAGAAGGTTTCTGAGAAACTGCTTTGTGTTCTGTTAATCCATCTCACAGAGTTCCAACATTTCCCTCTAAAAGCCTTTCGCTAAGGCTGTTGTTGTCGAATTTGCAAAGTGATATTTGGAAGCCCATAGAGGGCTATGGTGAAAAAGGAAATATCTTCAGTTAAAAACTGGAAAGAAGCTTTCTGAGAAACTGCCATGTGTTCTGATAATAGACCTCACCTAGTTACAGATTTCCCCTCAAGAAGACTTTCGCTAAGACTGTTCTTGTGGGATTTGCAAAGTGATATTCGGAAGCCCATAGAGGTCTATGGTGAAAAAGGAAATATCGTAAGATAAAAACTGAAAAGAAGCTTTCTGAGAAACTGCTTTGTGTTCAGTTAATTCATCTCACATAGTTAAAACTTTCCCCACAGGAAGCCTTTCGCTAAGGCTGTTCTTGTGAAACTTGCAAAGTGATATTTGGAAGCCCATAGAGGGCTATGGAATAAAATGAAATATCCTCCGTTAAAAACTGGAAAGAAGCTTTCTGACAAACTGCTTTCTGTTCTGTTAATTCATCTCACAGAGTTACAGCTTTCCCCTCAAGAAGCCGTTCACTAAGACTTTTCTTGTTGAATTTGCATAGTGATATTTGGCGGCCCATAGAGGGCTAGGGTGAAAAAGAAAACATCCAAAGATAAAAACTGAAATGAAGCTTTCTGTGAAACTGCTTTGTGTTCTGTTAATTCATCTCACAGAGTTACAGCTTTCCATTCAAGAAGTCGTTCACTAAGACTGTTCTTGTGAAATTTGCAAAATGATATTTGGAAGCCCATAGAGGACTATGGTGAAAATGGAAATATCCTAAGATAAAAACCGAAAAGAAGCTGTCTGAGAAACTGCTTTGTGTTGTGTTAGTTTATCTCACAGACTTACAGCTTTCCCATCAAGAAGTCGTTCACTAAGACTGTTCTTGCGGAATGTGCAAAGTGATATTTGGAAGGCCATAGAAGGCTATGGTGAAAATGAAAATATCTTCCGTTAAAAACTGGAAAGAAGCATTCTGAGAAACTGCCGTGTGTTCTGTTAATACCTCTCACCGAGTTACAGCTTTCTTCTCAAGAAGCCTTTCGCTAAGACTGTTCTTGTGGGATTTGCAAAGTGATATTTGGAAGCCCGTAGACGGCTACGGTGAAAAAGGAAATATTTTGCGTTAAATTCTGGAAAGAATGTTTCTGAGAAACTGCTTTGTGTTCTGTTAATTCATCTCACAGAGTTACAGCTTTCCCCTCAAGAAGACTTTCGCTAAGACTGTTCATGTGGAATTTGCAAAGTGATATTTGGAATCCCATAGAGGGCTATGGTGAAAAAGGAAATATCCTAAGGTAAAAACTGAAAAGTAGGTTTCTGAGAAAATGTTTTGTGTTCTGTTAATTTATCTTACAGAGTTACAGCTTGACCCTCAAGAAGCCTTTCGCTAATACTGTTCTTCTGGAATTTGCAAAGTGATATTTGGAACCCCTATAGCGCTATGGTAAAAATGGAAATATCGCAAGATAAAAAATGAAAAGAAGGTTTCTGAGAAACTGCTTTGCATTCTGTTAATTCGTCTCACAGATTTACAGCTTTC
The DNA here is from genome assembly GCF_047675955.1 of Chlorocebus sabaeus. Classification (NCBI taxonomy): domain Eukaryota; kingdom Metazoa; phylum Chordata; class Mammalia; order Primates; family Cercopithecidae; genus Chlorocebus; species Chlorocebus sabaeus. Next base: position 720,240 of record NW_027328314.1, on the reverse strand, counting down.
CCCTCCAGAATCCTTTCGCTAAGACTGTTCTTGTGGAATTTGCAAAATGTTTTTGGAAGCCCATAGAGGGCTATGCTCAAAAAGGAAATATCCTAAGATAAAAAATGAAAAGAAGCCTTCTGAGAAACTGCTTTCTGTTCTGTAAATTCATCTCAGAGAGTTACAGCTTTCCCCTCAAGAAGTCTTTCACAAAGACTGTTCTTGTGTAATTTGCAAAGTGATATTTGGAAGACCATAGAGGGCTATGTTGAAAAAGGAAATATAGTAAGACAAAATCCGAAAAGAAGCTTTCTGAGAAACTGCTTTCTGTTCTGTTAATTCATCTCAAAGGGTTACAGTTTTCCCTCATGAGTCCGTTCACTAAGACTGTTCTTCTGAAATTTGGAAAGTGATATTTAGAATCTCATAGAGGGCTGTGGTGAAAAAGGAAATATTTTCCGTTAAAAACTGTAAAGAAGCTTTCTGATAAACTGCTTTGTGTTCTGTTAGTTTAACTCACAGAGTTACAGCTTTCCTTTCAAGAAGCAGTTCACTGAGACAATTCTTGTGAAATTTGCAAAGTGATATTAGAAAACTCACAGAGGGCTATGGTGAAAAAGGAAATATCTTCCGTTAAAAACTTGAAAGAAGCTTTTTGTGAAACTGCCGTGTGTTCTGTTAAAGCATCTCACTGAGTTACAGCTTTCCCCTCAAGAAGGCTTTCGCCAAGACAGTTCTTGTGGGATTTGCAAAGTGATATTTGAAAGCCCATAGAGGGCTACGGTGAAAAAGGAAATATCTTTCGTTAAAAACTGGAAAGAAGATATCTGAGAAACTACTTTGTGTTCTGTTAATTCATCTCACAGAGTTACAGTTTTCCCCTCCAGAAGTCTTTCGCTTACACTGTTCTTGTGGAATTTGCAAAGTGATATTTGGAATCCCATAGAGGGCTATGGTGAAAAAAAAAAAATATCCTCCATTAAAAACTAGAAAGTAGATTGCTGAGAAACAGCTTTTTGTTCTGTTAATTCATCTCACAGAGTTACAGCTTTCCCCTCCAGAAGCCGTTCACTAAGACTGTTCTTGTGGAATTTGCAAAGTGATATTTGGAAGCCCACAGTGGGCTATGGTGAAAAAGGAAACATCCTAAGACAAAAACTGAAAAGAAGCTTTCTGAGAAACGACTTTGTGTTCTGTTAATTCATCTCACAGTGTTACTGTTTTCCCCTCCAGAAACCTTTCGCTAACACTGTTCTTGTGGAAATTGCAAAGTGATATTTGGAAGCCCAGAGAGAGCTATGGTGAAAAAGGAAATACCTTCAGTTAAAAAATGAGAAGAAGCTTTCCGAGAAACTGCTTTGTGTTCTGTTTATTCATCTCAAAGAGTTACAGCTTTCCCCTCAAGAAGCCTTCCGCTAAGACTGTTTTTGAGCAATTTCCAAAGTGATATGTGGAAGCCCATAGACGGCTATGGTGAAAATGGAAATATCCTAAGATACTAACCGAAATGAAGCTGTCTGAAAAACTGCTTTGTGTTCTGTTAGTTCATCTCACAGAGCTACAGCTTTCCCCTAAAGAAGCCGCTCACTAAGACTGTTTTGTGAAATTTGGAAAGTGAAATTTGGAAACCCATAGAGGACTATGGTGAAAAAGGAAATATGTTCCGTTAAAAACTGGAAAGAAGCATTCTGAGAAAGTGCCGTGTGTTCTGTTAATACGTCTCACTGAGTTACAGCTTTCCTCTCAAGGAGCCTTTCGCTAAGACTGTTCTTCTGGGATTTGCAAAGTGATAGTTGGAAGCCCATAGATGACTATGTTGGGAAAGGAAATATCTTCCGTTAAAAACTGGAAAGAAGATTTGTGCGAAAATGCTTTGTGTTCTGTTAATTCATCTCACAGAGTTAGAGCTTTCCCCTTAACAAGCCTTTCGCTAAGACTGTTCTTGTGAAATTTGCAAAGTGATATTTGGAAGCCATTAGAGGGCTATGGTGAAAAAGGAAATACCTTCAATTAAAAACTAGAAAGAAGCTTTCTGAGAAACTGCTTTGTGTTCTGTTAATTCATCTCAGTGTGTTACAGCTTTCACCTCAAGAAGCCTGTCGCTAAGATTCTTCTTGTGGAACTTCCAAAGTGATATTTGGAAGCCCTTAGAGGGCTATGGTGAAAAAGAAATATCTTCCGTTAAAAACCGGAAAGAAGATTTCTGAAGAACTTCTTTGTGTTCTGTTAATTTATCTCACAGAGTTACAGCTTTTGCCTCAAGAATCCTTTTGCTAAGACTGTTCTTTTGGCATTTCCAAAGTGATATTTGGAAGCCCATAGAGGGCTATGGTGAAAAAGGAAATATCTTCCGTTAAAAACTGGAAAGAATCTTTTTGAGAAACTGCTTTGTGTTCTGTTAATTCATCTCACAGAGTTACAGCTTTCTCCGCAAGAAACCGTTCACTAAGGCTGTTCTTGTGGAGTTTGCAAAGTGATATTTGGAAGCCCATAGAGGGCTATATTGAAAAAGGAAATATGCTATGATAAAAACTGAAAAGAAGGTATCTGAGAAACTGCTATGTGTTCTGTTAATGATCTCACAGAGTTACAGCTTTCCCTTCAAGAAGCCTTTCGCTAAGTCTGTTCTTGTGGATTTTGCAAAGGGATATTTGGAAGCCCATAGAGGGCTGTGGTGAAAAAGGAAGGATCTCAGGTAAAAAACTGGAAATAAGCTTTCTAAGAAACTGCTTTGTGTTCTCTTAATTCATCTCACAGAGTTACAGCTTTCCCTTAAAGAAGCCTTTGGCTAACGCTGTTCTTATGGAATTTGGAAAGTGATATTTGGTAGTCCTTAGAGGACTATGGTGAAAAAGGAAATATCTTCCGTTAAAAACTGGAAAGAAGCTTTCTGAGAAACTTCTTTGTGTTCTGTTAATTCATCTCACAGAGTTACATCTTTCCCTTTAATAAGCCGGTCGCTAAGACTGTTCTTGTGGAATTTGCAAAGTGATATTTGGAAGCACATAGAGGACTGTGATGAAAAAGAAAATATCTTCCGTTAAAAACTGGAAAGAAGCTTTCTGATAAACTGCTTTGTGTTCTGTTAATTCATCTCACAGAGTTACAGCTTTGCCTTCAAGAATCCTTTCTCTAAGTCTGTTCTTGTGGAATTTGCAAAGTGATATTTGGAAGCCCCTAGAGGGCTATGACTGAAAAGGAAATATCTACCATTAAAAACTGGAAAGAAGCTTTCAGAGAAACTCTTTGTGTTCTGTTAATTCATCTCACAGAGTTACTGCTTTCCCGTCAAAGAGCCTTTCGCTAAGATTGTTCTTTTGGAATTTGCAATGTGATATTAGGAAGCCCATAGAGGGCTAAGGTGAAATAGGAAAGATCTTCCGTTAAAAACTGGAAAGAAGCATTCTGAGAAACTATTTTGTGTTCTGTTAATTCATTTCACAGAGTTACAGCTTTCCCATCAAGAAGCCTTTCGCTAAGGCAGTTCTGGTGGTTTTTGGAAAGTTATATTTGGAAGACCATAGCGGGTTATGGTGAAAAAGGAAATATCTTCAGTTTAAAACTGGAAAGAAGCTTTCTGAGAAACTGCTTTGTGTTCTCTTAATTCATTTCACAGAGTTACTGCTTTCCCCTCAAGAGGCCTTTCGGTAAGACTGTTCTTGTGGAATTTGCAAAATGATATTTGGAATCCCATGAAGGGCTACGATGAAAAAGGAAATGTCTTCCATTAAAAACTGCAAAGAAGCTTTCTGAGAAACTGCTTTGTGTTCTGTTAATTCATCTCACCGAGTACCAGCTTTCCCCTCAAGAAGACTTTCGCTAATGCTGTTCTTCTGGAATTTGGAAAGTGATACTTGGAAGCCCATAGAGGGCTACGGTTAAAAAGGAAATATCTTATTTAAAAACAGGAAAGAAGTTTTCTGAGGAATTGCTTTGTGTTCTGTTAATTCATCTCACAGAGTTACAGCTTTCCCCTCAAGAAGCCTTTCGCTAAAGCTGTTCTTGTGGAATCTGCAAAGTTATATTTGGAAGCCCTTAGAGGGCTATGTTGAAAAAGGCAATATCTTTCTTTAAAAATCGGAAAGAGGCTTTCTGAGAGACTGCGTTGTGTTCTCTTAATTCATCTGACAGAGGTACAGCTTTCCCCTCAAGAAGCCTTTCGCTAAGTCTGTTCTTGTGGAATTGCAAAGTGATATTTGGAAGCCCCTAGAGGGCTATTGTTGAAAAGGAAATATATTCCGTTAAAAACTGGAAAGACGTTTTCAGAGAAACTCCTTTGTGTTCTGTTAATTCATCTCAAAGAGTTACAGCTTTCCCCTCAAGAAGCCTTTCGCTAAGATTGTTCTTTTGGAATTTGCAAAGTGATATTAGGAAGCCCATAGAGGGCTAAGGTGAAATAGGAAAGATCTTCCGTTAAAAACCGGAAAGAAGCTCTCTGAGAAACTATTTTGTGTTCTGTTAATTCATTTCACAGAGTTACAGGTTTACCCTCAAGAAGACTTTCGCTAAGACTGTTCTTGTGGAATTTGCAAAGTGATATTTGGAAGTCCATAGAGGGCTATGGTGAAGAAGGAAATATCTTCCGTTAAAAACTGGAAAGAAGCTTTCTGAGAAACTGCTTTGTGTTCTGTTAATTCTTCCCTCAGAGTTACAGCTTTGCACTCAAGAAGCCTTTCGCTAAGACTGTTCTTGTGGAATTTGCAATGTCATATTTGTAAGCCCATAGAGGGCTACAGAGAAAAAGGAAATATCCTAAGACAACAACTGAAAAGAAGCTTTCTCAGAAACTGCTTTGTGTTCCGTTAATTCGTCTCACAGAGTTACAGCTTTTCCCTCAAGATCCCGTTCACTAAGACTGTTCTTGTGAAATTTGCAAAGTGATATTTGGAAGCCCATAGAGAGCTATGGTGAAAAAGGAAATATCCTATGATAAAAACTAAATAGAAGGTATCTGAGAATTTGCTTTGTATTCCGTTAATTCATCTCACAGCGTTACTGATTTCCCCTCAAGAACCTTTTTGCTAAGAGTGTTCTTGTGTAACTTTCAAAGTGATATTTGGAAGCCCACAGAGGGATATGGTGAAAAAGGAAATATCTTCACTTAAAAACTGGAAAGAAGCTTTCTGAGAAGCTGCTTTGTGTTCTGTTAATTCATCTCACACAGTTACAGCTTTCCCCTCAGGAAGCCTTTCGCTAAGAATTTTCTTGTAGAATTAGCAAAGTGATATTTGGAAGCCCATAGAGGGCTAGGGTGAAAAAGGAAATATCTTCAGTTAAAAACTGAAAAGACGCTTTCTGAGAAACTGCTCTTTCTTCTGTTAATTCATCTCACACAGTTACAGCTTTCCCCACAAGAAGCCATTCGCTAAGACTGTTCTTGTGGAATGTGCAAAGTGATATTTGGAAGCCCATAGAGGGCTATGATGAAAAAGGAAATATCTTCTGTTAAAAACTGGAAAGAAGCTTTCTGAGAAAATGCTTTGTGTTGCGATAATTCATCTCACAGAGTTACAGCTTTCCCCTCAAGAAGCATTTCGCTTAGACTGTTCTTGTGGAATTCGCAAAGTGATACTTGGAAGCCCATAGAGGGCTACGGTGAAAATGAAATATCTTCCCTTAAAAAGTGGAAAGAAGCTTTCTGAGAAACTGCTTTGTGTTCGATTAATTCATCTCTCGGTTACTGCTTTCCCGTCAAGAAGCCTTTCGCTATGACTGCTCTTGTGGAATTTGCAAAGTGATATTTGGAAGGCCATAGAGGGTTAAGGTGAAAAAGGAAATATCGTCCATTAAAAAGTGGTAAGAAGCTTTCTGAGAAACTGCTTTGTGTTGTGTTAATTCATCTCACAGAGTTACAGCTTTCCCTTCAAGAAGTTTTTCGCTAAGACTCTTCTTGTGGAATTGGCAAAGTGATATTTGGAAGCCCATAGAGGTCTATGGTGAAAAAGGAAATATCTTCCGTTAAAAACTGGAAAGAAGCTTTCTAAGAAACTGCTTTGTGTTCTGTTAATTCATCTCACAGTGTCACTACTTTCACCTAAAGAAGCCTTTCGCTAAGATTGTTCTTATGGAATTTTCATAGTGATATTTTCAAGCCCATGGAGGGCTAAGGTGAAAAAAGAAATATCCTAAGATAAAAACTGAAAAGAAGCATTCTGAGAAACTACTTTGTGTTCTGTTAATTCATCTCACAGAGGTACAGCTTTCTCCTCAAGAAGCCAGTTGCAGACATTATTCTTGTGGAACGTGCAAAGTGATATTTGGAAGCCCATAGAGGGCTAGGAAGAAAAATGAAATATCCTAAGATAAAAACTGCAAAGAAGCTTTGGAAAACTGCTTTGTGTTCTGTTAATTCATCCAACAGAGTTAAAGCTTTACCCTCAAGAAGCCTTTCGCTAAGACTGTTCTTGTGGATTTTGCAAAGTGGTATTTGGAACCCCTAGAGGGCTATGGTGAAAAAGGAAATATCTTCAGTTTAAAACTGGAAAGAAGCGTTCTGAGAAACTGCTTTGTTTTCTGTTAATTCATCTCACAGAGTTACAGCTTTTCTCTCAAGAAGGCTTTCGCTAAGACTGTTCTTGTGGAATTTGCAAAGTGACATTTGGAAGCCCATAGAGGGCTATGGAGAAAAATGAAATATCTTCAGTTAAAGACTGGAAAGAAGCTTTCTGAGAAACTCCTTTGTGGTCTCTTAATTCATCTCACAGAGTTACAGCTTTCCCCTCAGGAAGCCTTTCGCTAAGACTATTCTTGTGGAATTTTCAAAGTGATATTTGGAAACCGATAGATGGCTATGGTGAAAAAGGATATTTCTTCAGTTAAAAACGGAAAATAGGCTTTCAGAGAAACTGGTTTGTGATATGTGACTTCCACTCACTGAGTTACAGCTGTGTTTCGTAGAGCTGTTTTCTAGCCTTATTACTGTGGAATCTGAGAACTGTTATTTCGGATCCCTTTGAAAACTATCGGGACAAAGGAAATATCGACCGCTAAATGTGAGAAAGAAGCTTTCTGAGAAACTTCTTTGTGTTCTGTGAATTCATCTCACAGAGTTACAGCTTTCCATTCAATAAGCCTTTCGCTGAGACTGTTCTTCTGGTATTTGCAAAGTGATATTTGGAATCCAATAGAGGGCTGTGGTGAAAAGGAAATATCTTCAGTTGAAAACTGGAAAGAAGCTTTCTGAGAAACTGTTTTATGGTCTGTTCATTCATCTCAAAGAGTTACAGCTCTCCCCTCAGGAAGCCTTTCGCTAAGACTGTTCTTGTGGAATTTGCAAAGTGATATTTGAAAGCACATAGAGGGCTATGGTTGAAAAGGAAATATCCTAACATAAAAACTGATAAGAAGCTTTGTGAGAAACTGCTTTGTTCTGTTAATTCACCTCACTGAGTTACAGTTTGCCCTAAAGAAGTCTTTCACTAAGACTGTTCTTGTGGAATATGCAAAGTGATATTTGCAACCTCTTAAAGGGCTACGGTGAAAAAGGAAATATCTTCAGTTAAAAACTGGAAAGAAGCTTTCTGAGAAACTGCTTTCTGTTCTGTTAATTCATCTCACAGAGTTACAGCTTTCCTCTAAAGAAGCCATTCACGAAGACTGTTCTTGTGGAATTTGCAAAGTGTGATTTGGAAGCCCATTGAGGGCTATGGTGAAAAAGGAAATATCTCCTGATAAAAACTGAAAAGAAGCTTTCTGAGAAATTGCTTTGTGTTCTTTGAATTCATCTAACAGATTTACAGCTTTCCCCTAATGAAGCCGTTTACTAAGACAGTTCTTGTGGAATTTGAAATGTGATACTTAGAAGCCCATAGAGGTCTATGGTGAAAAAGGAACTATCCTAAGATAAAAACTGAATAGAAGCATTCTGAGAAACTTCTTTTTGTTCTGTTAATTGATCTACCGAGTTACAGCTTTCCCCTCAAGAAGCCGTTCACGAAGACTGTTCTTGGAGAATTTGCAAAGTGATATTGGGAAGCCCAAAGAGGGCTATGGTGGAAAAGGAAATATCCTAAGATAAAAACTAAAAAGAAGCTTTCTGAGAAACTGCTTTGTGTTCTGTTAATTCATCTCACAGCGTGACAGCTTTACCCTCAAGAATCCATTCACTAATACTGTTCTTGAGGAATTTGTAAAGTGATATTTGGAAGCCCATAGTGGGCTACAGTTAAAAAGGAAATATTTTCTGTAAAAAACTGTAAAGAAACTTTCTGAAAAACTGCTTGTGTTCTGTTAATTCATCTCACTGAGTTACAGCTTTCCCCTCAAGAAACCTTTCCTAAGACCGTTCTTGTGGAATTTACAAAGTGATATTTGGAAGCCAGAGAGGTCTAAGGTGAAAAAGGAACTGTCCTCAGATAAAAACTTAAAAGAAGCTTTCTGAGAAACTACTTTGGGTTCTGTTAATTCATCTCACATGGTTAAAGCTTTCCCCTCAAGAAGCCTTTCGCTAAGACTGTTCTTGTGGAATTTTCAAATTGATATTTCGAAGCACATAGAGGGCTATGGTGAAAAAGGAAATGTCCTCAGATAGAAATTGGAAGGAAGCTTTCTGAGAAATTGCTTTGTGTTCTGTTAATTCATCCCACAGATTTACAGCTTTCCCCTCAAGAAGTCGTTCACTAAGAGTGTTCTTGGGGAATTTGCAAAGTCATATTTGAAAGCCAGTAGAGGTCTATGGTGAAAAAAAAACATGTCTCAGTTAAAAACTGGAAAGAAGCTTGGTGAGAAACTGCTCTGTGTTCTGTTAATTCATCACACACAGTTACAGCTTTCCCCTCAGGAAGCCTTTCGCAAAGACTGTTCTTGTGGAATTTGCAAAGTGATATTTGGAATCCCTTAGAGGGCTAAGGTGAAAAAGGAAATATCGTCTGTTGAAAACTGGAAAGAAGCTTTCAGAGAAACTGATTTGTGTTCTGTTAATTCATCTCACAGAATTACAGCTTTCCCTTCAAGAAGCCGTTCACTAAGAATGTTGCTGTGGAATTTGCAAAGTGATATTTGGAAGTCTTTAGAGGGCTAAGGTGAAAAAGGAAATATCTTCAGTTAAAAAACTGGAAAGAAGCTTTCTGAGAGACTGCTTTGTTTTCTGTTAATTCATCTCATAGAGTTACAGCTTTCCCCTCAAGAAGCCTTTCGCTAAGACACTTCTTGTGGAATTTGCAAAGTGATATTTGGAAGCCCATTGTGGGCTATGGTGAAAAAAGAAACATTCTAACATAAAAACTAGAAAGAAGCTTTTGAGAAACTGCTTTGTGTTCTGTTAATTCATCTTACAGAATTACAGCATTCCCCTCAAAAAGCCTTTTGCTAAGACTGTTCTTGTGGAATTTGCAAAGTGATATTTGGAAGCCCATAGAGAGCTAAGGAGAAAAAGGATGTATCTTCCGATAAAAACTGAAAAGAACCTTTCTGAGAAACTGCTTTGTGATATGTGACTGCCAGTCACTGAGTTACAGCTGTATTTCGTAGAGCTGTGTGCTAGCCTTATTTCTATGGAATCTGAGGACTGTTATTTCGAATCCCTTTGAAGACTATAGGGATAAAGGAAATATCCTCTGCTAAAAGTGAGAAAGAAGCTTCTGAGAAACTTCTTTGTGATCTGTGAATTCATCTCACAGAGTTACAGCTTGACCCTCAAGAAGTTTTTCGCTAACACTTTTCTTGGGGAATTTGCAGAGTGATATTTGGAAGCCCATAGAGGGCTTTGGTGAAAAATTGAATATCCTAACATAAAAACTGAAAAGAAGCTTTCTGAGAAACTGCTTTGTGTTCTATTAATTCATCTCACTGTGTGACAGCTTTACCCTCAAGAAGCCGTTCCCTAAGACTGCTTTTGTGTAATTTGCAACGTGATATTTGGAAGCCCTCAGAGGGCTACGGTGAAAAAGGAAATATCTTCAGCTAAAAACTGGAAAGCAGCTTTCTGAGAAACTGTTTTGTGTTCTGTTAATACATCTCACAAAGTTACAGCTTTCCCGTCAAGAAGCCTTTCGCTAAGACTGTTCTTGCGAAATTTGCAAAGTGATATTTGGAAGCCCATAGAGGTCTACGATGAAAAAGGAAATAACTTCAATTAAAATCTGCAAAGAAGCTTTCTGAGAAACTGCTTTGTGTTCTGATAATTCCTCTCAAAGTGTTAGAGCTTTACCCTCAAGAAGACTTTTGTTAACATTGTTTTGTGTAATTTTCAAAGTGATATTTTAAGCCCAAATAGGGCTATGGTGAAAAAGGCAATATCCTAAGATAAAAAGTGCAAAGAAGCTTTCTGAGAAACTCCTTTGTGTTCTGTTGATTCATCTCAAAGAGTTACAGCTTTCCCCTCAGCAAGCCTTTCGCTAAGACGTTTCTTGTGGAATTTGCAACGTGATATTTGTAAGCCCTTAGAGGTCTAATGTGAAAAAGGAGATATCCTACGATAAATACTGAAAAGACGTTTGCTGAGAAACTGCTTTGTGTTCTGTTAATTCATCTCAGGCAGTTACAGCTTTCCCCTCAAGAAGCCTTTCGCTAAGACTGTTCTTTTGGAATTTGCAAAGTGATATTTGGAAGACCATAGAGGGCTACTTTGAAAAAGGAAATATCTTCAGTTAACAACTGGAAAGAAGCTTTCTGAGAAACTGCTTTGTGTTCTTTTAATTCATCTCACAGAGTTACAGCTTTCCCCTCAAGTAGCCTTTCCCGAAGACTGCTCTTGTGGAATTTGCAAAGTGATATTTGGAAGCCCATAGAGGGCTATGGTGAAACAAGAAATATCTTCAGTTACAAACTGGGAAGAAGCTTTCTGAGAAACTGCTCTGTGTTTTGTTAATTCATGTCAACGTCTTACACCTTTGCCCTCAAGAAGACTTTTGTTAAGACTGTTCTTGTTTAATTTTCAAAGTGATATTTTTAAGCCTATATAGGGCTACGGTGAAAAAGGAAATATCCTAACATAAAAACTGGAAAGAATCTTTCTGAGAAACCGCTTTGTGTTCTGTTAATACATCTCACAGAGCTACAGTTTTTCCCTCAAGAAGCCTTTCGCTAAGACTGTTCTTGTGGAATTTGCAAAGTCATATTTGTAAGCCCATAGATGGTTATGGTGAAATAGGAAATATCTTCAGTTAAAAATTGGAAAGAGGCTTTCTTAGAAACTGCTTTGTGATCTGTTAATTCATTTCAAAGAGTTACAGCTTTCCCCTCAAGAATCCTTTCGATAAGAGTGTTCTTCTGGAATTTGCAAAGTGATATTTGGAAGCCCTTAGATGGCTATGCTGAAAAAAGATATATCTTCAGTTAAAAACTTAAAAGAAGGTTTCTGAACTGCTTTTTGATATATGACTTCCACTCACTGAGTTACAGCTGTATTTCTTAGAGCTGTTTGCTAGCCTAATTTCTGTGGAATCTGAGAACTGTTATTTCGGATCCCTTTGAAGACTGTAGGGCCAAAGGAAATATCCGTCGCTAAAAGTTAGAAAGTAGCTTTCTGAGAAACTTCTTCGTGACCTGCGAATTCATTTCACAGAGTTACAGCTTTCCTCTCAAGAAGCCTTTCGCTAAGATTATTCTTGCGCAATTTGAAAAATGATATTTGGAAGCCAAAAGACGGCTATGGTGAAAACGAAATATCCTCAGATAAAAACTGGAAAGAAGCTTTCTGAGAAACTGCTTTGTGTTCTTTTAATTCATCTCACAGACTTACAGCTTTCCCCTCAAGAAGTCTTTCGCTAAGATTGTTCTTGTAGAATTTGCAAAGTGATATTTGGAAGCACATAGAGGGCTATGGTGAAAAAGGATATATCTTCAGATAAAAACTGTAAAGAAAATTCCTGAGAAACTGCTTTGTGTTCTGTTAATTCACCTAACAGAGTTACAGCTTTCCCCTCTGGAAGCCTTTCGCTAAGACTGTTCTTGTTGTATTTTCAAAGTGATATTTTGAAGCCCAAAGACGGCTACGGTGAAAAAGGATATAGTTTCAGTTAAAAACTGAAAGAGGCTTTCTGAGAAATGGTTTAGTATTATGTGACTTCCACTCACTGAGTTACAGCTGTATTTCCTAGAGCTGTTTTATAGCCTTATTTCTATGGAATCAGAGAACTGTTATTTTGGATCCCTTTGAAGACTATAGGGCCAAAGGAAATATCTGCCGCTAAAAGTGAGAAAGAAGCTTTCTGAGAATCTGCTCTGAGATCTGTGAATTCACCTCACAGAGGTACAGCATTCCACTCAAGAAGCCTTTCGCTAGGACTGTTCTTTTTGAATTTGCAAAGTGATATTTGGAAGCCCATAGACGGCTGTGATGAAAAAAGAAATATCTTCAGTTAAAAAATGGAAAGAAGCTTTCTAAGAAACTGCTTTGTGTTCTGTTAATTCATCTCAAAGAGTTACAGCTTTACACTCAAAAAGACTTTTGCTAAGACTCTTCCTGTGTAATACTCATAGTGATATTTGTAAGCCCTTATAGGGCTATGGTGAAGAAGGAAATATCCTAAGATAAAACCTGAAAAGAAGCTTTCTGAGAAACTGCTTTGTGTTCTGTTAATTCACCTCACAGAGTTACAGTTTTCCCCTTAAGAAGCCTTTCGGTAAGACTGTTCTTGTGGAATTTGCAGAGTGGTATTTGTGAGCCCATAGAGGGTCATGGTGAAAAAGGAAATATCCTAAGATAAAAACTGAAAAGAATTTTCTAAGAAACTGCTTTGTGATATGTGACTTCCACTCACTGAGTGAGAGCTATATGTCGTAGAGCTGTTTGCTAACCTTATTTCTGTGGAATCTGAGAAGGGATAATTCGGTTCCCTTTGAAGACTATAGGGCCAAAGGAAATATCCGCCATAAAAGTGAGAAAGAAGCTTTCTGAGAAACAGCTTTCTGATCTGTGAATTCATCCCACAGAGTTACAGCTTTCCCCTGAGGAAGCCTTTCGCTATGACTGTTCTTGTGGAATTTGCAAAGTGACATTTCGAAAGCCATGGAGAGCTATGGTGAAAAAGGAAATATCCTCAGTTAAAAACTGGAAAGAAGCTTTCTGAGACACAGCGTTGTGTTCTGTTAATTCATCTCACAAAGTTACAGCTTTCCCCTCACGAAGCCATTCCCTAAGACTGTTCTTGTCGAAATTGGGAAGTGATATTTAGAAGCCTACAGAGGTCTACAGTGAAAAAGGAAATAGCCTAAGACAAAAACTGAAAATAAGCTTTCTGAAAAACTGCTTTGTGTTCTCTTAATTCATCTCAGAGTTACAGCTTTCCTCTCAAGAATCCTTTCGCTAAGACTGTTCTTGTGCAATTTAGAACGTCATATTTAGAAGCCTAGAGAGGGCTAGGGTGAAAAAGGAAATATCCTCCATTAAAAACTGGAAAGAAGCTTTCTGAGAAACTGCTTTGTGTTCTGTTAATTCATCTCACAGAGTTACAGCTTTCCCCTCAAGAAGCCTTTCGCTAAGAGTGTTCTTGTGGGATTTGCAAAGTGATATTTGGAAGCCCAGAGAGGGCTATGGTGAAAAAGGAATTCTCTTCCGTTAAAAACTGGAAAGAAGCTTTCTGAGAAACTGCTTTATGTTCTATTAATTCATTTCACATACTTACAGCTTTTTCCTCAAGAAGCCTTTCGCTAAGACTGTTCTTGTGGAATTTTCAAAGTGATATTTGGAAGCCCATAGAGGGCTTTGGTGAAAAAGGAAATATCTTCCGTTAAAAACTGGAAAGAAGCTTTCTGAGAAACTGCTTTTTGTTCTGTTAATTCATCTCACAGAGTTACAGCTTTCCCCTCAAGAAGCCTTTTGATAAGACTGTTCTTGTGGAATATTTAAAGTGATATTTGGAAGTCCTTAGAGGGCTATGGTGTAAAAGGTAATATCTTTAGTTAAAAACTCGAAAGAAGCTTTCTGTTTACAGCTTTTCCCTCAAGAAGCCTTTCGCTAAGACTGCTCTTGTGGAATTTGCAAAGTGATATTTGGAAACCCATAGAGGGCTACGGTGAAAAAGGAAATATTTTCAGTTAAAAACTGGAAAGGAGCTTTCTGAGAAACTGCTTTGTGTTCTGTTAATTCATCTCACAGAGTTACAGCTTTCCCCTCAAGAAGCCTTTTGATAAGACTGTTCTTGTGGAATATTTAAAGTGATATTTGGAAGCCCATAGAGGGCTTTGGTGAAAAAGGAAATATCTTCCGTTAAAAACTGGAAAGAAGCTTTCTGACAAACTGCTTTGTGTTCTGTTAATTCATCTCACAGAGTTACAGCTTTCCCCTCAAGAAGACCTTTACTAAGTCTGTTCTTGTGGAATTTGCAAAGTGATAGTTGGAAGCCCATATAGGGCTATGGTTAAAAAGGAAATATCTTCAGTTGAAAACTGGAAAGAAGCTTTCTGAGAAACTGCTTTGTGTTCTGTTAATTCATCTCACAGAATTACAGCTTTCCCCTCAAGAAGTCTTTCGCTAGGACTGTTCTTGTGTCATTTCGAAAGTGGTATTTAGAAGGCCTTAGAGGGCTATGGTGAATAAGGAAATATTTTCCGTTATACACTGGAAAGAAGCTTTCTGAGAAAGTGCTTTGTGTCCCGTTAATTCATCTCACAGAGTTACAGCTTTCTCCTCAAGAAGCCTTTCGCTAAGACTGTTCTTGTGGAATTTGCAAAGTGATTTTAGAAGCCCATAGAGGGTTATGGCAAAAAGGAAATATTCTAAGTTAAAAACCGAAAAGAAGCTTTCTGAGAAACTGCATTTTGTTCTCTTAATTCATCTCACAGAGTTATAGCTTTCCCCTCAAGAAGCCGTTCACTAAGATTGTTCCTGTGGAATTTTCAAGGTGATATTTGGAAGCCCATAGAGGGCTATGAAGAAAAAGGAAATATCTTCCGTTAAAAACTGGAAAGAATGTTTTTTAGGAACTGCTTTGTGTTCTGTTAATTCATCTCACCGATTTACAGCTTTCCCCTAAAGATGCCTTTCGCTAAGACTGTTCTTGTGGAATTTGCAAAGTGATATTTGGAAGCCCTTAGAGGGCTACGGTGAAAATGAAAATATCCTAAGATAAAAACGGAAAAGAATCTTTCTGAGAAACTGCTTTGTGTTCTGGCAATTCATCTCACAGAGTTACACCTTTCTCCTCAAGAAGCCTTTCGCTGAGACTGTTCTTGTGGAATTTGAAAAGTGATATTTCGAAGCCCATGGGGTCTATGGTGAAAAGGGAAATATCTTTCGTTAAAAACTGGAAACAAGATTTCTGAGAAACTGCTTTGTGTTCTGTTAATTCATCTCACAGAGTTACAGCTTTCCCCTCAAGAAGCCGTTCACTAAGACTGTTCTAGTGAAATTTGCAAAGTGATATTTGGAAACCCTTAGAGGGCTTTGGTGAAAAAGGAAATATCTTCCGTTAAAAACCAGAGGCAGATAAAGCCACAAAGATGGTGAAATAGCAGGGCAGAAAATCTGGAATTTCAAAAAAATAAGTGCGCATCTCCTCCAGCAAAGGAGCGCAGCTCATCGCCAGCAACGGATCAAAGCTGAACGGAGAATGACTTTGACGAGATGATAGAAGAAGGCTTCAGTCCATCAAACTTCTCAGAGCTATAGGAGGAATTACGTACCTAGCGCAAAGAAACTAAAATTCTAAAAGGGCAGCCAGAGAGAAAGGTCGGGTTACCCACAAAGGGAAGCCCATCAGACTAACAGCAGATCTCTCGGGAGAAACTCTACAAGCCAGAAGAGAGTGTGGGCCAATATTAAACATTCTTAAAGAAAAGAATTTTCAACCCAGAATAAGACCATCAAGGCTAGGAAGAAACTGCATCAACTAACGAGCAAAATAACCAGTTAATATAATGGTAGGATCAAGTTCACACATAACAATATTAACCTTAAATGTAAATGGACTAAATGCTCCAATTAAAAGACACAGACTGGCAAACTGGATAAAGAGTCAAGACCCATCAGTCTGCTGTATTCAGGAGACCCATCTCACACGCAGAGACATACATAGGCTCAAAATAAAGGGATGGAGGAAGATTTACCAAGCAAATGGAGAACAAAAAAAAGCAGGGGTTGCAATATTAGTCTCTGATAAAACAGACTTTAAACCATCAAAGATCAAAAGAGACAAAGAAGGCCATTACATAATGGTAAAGGGATCAATTCAACAGGAAGAGCTAACTATCCTAAATATATATGCACCCAATACAGGAGCACCCAGATTCATAAAGCAAGTCCTTAGAGCCTTACAAAGAGACTCAGATTCCCATACAATAATAATGGGAGACTTCAACAGTACACTGTCAACATTAGACAGATCAACGAGACAGAAAATTAACAAGGATATCCAGGAATTGAACTCATCTCTGCAGCAAGCAGAACTAATAGACATCTATATAACTCTCCACCCCAAATCAACAGAATATACATTCTTCTCAGCACCACATCACACTTATTCCAAAATTGACCACATAGTTGGAAGTAAAGCACTCCTCAGTAAATGTACAAGAACAGAAATTGTAACAAACTGTCTCTCAGACCACACTGCAATCAAACTAGAACTCAGGACTAAGAAACTCAATCAAAACCGCTCAACTACATGGAAACTGAACAACCTGCTCCTGAATGACTACTGGGTACATGACGAAATGAAGGCAGAAATAAAGATGTTCTTTGAAACCAATGAGAACAAAGATACAACATACCAGAATCTCTGGGACACATTTAAAGCAGTGTGTAGAGGGAAATTTATAGCACTAAATGCCCACAAGAGGAAGCAGGAAAGATCTAAAATTGACACTTTAACATCACAATTAAAAGAACTAGAGAAGCAAGAGCAAACTCATTCAAAAGCTAGCAGAAGGCAAGAAATAACTAAGATCAGAGCAGAACTGAAGGAGATAGAGACACAAAAATCCCTCCAAAAAATCAATGAATCCAGGAGTTGGTTTTTTTGAAAAGATCAAAAAAATTGACAGACTGCTAGCAAGACTAATAAAGAAGAAAAGGGAGAAGAATCAAATAGACGCAATAAAAAATGATAAAGGGGATATCACCACCGACCCCACAGAAATACAGACTACCATCAGAGAATACTATAAACACCTCTATGCAAATAAACTAGAAAAATCTAGAAGAAATGGATAATTTCCTGGACACTTACACTCTTCCAAGACTAAACCAGGAAGAAGTTGAATCCCTGAATAGACCAATAGCAGGCTCTGAAATTGAGGCAATAATTAATAGCCTACCAACGAAAAAAAGTCCAGGATCAGATGGATTCACAGCTGAATTCTACCAGAGGTACAAGAGGAGCTGGTGCCATTCCTTCTGAAACTATTCCAATCAATAGAAAAACAGGGAATCCTCCCTAACTCATCTTATGAGGATAACATCATCCTGATACCAAAGCCTGGCAGAGACACAACAAAAAAAGAGAATTTTAGACCAATATCCCTGATGAACATCGATGCAAAAATCCTCAATAAAATACTGGCAAACCGTATTCAAAAGCACATCAAAAAGCTTATCCTCCATGATCAAGTGGGCGTCATCCCTGGGATGCAAGGCTTGTTCAACATTCGCAAATCAATAAACATAATCCAGCATATAAACAGAACCAAAGACAAGAACCACATGATTATCTCAACCGATGCAGAAAAGGCTTTTGACAAAATTCAACAGCCCTTCATGCTAAAAACGCTCAATAAATTCGGTATTGATGGAACGTACCTCAAAATAATAAGAGCTATTTATGACAAACCCACAGCCAATATCATACTGAATGGGCAAAACGTGGAAAAATTCCCTTTGAAAACTGGCACAAGACAGGGATGCCCTCTCTCACCACTCCTATTCAACATAGTGTTTGAAGTCCTGGCTAGGGCAATCAGGCAAGAGAAAGAAATCAAGGGGATTCAGTTAGGAAAAGAAGAAGTCAAATTGTCCCTGTTTGCAGATGACATGATTGTATATTTAGAAAATCCCATTGTCTCAGCCCGAAATCTCCTTAAGCTGATAAGCAACTTCAGCAAAGTCTCAGGATACAAAATTAATGTGCAAAAATCCCAAGCATTCGTATACACCAGTAACAGACAAACAGAGAGCCAAATCATGAATGAACTTCCATTCACAATTGCTTCAAAGAGAATAAAACACCTAGGAATCCAACTTACAAGGGATGTAAAGGACCTCTTCAAGGAGAACTACAAACCACTGCTCAATGAAATAAAAGAGGACACAAACAAATGGAAGAACATACCATGCTCATGGATAGGAAGAATCAATATTGTGAAAATGGCCATACTGCCCAAGGTTATTTATAGATTCAATGCCATCCCCATCAAGCTACCAATGAGTTTCTTCACAGAATTGGAAAAAACTGCTTTAAAGTTCATATGGAACCAAAAAAGAGCCCGCATTTCCAAGACAATCCTATGTCAAAAGAACAAAGCTGGAGGCATCACGCTACCTGACTTCAAACTATACTACAAGGCTACAGTCACCAAAACAGCATGGTACTGGTACCAAAACAGAGATATAGACCAATGGAACAGAACAGAGTCCTCAGAAATAATACCACACATCTACAGCCATCTGATCTTTGACAAACCTGAGAGAAACAAGAAATGGGGAAAGGATTCCCTATTTAATAAATGGTGCTGGGAAAATTGGCTAGCCATAAGCAGAAAACTGAAACTGGATCCTTTCCTTACTCCTTATACGAAAATTAATTCAAGATGGATTAGAGACTTAAAGGTTAGACCTAATACCATAAAAACCCTAGAGGAAAACCTAGGTAGTACCATTCAGGACATAGGCATGGGCAAAGACTTCATGTCTATAACACCAAAAGCAACGGCAGCAAAAGCCAAAATTGACAAATGGGATCTCATTAATCTAAAGAGCTTCTGCACAGCAAAAGAAACTACCATCAGAGTGAACGGGCAACCTACAGAATGGGAGAAAATTTTTGCAATCTACTCATCTGACAAAGGGCTAATATCCAGAACCTACAAAGACCTCAAACAAATTTACAAGAAAAAAACAAACAACCCCATCCAAAAGTGGGCAAAGGATATGAACAGACATTTCTCAAAAGAAGACATTCATACAGCCAACAGACACATGAAAAAATGCTCATCATCACTGGCCGTCAGAGAAATGCAAATCAAAACCACACTGAGATACCATCTCACACCAGTTAGAATGGCGATCATTCAAAAGTCAGGAAACAACAGGTGCTGGAGAGGATGTGGAGGAATAGGAACACTTTTACACTGTTGGTGGGATTGTAAACTAGTTCAATCATTATGGAAAACATTATGGCGATTCCTCAAGGATCTAGAACTAGACGTACCATATGACCCAGCCATCCCATTACTGGGTATATACCCAAAGGATTATAAATCATGCTGCTATAAAGACACATGCACACGTATGTTTATTGCGGCACTATTCACAATAGCAAAGACTTGGAATCAACCCAAATGTCCATCAGTGACAGACTGCATTAAGAAAATGTGGCACATATACACCATGGAATTCTATGCAGCCATAAAAAAGGATGAGTTTGTGTCCTTTGTAGGGACATGGATGCAGCTGGAAACCATCATTCTTAGCAAACTATCACAAGAACAGAAAACCAAACACCGCATGTTCTCACTTATAGGTGGGAACTGAACAATGAGATCACTTGGACTCGGAAAGGGGAACATCACACACCGGGGCCTATCATGGGGAGGGGGGAGGGGAGAGGGATTGCATTGGGAGTTATACCTGATGTAGATGACGAGTTGATGGGTGCTGACGAGTTGATGGGTGCAGCACAGCAACAGGGCACAAGTATACATATGTAACAAACCTGCACGTTATGCACATGTACCCTAGAGCTTAAAACCCTGTCTCTACAAAAAATACAAAAATTAGTCCAGTGCGGTGGTGTGCACCTGTGGTCCCAGCTGCCCAGGAGGCTGAGGTGGCAGGATCATCTGGGCCCGGGAAGGTCGAGGCTGCAGTGAACTGTAATCATACCACTGCACTCCAACCTGGGCGACAAGAGTGAGACCTTATCTAAAAAAAAATTAAATAAATAAATGATAATATTAATAAACTGAACAATTTCTTGAAAAACACCCCCCCAAAAAAAAAAAAAAGAAGCAACCAAGCACATCCCTCCTTCCCACTAGAGGCTTCCAGGCTGAAACAGGTTGATACAGGGGGAGGAGGAGAAGATACGCAACTAAGTCACATTTTGAGATCTGTTTAATAATAATTCTAATTTCATGTTCTCACTTATTTGTGAGATCTAAAAATCAAAACAATTGAACTCATGGAGATAGAGAGTAGAAGCATGGTTACCAGAGGCTGGGAAGGGTAGTGGGGGTTTGAGGCAAAGCTGGAGATGGTTAATGGGTACAAAAAAACAGAAAGAATAAATAAGATCTAGTATTTAATAGCACAACAAGGCGACTATAGTCAGGAATAATTTAACTGTGCATTTGAAAATAACTAAAAGAGTCTAATTGGATTGCTTGTAACACAAAGGATAAATGCTTGAGAGAATGGATACCCCATTTTACATGGTGTGATTATTATTCATTGCATGCCTGAATCAGAACATCTCATGCACCCCATAAATACACACATCTACTATATACCCACAAAATTGAAATAAATAATTTTAAAAAATAAAAAATAAAAATAAAAAATAATCTTCCACTTATTTTTTAGGAAAAGCACATAACTAAATTGTTACAAAAGGATTGACCAAACGATCCTTTGAACGGTTTGAGTCAGCAGTTGTGGCAGGAATGCGGTTGGGGGAAATGGGGAGAAGTGAGTGAAGATAAAAGGAATTGGACAAGTGTTGATGTTGGTGAAATGAATGATGAGTACCTAGAGGTAATCCACTATTGTATGCATTTGGAATTTATCATAAAAATATTTTTGAAAGAACATATTCACTACTGAAAATTCAAACAAGGGGAAAAAATTAAAGACCACTTATCATCCTATAATTTCAAACATTAAAAAGATTTATTATTTTATGAGAAAATTATAGCATTATTATATAAATATGGCATATTAATTTTTAAATAGCATTATACCTGAGCATTTTGCTAAGTTATTGTAATGTATCAAATATATATTTTACTTATTTTTATAAAAGTGAGACATAAAGTAAGCCTAAAAGAGATATACTAGAATAATAAGTACTAGAAATATAAAATAATTCTATATAAAATGATTAAATATAAATATGAAAAGAATTATAATTTAATTGCACCAGGAAAAATCATACTTGATTTAAAAAAAACTTGTAAAGTAAAATAGAATTCAAAAAGCTTTAATTGTATTTGTATTTGACACTGTTATACTTAGTTTTTTAGCATGATATAATTATGAAAAATATTGAAAGCAATGTTATTACCTGTGGAAGACATCCGAGTTCTGGAGACATTGGCGGCAAATCTGTATAGGTTTGCAGCACCCTCCATTCTTGCTTCCTCAGAAGGAATTCCACAAAGGGGCATAAGGCAGAAAGTGAGACAGAGGTAATTCTCAGAGCAGGAGTGAAGGATTATTAAAAGGTTTTAAAACAGAAAGGAAAAGAAGGGAAGTACAACCTGGAAGAGGGCCAAGTGGGAGACTTGAGAAGCCAAGTGCACAGCTTGACTTCTTGACTTGGGGTTTTATACATTGGCATACTTCCGGGATCTTGCCTTACTTCTCCTCACTCCTGAGATCTCATTGGGAAGTTGCTGATCAGTTTCAGGTGTTTTCTATTAGAAGCCTGCCTTTCCTTGACACCAGGTATGACCAATTACTACTTTAGAGAAACAGTTAACAACCCCTTGACCATCACCAGAGGGTCTCCCAACACATTTGGTGTGTGGAAGAGGGGAGCCCTCTCCTGCCCTGCTCATACTTGACTAGCTTTCTACTGCAACAATATTTCTTGAATATTCTTTATGTACAAAGTAATAAGAATTCAGATATTTCATGAGTGATTGTTACACAAAATTATATAAATAAAAAAGAAATTAAGCATGTAATATTAAAAAAAAAAAGTGAAAAGAAGCTTTCTGAGAAACTGCTTTGTGTTCTGTTAATTCATCTCAGAGAGTTGCAGATTTCCCCTCAAGAAGCCTTTCACTAAGACTGTTCTTGTGGAATTTGCAAAGTGATATTTGGAAGCCCATAGAGGGCTATGGTGAAAAAGGAAATATACTAACATAAAAACCAAAAAGAAGATTTCTGAGAAACTGCTTTGTGTTCTGATAGTTCATCTCACAGAGTTACAGCTTTCCCCTCAAGAAGCCTTTCGATAAGACTGTTCTTGTGGAATTTCAAAGTGATATTTGGAAAGCCATAAAAGGATATGGTGAAAAAAGAAATACCTTTTGTTAAAAACTGGAAAGAAGCTTTCTGAGAAACTGCTTTGTGTTCTGTTAATTCATCTCACAGAGTTACAGCTTTCCCCTCAGGAAGCCTTTCGCTAAAGCTGTTCTTGTAAAATTTGCAAAGTGATATTTGGAAGCCCATAGAGGGCTATGGTGTAAAAGGAAATATCCTAAGATAAAAACTGAAAAGAAGCCTTCTAAGAAACTGCATTGTGTTCTGTTAATTCATCTCACACAGATACAGATTTCTCCTCAAGAAGCTTTTGCCTAAGACTGTTCTTCTGGAATTTGCAAAGTGATATTTGGAAGCCCATAGAGGGCTACGGTGAAAAAGGAAATATCTTTTGTTAAAAACTGGAAAGAAGCTTTCTGAGAAACTGCTTTGTGTTCTGTTAATTCATCTCACAGAGTTACAGCTTTCCCCTCAAGAAGCCTTTCGCTAAGACTGTTCTTGTGGAATTTTCAAAGTGATATTTGGAAGCCCATAGCGGGCTATGGTGAAAAAGGAAATATCTTCAGTTAAAAAGTGGAAAGAAGCTTTCTGAGAAACTGCTTTGTGTTCTGTTAATTCATCTCACAGTGTTACAAATTTCTCCTCAAGAAAACTTTAGATAAGGCTGATGTTGTGGAATTTGAAAAGTGATATTTGGAAGCCCATAGGGGGCTATGGTGAAAAAGGAAGTATCTTCCGTTAAAATCTGGAAAGAAGATTTCTGAGAAACTACTTTGTGTTCTGTTAATTCATCTCAGAGACTTACAGCTTTCCACTCATGAAGTCTTTCCCTAAGACTGTTCTTGTGAAATTTGCAAAGTGATATTTGGAAGCCCACAGAGGGCTATGGTGAAAAAGGAAATATCCTAAGATAAAAACTGAAAAGAAGCTTTCTGAGAAACTGCTTTGTGTTCTCTCAATTTATCTCACAGAGTTACAGCTTTCCCCTCAAGAAGACTTTCGCGATGGCGGTTCTTGTGGAATTTGAAAAGTGACATTTGGAAACCCATGGAGGGCTACGGTGAAAAAGGAAATATCTTCAGTTAAAAACTGGAAAGAAGCTTTCTGAGAAACTGCTTTGTGTTCTGTTAATTCATCACACAGAGTTACAGCTTTCCCCTCAAGAAGCCTTTCGCTAAGAGTGTTCTTGTGGAATTTGCAAAGGGATATTTGGAAGACCTTAGAAGGCTATGGTGAAAAAGGAAATATCCTAAGATAAAAACTGAAAAGAAGCTTTCTGAGAAACTGATTTGTGTTCTGTTAATTCATCTCAGAGAGGTACAGATTTCCCCTCAAGAAGTCTTTCTCTAAGACTGATCTTGTGAAAATTGCAAAGTGATGTTTGGAAGCTCATAGGGGCTATGGTGAAAATGGAAATATCCTAAGATAAAAACCGAAAAGAAGCTTTCTCAGAAACTGTTTTGTGTTCTGTTAATTCATCTCACAGTGTTACAAATTTCTCCTCAAGAAACCTTTACCTAAGGCTGATCTTGTGGAATTTGAAAAGTGATATTTGGAAGCCCATAGGGGGCTATGGTGAAAAAAGAAGATTCTTCCATGAAAATCTGGAAAGGAGATTTCTGAGAAAATACTTTGTGTTCTGTTAATTCATCTCAGAGACTTACAGCGTTCCCCTCATGAAGCCTTTCCCTAAGACTGTTCTTGTGGAATTTGCAAAGTGATATGTGTAAGCCCACAGAGGGCTATGGTGAAAAAGGAGATATCCTGAGACAAAAACTGAAAAGAAGCTTTCTGAGAAACTGCTTTGTGTTCTGTCAATTTATCTCACAGAGTTACAGATTTCCACTAAAGAAGCCTTTCCCTAAGACTGTTCTTGTGGAATTTGCAAAGTGATATTTGGAAGTCCAAAGAGGGCTATGGTGAAAACGGAAATATCCTAAGATAGAAACTGAAAACAAACTTTCTGAGAAACTGCTTTGTGTTCTGTTAATTCATCACACAGAGTTACAGCTTTCCGCTCAAGAAGCCTTTCGCTAAGACGGTTCTTGTGGAATTTGCAAAGTGATATTTCGAAGACCATAAAGGGCTATGATGAAAATGGAAATATCCTAAGATAAAAACCGAAAAGAAGCTTTCTGAGAAACCTCTTTGTGTTCTGTTAATTCATCTCACATTGTTACAAATTTCTCCTCAAGAAACCTTTAGCTAAGGCTGATCTTGTGGATTTTGAAAAGTGATATTTGGAAGCCCAGAGGAGGCTATTGTAAAAAAGGAAGTATCTTCCGTTAAAATCTGGAAAGAAGATTTCTGAGAGACTGCTTTGTGTTCTGTTAATTCATCTCACATAGATACAGCTTTCCCCTCAAGAAACCATTCACTGAGACTGTTCTTGGGGAATTTGCAAAGTGATATTGGAAGACCATAGATGGTTATGGGGAAAAAGGAAATATCCTAAGATAAAAACCGAAAGGAAGCTTTCTCAGAAACTGCATTGTGTTCTCTTAATTAATCTCACAGAGTTATAAGGTTCCCCTCAAGAAGCCTATCAGTAGGACGGTTCCTGTGGAATTTTCAAAGCCATATTTGGAAGCCCATAGAGGGCTATGGCGAAAAAGGAAATATCTTCCGTTAAAAACTGGAAAGAAGCTTTCTGAGAAACTGCTTTGTGTTCTGTTAATTCATCTCACAGAATTACAGCTTTCTCCTCCAGAAGCCTTTCGCTAAGACTGTTCTTGTGGAATTTGCAAAGTGATATTTAGAAGTCCATAGAGGGCTATGGTGAAAAAGTAAATATTTTCCGTTAAAAACTGGAAAGAATCTTTCTGAGAAACTGCTTTGTGTTCTGTTAATTCATGTCACAGAGCTACAGCTTTCCCCTCAAGAAGTCTTTCGCTAAGACTGTTTTTGTGGAATTTGCAAAGTGATATTTGGAAGCCCATAGTGGGTTATGGTGAAAAATGAAACATCTTCAGTTAAAAACTGGAATAAAGCTTTCTGAGAAACAGCTTTGTCTTCTGTTAATTCATCTCACAGAGTTACAGCTTTGCCCTCAAGAAGCCTTTCGCTAAGACTGTTCTTGTAGAATTTGCCAAGCGATATTTGGAAGCCCATAGAGGGCTATGGTGCAAAATGAAATATCCTAAGATAAAAACTGAAAAGAAGCCTTCTAAGAAACTGCATTGTGTTCTGTTAATTCATCTCACAGAGTTACAGCTTTCTCCTCAAGAAGCTTTTCGCTAAGACTGTTCTTCTGGAATGTGCAAAGTGATATTTGGAAGCCCAAAGAGGGCTATGGTGAAAAAGGAAATATCCTAAGACAGAAACTGAAAAGAAACTTTCTGAGAAACTGCTTTGTGTTCTGTTAATTCATCTCAAAAAGCTACAGCTTTCCCCTCAAGAAGCCTTTCGCTAAGACGGTTCTTGTGGAATTTGCAAAGTGATATTTCGAAGACCATAGAGGGCTATGGTGAAAAAGGAATTATCTTCTGTTAAAAACTGAAAAGAAGGTTTCTGAGAAATTACTTTGTGTTCTGTTAATTCATCTCACAGAGGTACAGCTTTCCTCTGAAGAAACCGTTCACTGAGACTGTTCTTGTGGAATTTGCAAAGTGATATTGGAAGACCATACAGGGGTATGGCGAAAAAGAAAATATGCTAAGAAAAAAACCGAAAGGAAGCTTTCTGAGAAACTGCATTGTGTTCTCTTAATTTATCTAACAGAGTTATAGCTCTTTTTTCAAGAAGCCGTTCACTAAGACTGTTCCTGTGGAATTTGCAAGGTGATATTTGGAAGCCCATAGAGGGCTATGGTGAAAAAGGAATTAACTTCCGTTAAAAACTGGAAAGAAGATTTCTGAGAAACTGCTTTGTGTTCTGTTAATTCATCTCACAGAGTTACAGCTTTCCCCTTAAGAAGCCTTTCGGTAAGGCTGTTCTTGTGGAATTTGCGAAGTGACATTTGGAGCCCATAGAGGGCTATGGTGAAAAAGGAAATATCCTAAGGTAAAAACTGAATGAAGCTTTCTGAGAAACGGATTTGTGTTCCGTTAATTTATCTCACATAGTTACATCTTTCCCCTCAAGAAGCCTTTCGCTAAGACTGTTCTTGTGGAATTTGCAAAGTGATATTTCGCAGCCCATAGAGGGCTATGGTGAAAATGGAATTATGCTAAGATAAAAACAGAAAAGAAGCTTTCTGAGAAACTGCTTTGTGTTCTGTTAATTCATCTCACAGAGTGACAGCTTTCCCCTCAAGAAGCCTAACCCTAAGACTGTTCTTGTGGAATTTGCATAGTGATATTTGGAATCCCATAGAGGGCTATGTTGAAAAAGGAAATATCTTCCGTTAAAAACTGGAAAGAATCTTTCTCAGAAGCCCCTTTGTGTTCCGTTAATTCATCTCACAGAGTTACAGCTTTCTCCTCAAGAAGCCTTTCGCTAAGACTGTTCTCGTGGAATTTGCAAAGTGATAATTGGAAGCCCTTAGGGGGCTATGGTGAAAAAGGAAATATCCTAAGATAAAAACTGAAAAAAAGCTTTCTGAGGAACTGCTTTCGGTTCTGTTAATTCATCTCAGAGGCCTACAGCTTTCCGTTTAAGAAGCCTTTCGCAAAGACTCTTCTTTTGGAATTGGCAAAGTGATATTTGGAAGCCCATAGAGAGCTATGGTGCAAATGGAAATATCCTAAGATGAAAACCGAAAAGAAATTTTCTGAGAAACTGCTTTGTCTTCTGTTAATTCATCTCACAGAGTTACAGCTTTCCCCCCAAGAAGCCTTTCGCTAAGACTGTTCTTGTGGAATTTGTAAAGTGATATTTGGAAGCCCATCGAGGGCTAAGGTGAAAATGGAAATATCCTACGATGAAAACCGAAAAGAAGCTTTCTGGAATACTCTTTTGTGTTCTGTTAGTTCATCTCACAGAGTTACAGCTTTCCCTTGAAGAAGACGTTCGCTAAGAGAGTTTTTGTGAAATTTGCAAACTGATATTTGGAAGCCCATAGAGGGCTAAAGTGAAAAAGGAAATATCTTCCGTTAAATACTGAAAAGAAGCTTCCTGAGAAATTGCTTTGTGTTCTGTTAATTCATCTCACAGAGTTAGAGCTTTCCCCTCAAGAAGCCTTTCCCTGAGGTTGTTCTTGTGGAATTTGCAACGTGATATTTGGAAGACCATAGAGGGCTACGGTGAAAAATGAAATATTTTCCTTTAAAAACTGGAAAGAAGCTTTCTGAGAAACAGTTTTGTGTTCTGTTAATTCGTCGCACAGAGTTAGAGCTTTCTCGTTAAGAATCCTTTCGCTAAGACTTTTCTTGGGGAATTTGCAAAGTGATATTTGGAAGCCCACAGAGGGCTAAAGTGAAAAAGGAAATATCTTCCGTTAAAAACTGGAAAGAAGATTTCTGAGAGACTGCTTTGTGTTCTGTCAATTCATCTCACAGAGTTGCTGCTTTCCCCTCAAGAAGCCTTTCCCTAAGTCTGCTCTTTTGGAATTTTGCAAAGTGATATTTGGAAGCCCATACAGAGCAATGGTGAAAAAGGAAATATCCCAAAATAAAAACCCAAAGGACTCTTACTGAGAAACTGCTTTGTGTTCTGTTAATTCATCTCACAGAGTTACAGCTTTTCCCTTAAGAAATTTTTCTCTAAGACTGTTCTTGTGGAATTTGCAAAATGATATTTGGAAGCCCATAAAGGGCTATGGTGGAAAAGGATATATCTTCCGTTAAAAACTGGAAAGAATCTTTCTAAAAAACTGCTATGTGTTTTTTTAAATTCATATCAGAGAGTTACAGCTTTTCCTCAAGAAGCCTTTCGCTAAGACTGGTGTGTGGAATTTACAACGTGATATTTGGAAACTCATAGAGGGCTATGGTGAAAAAGGAAATATCCTAAGATAAAAACTGAAAAGAAGCTTTCTGGGAAACTGCATTGTGTTCTGTTAATTCATGTCACGGAGTTACAGCTTTCCCTTCAAGAAACCTTTCGCTAACTCTCTTCCTGTGGAATTTGTAAAGTGATATATGGAAGCCCATAAACGGCCATGTTGAAAAAGGAAATATCTTCAGTTAAAAACTGGAAAGAAGATTTCTGAGAGACTGCTTTGTGTTCTGTTAATTCATCTCACAGAGTTACAGCTTTCCCCTCAAGAAATCTTTCACGAAGGCTGTTCTTGTTTATCTTTCAAAGTGATATTTGCAAGCCCGTAGAGGGCTATGGTGAAAAAGGAAATATCTTCAGTTTAAAACTGAAAAGAAGCCTTCTGAGAAACTCCTTTTTGTTATGTTAATTCATCTCAGAGGGTTACAGCTTTCTCCTCAAGAAGCCTTTCTCTAGGACTGTTCTTGTGGAATTTGGAAAGTGATATTTGGACGCACATAGAGTGTTATGGTGAAAAAGGAAATATCTTAAGTTAAAAACTGGAAAGAAGCTTTCTGAGAAACTTTTTGTGTTCTGTTAATTCATCTCACATTATTACAGCTTTCTCCACAAGAAGCCTTTCGCTAAGACTGTTCTTGTGAAATTTGCAATGTGATATTTGAAAGCCCAAAGAGGTCAATGGTGAAAAAGGAAATATCTTCAGTTAAAAACTGGAAAGACGTCTTCTGAAAAAAACGCTTTTTGTTCTGTTAATTCATCTCACAGAGTTACACCTTTCCCCTTAAGAAGCCTTTCGTTAAGGCTGTTCTTGTGGAATTTGCAAAGGGATATTTGGAAGCCCATAGAGGGCTATGGTGAAAAAGGAAATATTTTACTTTAAAAACGGGAAAGAAACTTTCTGAGAAACTCTTTTGTGTTCTGTTAATTCATCTCACAGAGTTACAGCTTTCTCCTCAAGAAGCCTTTCGCTAAGACTTTTCTTGTGGAATTTGCAAAGTGATATTTGGAAGCCCACAGAGGGCTAAGGTGAAAAAGGAATTATCTTCCGTTAAAACCTGGAAATAAGATATCTGAGAAACTGATTTGGGTTCTGTTAATTCACAGAGTTACAGCTTTCCCTTCTAGAAGCCATTCGCTAAGACAGTTCTTGTGGAATTTGCAAAGTGATATTTGCCAGCCCATAGAGGGCTACGGTGAAAAAGGAAATATCTCCCGGAAAAACTGGAAAGAAGCTTTCTGAGAAACTGCTTTGTATTCTGTTAATTCATCTCACAGAGTTATAGGTTTCCCTTCAAGAAGACTTTAACTAAGTCTGTTCTTTTGGAATTTGGTAACTGATATTTGGAAGCCCTTAGAGGGCTATGGTGAAAAAATAAATATCTTCAGTTAAAAACTGCAAAGAATCTTTCTGAGAAACTGCTTTGTGTTCTGTTAATTAATCTCACAGAGTTACTGCTTTTCCCTGAAGAAGCCTTTTGCTAAGACTGTTCTTGGGGAGTTTGCAAAGTGATATTTGGAAACCCTTAGAGGGCTATAGTGAAAAAGGAAATATCTTCCGTTAAAAACTGGAAAGAAGCTTTCTGAGAAACTGCTTTGTGTTCTGTTAATTCATCTCTCAGAGTTACAGCTTTCCCTTCAAGAAGCCTTTCGCTATGGCTGTTCTTGTGGTGTTTGGAAAGTGATATTGGAAGCCCATAGAGGGCTGTGGTCAAAAAGGAAATACCTTCAGTTAAATACTGGAAAGAAGCTTTTTGAGAAACTGCTTTGTGTTCTGTTAATTCATCTCACAGAGTTACTGCCTTCCCCCCAAGAAGCCCTTCGCAAAGACTGTTCTTGTGGAATTTGCAAAGTGATATTTGGAAGCCCCTAGAGAGCTAGGTTGAAATAGAAATATCTTCCGTTAAAAATCGATAAGAAGATTTCTGAGAAACTGCTTGGTGTTCTGTTAATTCATCTCACAGAGTTACACCTTTCCCTTCAAGAAGCCTTTCGCTAAGACTGTTCTTGTGGAATTTGCTAAGTGATATTTGGAATCCCGAAGAGGGCTACGGTGAAAAAGGAAATATCTTCCGTAAAAAACTGGAAAGAAACTTTCTGAGAAACTTCTTTGTGTTCTGTTAATTCATTTCAAGGAGTTACAGCTTTCCACTCCAGAAGCCTTTCGCTAAGACGGTTTTTGTGGAATTTGCAAAGTGATATTTGGAAGCCCAATGAGGGCTATTGTGAAAAAGGAAATATCTTCCGTAAAATACTGGAAAGAAGCTTTCTGAGAAACTGCTTTGTGTTCTCTTCATTCATCTCACAGAGTTACTGCGTTCCCCTCAAGAATCCTTTCGCTAGGACTGTTCTTGTGGAATTTGCAAAGTGATATTTGGAAGCCACTAGAGGGCTATGGTGAAAAAGGAAATATCTTCCGTTAAAAACTGGAAAGAAGCTTTCTGAGAAAGTGCTTTGTGTTCTGTTAATTCTTCTCACGGAGTTACAGGTTTCCCCTCATGAAGACTTTTGCTAAGACTGTTCCTTTGGAATTTGCAAGGTGATATTTGGAAGCCTATAGAGAGCTGTGGTGAAAAAGGAAATATCCTAAGATAAAAACTGAAAAGAAGCATTCTCAGAAACTGCTTTGTGCTCTGTTAATTCATCTCACGGAGTTACAGCTTTCCCTTCAAGAAGCCTTTCGCTAAGACTGTTCTTTTGGAATTTGCAAAGAGATATTTGGAAGCCCATAGAGGGCTACGGTTAAAAAGGAAATATCCTAAGTTAACAACTGAAAAGAAGCATTCTGAGAAACTGCTTTGTGTTCTGTTAATTCATGTCACAGAGTTACAGCTTTCCCTTCAAGAACTCTTTCGCTAAGACTGTTCTTGTGGAATTGGCAAAGTGATATTTGGAAGCCTTTAGAGGGCTATGGTGAAAAAGGCAATATCTTCCGTTAAAAACTGGAAAGAAGCTTTCTGAGAAACTGATTTGTGTTCTGTTAATTTATCTCACAGAGTTACAGCTTTCCCCTCAAGAAGCCTTTCGCTAAGACTGTTCTTCTGGAATTTGCGAAGTGATATTTGGAAACCCTTAGAGGGCTATGGTGAAAAAGGAAATATCCTCCGTTAAAAACTGGAAAGAAGGTTTCTGAGAAACTACTTTGTGTTCTGTTAATTCATCTCACAGAGTTAAAGCTTTTCTTTCAAGCAGCCTTTCGCTAAGGCTGTTCTTGAGGAATTTAGAAAGTGATATTTTGAAGCCCACAGAGGGCTATGGTGAAAAAGGAAATATCTTCCTTTAAAAACTGGAAAGAAACTTTCTGAGAAACTGTTTTGTGTTCTCTTAATTCAACTCACAGTGTTACAGCTTTCCCTTCAAGAAGACTTTCGTTAAGGCTGTTCTTGTGGAATTTAAAAAGTGATATTTGGAAGCCCACAGAGGGCTATCGTGATAAAAGAAATATCTTCAGTTAAAAACTGGAAAGAAGCTGTCTGAGAAACTGTTTGTGTTCTGTTAATTCATCTCACAGAGTTACAGTTTCCCCTCAGGAATCCTTTCGGGAAGACTGTTCTCGTGGAATTTTCAAAGAGATATTTGGAATCCCATAGAGGGCTATGGTGAAAAAGGAAATATCTTCATTTAAAAACTGGAAAGAAGCTTTCTGAGACACTGCTTTGTGTTCTGTTACTTCATCTCACAGAGTTACAGCTTTCCCCTCAAGAAGCCTTTCGCTAAGGCTGTTCTTGTGGAATTTGCAAAATGATATTTGGAAGGCCATAGAGGGCTATGGTGAAAAAGGAAATATCTTCTGTTAAAAACTAGAAAGAGGCTGTCTGAGAAACAGCTTTGCGTTCTGCTAATTCATCTCACAGAGTTACACATTTCCCCTCAAGAAACCTTTCACTAAGACTGTTCTTTTGGAATTTGCAAAGTGATATTTGGAAGCCCATGGAGGGCTATGATGAAAAAGGAAATAGCTTCCATTAAAAACTGGAAAGAAGCTTTCTGAGAAACTGCTTTGTGTTCTGTTAATTCATCTCACAGAGTTACAGCTCTCCCTTCAAAAAGCCTTTCGCTAAGGCTGTTCTTGTGGAATTTGTAAAGTGCTATTTGGAAGCCCATAGAGGGCTATCTTGAAAAAGGAAATATCTTCCGTTAAAAACTGGAAAGAAACTTTCTGAGAAACTGCTTTGTGTTCTGTTAATGTATCTCACTGAGTTACAGATGTGCCCTCAAGAAGCCTTTCGCTAAGACTGTTTTTCTGGAATTTGCAAAGTGATATTTAGAAGTCCATAGAGGGCTACGGTGAAAAAGGAAATATCCTAAGTTAAAAACTGAAAAGAATCATTCGGAGAAACTGCTTTGTGTTCTGTTTATTCATCTCACAGAGTTACATCTTTCCCTTCAGGAAGCCTTTATCTACGGCTCTTCTTGTGGAATTTGCAAAGTGATATTTGGAAGCCCATAGAGGTCTCTGGTGAAAAAGGAAATATCTTCCGGAAAAACTGGAAAGAAGCTTTCTGAGAAACTGCTTTGTATTCTGTTAATTCATCTCACAACGTTATAGGTTTCCCTTCAAGAAGCCTTTCACTAAGGCTGTTCTTTTGGAATTTGGTAACTGATAATTGGAAGCCCTTAAAGGGCTATGGTGAAAAAATAAATATCTTCAATTAAAAACTGGAAAGGGTCTTTCTGAGAAACTGCTTTGTGTTCTGTTAATTCATCTCACAGAGTTACTGCTTTCCCCTCAAGAAGCCTTTCGCTAAGATTGTTCTTGTGGAATTTGCTAAGTGATATTTGGAAGTCCCTAGTGGGCTATGGTGAAAACGGAAATATCTTCCGTTAAAAACTGGAAAGAAGCTTTCTGAGAAACTGCTTTGTGTTCTGTGAATTCTTCTCACAGAGTTACAGCTTTCCCCTGAAGAAGCCTTTTGCTAAGACTGATCTTGGGGAGTTTGCAAAGTGATATTTGGAACCCTTAGAGGGCTATGGTGAAAAAGGAAATATCTTCCGTTAAAAACCGGAAAGAAGTTTTCTCAGAAACTGCTTTGTGTTCTGTTAAATCATCTCTCAGAGATACAGCTTTCCATTCAAGAAACCTTACGCTAACGCTGTTCTTGTGGAGTTTGGAAAGTGATATTTGGAAGCCCATAGAGGGCTGTGGTGAAAAAGGAAATATGTTCCGTTAAAAACAGGAAAGAAGCTATCTGAGAAACTGCTTTGTGTTCTGTGAATTCATCTCACAGATTTACAGCTTTCCCTTCAAGAAGCCTTTAGCTAAGGCTGTTCTTGTGGAATTCGCAAAGTGATATTTGGAAGCCAATAGAGGGCTATGGTGAAAAAGGAAATATCTTCCGTAAAAAACTGGAAAGAATCTTTTTGACAAACTGCTTTGTGTTCTGTTAATTCATCTCACAGAGTTACTGCTTTCCTCTCAAGAAGCCTTTCGCAAAGACTGTTCTTGCGGAATTTGCAAAGAGATATTTGGAAGCCCCTAGAGAGCTGTGGTGAAAAAGGAAATATGTTCCGTTAAAAACTAGAATGAAGTTTTCTGAGAAAGTGCTTTGTGCTCTGTTAATTCATCTCACAGAGCCACTCTGTTCCCCTCAAGAGCACTTTCGCTAAGACTATTCTTGAGGAATTTACAAGCTGATATTTGGAAGCCCAAACAGGGCTACGGTGAAAAAGAAATATCTTCCGTTAAAAACTGGAAAGAAGCTCTCTTAGAAACTGCTTTGTGTTCTGTGAATGCATCTCACAGAGTTACAGCTTTCCCCTCAAGAAGCCTATCGCTAAGGCCAATCTTGTGGAATTTGCAAAGTGATATTTGGAAGCCCTTAGAGGGCTGTGGTGAAAAAGGAAATATCTTCAGTTAAATACTGGAAGGAAGCTGTTTGAGAAACTGCTTTGTGTTCTGTTATTTCATCTCACTGAGTTACACCTTTCCCCTCAAGAAGCCTTTCGCTAAGACTGTTCTTGTGGAATTTGCAAAGTGATATTTTGAAGCCCATAGAGGCCTATGGTGAAAAAGGATATACCTTAAGTTAAAAACGGGAAAGAAGCTTTCTGAGAAACTGCTTTGTGTTCTGTTAATTCATCTCACAGAGTTACAGCTTTCCCTTCAACAAGCCTTTCGCTAAGGCTGTTCTTGTGGAATTTGCAAAGTAATATTTGGAAGCCCATAGAGGGTTATGGTGAAAAAGGAAATATCTTCAGTTAAAAACTGGAAAGAAGCTGTCTGAGATACTGCTATGTGTTCTGTTAATTCATCTCACAGAGTTGCAGCTTTCCTCTCAAGAATCCTTTCGCTAAGACTGTTCTTGTGGAATTTGGAAAGTGATATTTGCAAGTCCATAGAGGGCTATGGTAAAAAAGGAAATATCTTCCGTTAAAAACTGGAAAGAATCTTTCTGAGAAACTGCTTTGTGTTCTGTAAATTCATCTCACAGAGTTACAGCTTTCCTTTCAAGATGCCTTTCGCTAAGGCTGTTCTTGCGGAATTTGGAAAGTTATATTTGGAAGCCCATACAGGACTATGGTGAAAAAGGAAATATGCTAAGGTAAAAACTGAAAAGAAGCATTCGGAGAGACTGCTTTGTGTTCCGTTAATTCATCTCACAGAGTTACAGCTTTCCCTTCAATAAGAATTTCGCTAAGGCTGTTCTTGTGGAATTTGCAAAGTGATATTTGGAAGCCCAATGAGGGCTATTGTGAAAAAGGAAATATCTTCCGTAAAATACTGGAAAGAAGCTTTCTGAGAAACTGCTTTGTGTTCTCTTCATTCATCTCACAGAGTTACTGCGTTCCCCTCAAGAATCCTTTCGCTAGGACTGTTCTTGTGGAATTTGCAAAGTGATATTTGGAAGCCACTAGAGGGCTATGGTGAAAAAGGAAATATCTTCCGTTAAAAACTGGAAAGAAGCTTTCTGAGAAAGTGCTTTGTGTTCTGTTAATTCTTCTCACGGAGTTACAGGTTTCCCCTCATGAAGACTTTTGCTAAGACTGTTCCTTTGGAATTTGCAAGGTGATATTTGGAAGCCTATAGAGAGCTGTGGTGAAAAAGGAAATATCCTAAGATAAAAACTGAAAAGAAGCATTCTCAGAAACTGCTTTGTGCTCTGTTAATTCATCTCACGGAGTTACAGCTTTCCCTTCAAGAAGCCTTTCGCTAAGACTGTTCTTTTGGAATTTGCAAAGAGATATTTGGAAGCCCATAGAGGGCTACGGTTAAAAAGGAAATATCCTAAGTTAACAACTGAAAAGAAGCATTCTGAGAAACTGCTTTGTGTTCTGTTAATTCATGTCACAGAGTTACAGCTTTCCCTTCAAGAACTCTTTCGCTAAGACTGTTCTTGTGGAATTGGCAAAGTGATATTTGGAAGCCTTTAGAGGGCTATGGTGAAAAAGGCAATATCTTCCGTTAAAAACTGGAAAGAAGCTTTCTGAGAAACTGATTTGTGTTCTGTTAATTTATCTCACAGAGTTACAGCTTTCCCCTCAAGAAGCCTTTCGCTAAGACTGTTCTTCTGGAATTTGCGAAGTGATATTTGGAAACCCTTAGAGGGCTATGGTGAAAAAGGAAATATCCTCCGTTAAAAACTGGAAAGAAGGTTTCTGAGAAACTACTTTGTGTTCTGTTAATTCATCTCACAGAGTTAAAGCTTTTCTTTCAAGCAGCCTTTCGCTAAGGCTGTTCTTGAGGAATTTAGAAAGTGATATTTTGAAGCCCACAGAGGGCTATGGTGAAAAAGGAAATATCTTCCTTTAAAAACTGGAAAGAAACTTTCTGAGAAACTGTTTTGTGTTCTCTTAATTCAACTCACAGTGTTACAGCTTTCCCTTCAAGAAGACTTTCGTTAAGGCTGTTCTTGTGGAATTTAAAAAGTGATATTTGGAAGCCCACAGAGGGCTATCGTGATAAAAGAAATATCTTCAGTTAAAAACTGGAAAGAAGCTGTCTGAGAAACTGTTTGTGTTCTGTTAATTCATCTCACAGAGTTACAGTTTCCCCTCAGGAATCCTTTCGGGAAGACTGTTCTCGTGGAATTTTCAAAGAGATATTTGGAATCCCATAGAGGGCTATGGTGAAAAAGGAAATATCTTCATTTAAAAACTGGAAAGAAGCTTTCTGAGACACTGCTTTGTGTTCTGTTACTTCATCTCACAGAGTTACAGCTTTCCCCTCAAGAAGCCTTTCGCTAAGGCTGTTCTTGTGGAATTTGCAAAATGATATTTGGAAGGCCATAGAGGGCTATGGTGAAAAAGGAAATATCTTCTGTTAAAAACTAGAAAGAGGCTGTCTGAGAAACAGCTTTGCGTTCTGCTAATTCATCTCACAGAGTTACACATTTCCCCTCAAGAAACCTTTCACTAAGACTGTTCTT
Organism: Chlorocebus sabaeus; assembly: GCF_047675955.1. NCBI lineage: Eukaryota > Metazoa > Chordata > Mammalia > Primates > Cercopithecidae > Chlorocebus > Chlorocebus sabaeus. The sequence continues at coordinate 683,718 of NW_027328314.1, read as the reverse complement.
TTGGAATTTGCAAAGTGATATTTGGAAGCCCATGGAGGGCTATGATGAAAAAGGAAATAGCTTCCATTAAAAACTGGAAAGAAGCTTTCTGAGAAACTGCTTTGTGTTCTGTTAATTCATCTCACAGAGTTACAGCTCTCCCTTCAAAAAGCCTTTCGCTAAGGCTGTTCTTGTGGAATTTGTAAAGTGCTATTTGGAAGCCCATAGAGGGCTATCTTGAAAAAGGAAATATCTTCCGTTAAAAACTGGAAAGAAACTTTCTGAGAAACTGCTTTGTGTTCTGTTAATGTATCTCACTGAGTTACAGATGTGCCCTCAAGAAGCCTTTCGCTAAGACTGTTTTTCTGGAATTTGCAAAGTGATATTTAGAAGTCCATAGAGGGCTACGGTGAAAAAGGAAATATCCTAAGTTAAAAACTGAAAAGAATCATTCGGAGAAACTGCTTTGTGTTCTGTTTATTCATCTCACAGAGTTACATCTTTCCCTTCAGGAAGCCTTTATCTACGGCTCTTCTTGTGGAATTTGCAAAGTGATATTTGGAAGCCCATAGAGGTCTCTGGTGAAAAAGGAAATATCTTCCGGAAAAACTGGAAAGAAGCTTTCTGAGAAACTGCTTTGTATTCTGTTAATTCATCTCACAACGTTATAGGTTTCCCTTCAAGAAGCCTTTCACTAAGGCTGTTCTTTTGGAATTTGGTAACTGATAATTGGAAGCCCTTAAAGGGCTATGGTGAAAAAATAAATATCTTCAATTAAAAACTGGAAAGGGTCTTTCTGAGAAACTGCTTTGTGTTCTGTTAATTCATCTCACAGAGTTACTGCTTTCCCCTCAAGAAGCCTTTCGCTAAGATTGTTCTTGTGGAATTTGCTAAGTGATATTTGGAAGTCCCTAGTGGGCTATGGTGAAAACGGAAATATCTTCCGTTAAAAACTGGAAAGAAGCTTTCTGAGAAACTGCTTTGTGTTCTGTGAATTCTTCTCACAGAGTTACAGCTTTCCCCTGAAGAAGCCTTTTGCTAAGACTGATCTTGGGGAGTTTGCAAAGTGATATTTGGAACCCTTAGAGGGCTATGGTGAAAAAGGAAATATCTTCCGTTAAAAACCGGAAAGAAGTTTTCTCAGAAACTGTTTTGTGTTCTGTTAAATCATCTCTCAGAGATACAGCTTTCCATTCAAGAAACCTTACGCTAACGCTGTTCTTGTGGAGTTTGGAAAGTGATATTTGGAAGCCCATAGAGGGCTGTGGTGAAAAAGGAAATATGTTCCGTTAAAAACAGGAAAGAAGCTATCTGAGAAACTGCTTTGTGTTCTGTGAATTCATCTCACAGATTTACAGCTTTCCCTTCAAGAAGCCTTTAGCTAAGGCTGTTCTTGTGGAATTCGCAAAGTGATATTTGGAAGCCAATAGAGGGCTATGGTGAAAAAGGAAATATCTTCCGTAAAAAACTGGAAAGAATCTTTTTGACAAACTGCTTTGTGTTCTGTTAATTCATCTCACAGAGTTACTGCTTTCCTCTCAAGAAGCCTTTCGCAAAGACTGTTCTTGCGGAATTTGCAAAGAGATATTTGGAAGCCCCTAGAGAGCTGTGGTGAAAAAGGAAATATGTTCCGTTAAAAACTAGAATGAAGTTTTCTGAGAAAGTGCTTTGTGCTCTGTTAATTCATCTCACAGAGCCACTCTGTTCCCCTCAAGAGCACTTTCGCTAAGACTATTCTTGAGGAATTTACAAGCTGATATTTGGAAGCCCAAACAGGGCTACGGTGAAAAAGAAATATCTTCCGTTAAAAACTGGAAAGAAGCTCTCTTAGAAACTGCTTTGTGTTCTGTGAATGCATCTCACAGAGTTACAGCTTTCCCCTCAAGAAGCCTATCGCTAAGGCCAATCTTGTGGAATTTGCAAAGTGATATTTGGAAGCCCTTAGAGGGCTGTGGTGAAAAAGGAAATATCTTCAGTTAAATACTGGAAGGAAGCTGTTTGAGAAACTGCTTTGTGTTCTGTTATTTCATCTCACTGAGTTACACCTTTCCCCTCAAGAAGCCTTTCGCTAAGACTGTTCTTGTGGAATTTGCAAAGTGATATTTTGAAGCCCATAGAGGCCTATGGTGAAAAAGGATATACCTTAAGTTAAAAACGGGAAAGAAGCTTTCTGAGAAACTGCTTTGTGTTCTGTTAATTCATCTCACAGAGTTACAGCTTTCCCTTCAACAAGCCTTTCGCTAAGGCTGTTCTTGTGGAATTTGCAAAGTAATATTTGGAAGCCCATAGAGGGTTATGGTGAAAAAGGAAATATCTTCAGTTAAAAACTGGAAAGAAGCTGTCTGAGATACTGCTATGTGTTCTGTTAATTCATCTCACAGAGTTGCAGCTTTCCTCTCAAGAATCCTTTCGCTAAGACTGTTCTTGTGGAATTTGGAAAGTGATATTTGCAAGTCCATAGAGGGCTATGGTAAAAAAGGAAATATCTTCCGTTAAAAACTGGAAAGAATCTTTCTGAGAAACTGCTTTGTGTTCTGTAAATTCATCTCACAGAGTTACAGCTTTCCTTTCAAGATGCCTTTCGCTAAGGCTGTTCTTGCGGAATTTGGAAAGTTATATTTGGAAGCCCATACAGGACTATGGTGAAAAAGGAAATATGCTAAGGTAAAAACTGAAAAGAAGCATTCGGAGAGACTGCTTTGTGTTCCGTTAATTCATCTCACAGAGTTACAGCTTTCCCTTCAATAAGAATTTCGCTAAGGCTGTTCTTGTGGAATTTGCAAAGTGATATTTGGAAGCCCAATGAGGGCTATTGTGAAAAAGGAAATATCTTCCGTAAAATACTGGAAAGAAGCTTTCTGAGAAACTGCTTTGTGTTCTCTTCATTCATCTCACAGAGTTACTGCGTTCCCCTCAAGAATCCTTTCGCTAGGACTGTTCTTGTGGAATTTGCAAAGTGATATTTGGAAGCCACTAGAGGGCTATGGTGAAAAAGGAAATATCTTCCGTTAAAAACTGGAAAGAAGCTTTCTGAGAAAGTGCTTTGTGTTCTGTTAATTCTTCTCACGGAGTTACAGGTTTCCCCTCATGAAGACTTTTGCTAAGACTGTTCCTTTGGAATTTGCAAGGTGATATTTGGAAGCCTATAGAGAGCTGTGGTGAAAAAGGAAATATCCTAAGATAAAAACTGAAAAGAAGCATTCTCAGAAACTGCTTTGTGCTCTGTTAATTCATCTCACGGAGTTACAGCTTTCCCTTCAAGAAGCCTTTCGCTAAGACTGTTCTTTTGGAATTTGCAAAGAGATATTTGGAAGCCCATAGAGGGCTACGGTTAAAAAGGAAATATCCTAAGTTAACAACTGAAAAGAAGCATTCTGAGAAACTGCTTTGTGTTCTGTTAATTCATGTCACAGAGTTACAGCTTTCCCTTCAAGAACTCTTTCGCTAAGACTGTTCTTGTGGAATTGGCAAAGTGATATTTGGAAGCCTTTAGAGGGCTATGGTGAAAAAGGCAATATCTTCCGTTAAAAACTGGAAAGAAGCTTTCTGAGAAACTGATTTGTGTTCTGTTAATTTATCTCACAGAGTTACAGCTTTCCCCTCAAGAAGCCTTTCGCTAAGACTGTTCTTCTGGAATTTGCGAAGTGATATTTGGAAACCCTTAGAGGGCTATGGTGAAAAAGGAAATATCCTCCGTTAAAAACTGGAAAGAAGGTTTCTGAGAAACTACTTTGTGTTCTGTTAATTCATCTCACAGAGTTAAAGCTTTTCTTTCAAGCAGCCTTTCGCTAAGGCTGTTCTTGAGGAATTTAGAAAGTGATATTTTGAAGCCCACAGAGGGCTATGGTGAAAAAGGAAATATCTTCCTTTAAAAACTGGAAAGAAACTTTCTGAGAAACTGTTTTGTGTTCTCTTAATTCAACTCACAGTGTTACAGCTTTCCCTTCAAGAAGACTTTCGTTAAGGCTGTTCTTGTGGAATTTAAAAAGTGATATTTGGAAGCCCACAGAGGGCTATCGTGATAAAAGAAATATCTTCAGTTAAAAACTGGAAAGAAGCTGTCTGAGAAACTGTTTGTGTTCTGTTAATTCATCTCACAGAGTTACAGTTTCCCCTCAGGAATCCTTTCGGGAAGACTGTTCTCGTGGAATTTTCAAAGAGATATTTGGAATCCCATAGAGGGCTATGGTGAAAAAGGAAATATCTTCATTTAAAAACTGGAAAGAAGCTTTCTGAGACACTGCTTTGTGTTCTGTTACTTCATCTCACAGAGTTACAGCTTTCCCCTCAAGAAGCCTTTCGCTAAGGCTGTTCTTGTGGAATTTGCAAAATGATATTTGGAAGGCCATAGAGGGCTATGGTGAAAAAGGAAATATCTTCTGTTAAAAACTAGAAAGAGGCTGTCTGAGAAACAGCTTTGCGTTCTGCTAATTCATCTCACAGAGTTACACATTTCCCCTCAAGAAACCTTTCACTAAGACTGTTCTTTTGGAATTTGCAAAGTGATATTTGGAAGCCCATGGAGGGCTATGATGAAAAAGGAAATAGCTTCCATTAAAAACTGGAAAGAAGCTTTCTGAGAAACTGCTTTGTGTTCTGTTAATTCATCTCACAGAGTTACAGCTCTCCCTTCAAAAAGCCTTTCGCTAAGGCTGTTCTTGTGGAATTTGTAAAGTGCTATTTGGAAGCCCATAGAGGGCTATCTTGAAAAAGGAAATATCTTCCGTTAAAAACTGGAAAGAAACTTTCTGAGAAACTGCTTTGTGTTCTGTTAATGTATCTCACTGAGTTACAGATGTGCCCTCAAGAAGCCTTTCGCTAAGACTGTTTTTCTGGAATTTGCAAAGTGATATTTAGAAGTCCATAGAGGGCTACGGTGAAAAAGGAAATATCCTAAGTTAAAAACTGAAAAGAATCATTCGGAGAAACTGCTTTGTGTTCTGTTTATTCATCTCACAGAGTTACATCTTTCCCTTCAGGAAGCCTTTATCTACGGCTCTTCTTGTGGAATTTGCAAAGTGATATTTGGAAGCCCATAGAGGTCTCTGGTGAAAAAGGAAATATCTTCCGGAAAAACTGGAAAGAAGCTTTCTGAGAAACTGCTTTGTATTCTGTTAATTCATCTCACAACGTTATAGGTTTCCCTTCAAGAAGCCTTTCACTAAGGCTGTTCTTTTGGAATTTGGTAACTGATAATTGGAAGCCCTTAAAGGGCTATGGTGAAAAAATAAATATCTTCAATTAAAAACTGGAAAGGGTCTTTCTGAGAAACTGCTTTGTGTTCTGTTAATTCATCTCACAGAGTTACTGCTTTCCCCTCAAGAAGCCTTTCGCTAAGATTGTTCTTGTGGAATTTGCTAAGTGATATTTGGAAGTCCCTAGTGGGCTATGGTGAAAACGGAAATATCTTCCGTTAAAAACTGGAAAGAAGCTTTCTGAGAAACTGCTTTGTGTTCTGTGAATTCTTCTCACAGAGTTACAGCTTTCCCCTGAAGAAGCCTTTTGCTAAGACTGATCTTGGGGAGTTTGCAAAGTGATATTTGGAACCCTTAGAGGGCTATGGTGAAAAAGGAAATATCTTCCGTTAAAAACCGGAAAGAAGTTTTCTCAGAAACTGTTTTGTGTTCTGTTAAATCATCTCTCAGAGATACAGCTTTCCATTCAAGAAACCTTACGCTAACGCTGTTCTTGTGGAGTTTGGAAAGTGATATTTGGAAGCCCATAGAGGGCTGTGGTGAAAAAGGAAATATGTTCCGTTAAAAACAGGAAAGAAGCTATCTGAGAAACTGCTTTGTGTTCTGTGAATTCATCTCACAGATTTACAGCTTTCCCTTCAAGAAGCCTTTAGCTAAGGCTGTTCTTGTGGACTTCGCAAAGTGATATTTGGAAGCCAATAGAGGGCTATGGTGAAAAAGGAAATATCTTCCGTAAAAAACTGGAAAGAATCTTTTTGACAAACTGCTTTGTGTTCTGTTAATTCATCTCACAGAGTTACTGCTTTCCTCTCAAGAAGCCTTTCGCAAAGACTGTTCTTGCGGAATTTGCAAAGAGATATTTGGAAGCCCCTAGAGAGCTGTGGTGAAAAAGGAAATATGTTCCGTTAAAAACTAGAATGAAGTTTTCTGAGAAAGTGCTTTGTGCTCTGTTAATTCATCTCACAGAGCCACTCTGTTCCCCTCAAGAGCACTTTCGCTAAGACTATTCTTGAGGAATTTACAAGCTGATATTTGGAAGCCCAAACAGGGCTACGGTGAAAAAGAAATATCTTCCGTTAAAAACTGGAAAGAAGCTCTCTTAGAAACTGCTTTGTGTTCTGTGAATGCATCTCACAGAGTTACAGCTTTCCCCTCAAGAAGCCTATCGCTAAGGCCAATCTTGTGGAATTTGCAAAGTGATATTTGGAAGCCCTTAGAGGGCTGTGGTGAAAAAGGAAATATCTTCAGTTAAATACTGGAAGGAAGCTGTTTGAGAAACTGCTTTGTGTTCTGTTATTTCATCTCACTGAGTTACACCTTTCCCCTCAAGAAGCCTTTCGCTAAGACTGTTCTTGTGGAATTTGCAAAGTGATATTTTGAAGCCCATAGAGGCCTATGGTGAAAAAGGATATACCTTAAGTTAAAAACGGGAAAGAAGCTTTCTGAGAAACTGCTTTGTGTTCTGTTAATTCATCTCACAGAGTTACAGCTTTCCCTTCAACAAGCCTTTCGCTAAGGCTGTTCTTGTGGAATTTGCAAAGTAATATTTGGAAGCCCATAGAGGGTTATGGTGAAAAAGGAAATATCTTCAGTTAAAAACTGGAAAGAAGCTGTCTGAGATACTGCTATGTGTTCTGTTAATTCATCTCACAGAGTTGCAGCTTTCCTCTCAAGAATCCTTTCGCTAAGACTGTTCTTGTGGAATTTGGAAAGTGATATTTGCAAGTCCATAGAGGGCTATGGTAAAAAAGGAAATATCTTCCGTTAAAAACTGGAAAGAATCTTTCTGAGAAACTGCTTTGTGTTCTGTAAATTCATCTCACAGAGTTACAGCTTTCCTTTCAAGATGCCTTTCGCTAAGGCTGTTCTTGCGGAATTTGGAAAGTTATATTTGGAAGCCCATACAGGACTATGGTGAAAAAGGAAATATGCTAAGGTAAAAACTGAAAAGAAGCATTCGGAGAGACTGCTTTGTGTTCCGTTAATTCATCTCACAGAGTTACAGCTTTCCCTTCAATAAGAATTTCGCTAAGGCTGTTCTTGTGGAATTTGCAAAGTGATATTTGGAAGCCCTTAGTGGGCTGTGGTGAAAAAGGAAATATCCTCCGTTAAAAACTGGAAAGAAGCTGTCTGAGAAACTGCTTTGTGTTCTCTTATTTCATCTCACAGATTTACAGCATTCCCCTCAAGAAACCTTTCGCTAAGACTGTTCTTGTGGAATATGCAAAGTGACATTTGGAAGCCAATAGAGGGCTACGGTGAAAAAGGAAATATCCTAAGTTAAAAACTGAAAAGAAGCATTCTGAGAAACTGCTTTGTGTTCTGTTAATTCATGTCACAGAGTTACAGCTTTCCTTTCAAGAAGACTTACGCTAAGGCTCTTCTTGTGGAATTGGCAAAGTGATATTTGGAAGCCCATAGAGGGCTCTTGTGAAAGAGGAAATATTTTCAGTTAAAAACTGGAAAGAAGCTTTCTGAGAAACTGCTTTGTGCTCTGTTAATTCATCTCACAGAGTTACACTTTTCCCCTCAAGAAGCCTTTCGCTTCGACTGTTTTTGTAGAATTTGCAAAGTGATATTTGTAAGCCCATAGAGGGCTATGGTGAAAAAGGAAATACCTTCCGTTAAATACTGTAAAGAAGATTTCTGAGACACTGCTTTGTGCTCTGTTAATTCAGCTCACGGAGTTACAACTTTCCCTTCAAGAAGCTTTTCGCTAAGGCTGTTATTGTGGAATTTGCAAAGTGATATTCGGAAGCCCTTAAAGTGCTATGGTGAAAAAGGAATTATCTTCAGTTAAAAACTGGAAAGAAGCTTTCTGAGAAACTGCTTTGTGTTCTGTTAATTCATCTCACAGAATTACAGCTTTCCCATCAAAAGCCTTTCGCTAAGACTGTTCTTGTGGAATTTGCAAAGTGATATTTGTAAGCCCTTAGAGGGCGATGGTGAAAAAGGAAATATCTTCCGTTAAAAACTGCAAAGAAGCTTTCTGAGAAACTGCTTTTTTTCTGTTAATTCATCTCACAGAGTTACAGCATTCCCCTCAAGAAGCCTTTCGCTAAGACTGTTCTTGTGGAATTTGCAAAGTGATATTTGAAACCCGCAGAGGGCTGTGGTGAAAAGGAAATATCTTCCGTTAAAAACGGGAAAGAAGCTTTCTGAGAAACTACTTTGTGTTCTGTTAATTCATATCGCAGAGTTACAGATTTCCCCTCAACAAGCCTTTCGCTAAGACTCTTCTTCTGGAATTGGCAAAGTGATATTTGGAAGCCCATAGATGGCTATGGTGTAAAAGGAAATATCTTCCTTTAAAAACTAGAAAGAAACTTTCTGAGAAACTGTTTCGTGTTCTGTTAATTCATGTCACAGAGTTACTGCTTTCCCCTCACGAAGCCTTTCGCTAAGATTGTTCTTGTGGAATCTGCAAAGTGATATTTGGAATCCCATAGAGGGCGATGGTGAGAAAGGATATATCTTCAGGTAAAAACTGGAGAGAAGCTGTCTGAGAAAGTGCTTTGTGTTCTGTTCATTCATCTCACAGAGGTACAGGTTTCCCCTCAAGAAGCCTTTCGCTAAGGCTGTTCATGTGGAATTTGGAAAGTGATATTTGGAAGACCATAGAGGGCTATTTTGAAAAAGGAAATATCTTAAGTTAAAAACTGGAAAGAAGCTGTCTGAGAAACTGCTTTGTGTTCTGTTAATTCATCTCACTGAGTTACAGCTTTCCCCTCAAGAAGCCTTTCGCTTCGACTGTTTTTGTAGAATTTGCAAAGTGATATTTGTAAGCCCATAGAGGGCTATAGTGAAAAAGGAAATATCTTCCGTTAAAAACGGAAAAGAAGCTTTCAGAGAAACTGCTTTGTGTTCTGTTAATTCTTCTCACAGAGTTACTGATTTCCCCTCAAGAAACCTTTTGCTAAGACTGTTCTTGTGGAATTGGCAAAGTGATATTTGGAAGCCCATAGAGGGCAGTGGTGTAAAAGGAAATAGCCTCCGTTAAAAACTGGAAAGAAATTTTCTGAGAAAGTGCTTTGTGTTCTGTGAATTCATCTCACAGAGTTACAGCTTTCCTTAAAGAAGCCTTTCGCTAAGGTTGTTCTTGCGAAACTTGCAAAGTGATATTTGGAAGCCCATATAGGGCTATGGTGAAAAAGGAAATATCTTCAGTTAAAAACTGGGAAGAAGCTGTCTGAGAAAGTTCTTTGTGTTCTGTTAATTCATCTCACGGAATTACTGCTTTTCCCTCATGAAACCTTTTGGTAGGAATGTTTTGTGGAATTTGCAAGGTGATATTTGGAAGCAATAGTGGGCTATTGTGAAAAAGGAAATATCCTAAGATAAAACCTGAAAAGAAGCATTCTGAGAAACTGCTTTGTGCTCTGTTAATTCATCTCACAGAGTTACAGCATTCCTTTCAAGAAGCCGTTCGGTAAGGCTGTTCTTGTGGAATTGACAAAGTGATATTTCGGAACCCCTAGAGGGCTATGGTGAAAAAGGAAATATCTTCCATTAAATACTGGAAAGAAACTTTCTGAGAAACTGCTTTGTTTTCTGTTAATTCATCTCACAGTGTTACAGCTTCCCCTCAAGAAGACTTTCCCTAAGACTGTTCTTCTGGAATTTGCAAAGTGATATTTGGGACCCCATAGAGGGCTGTAGTGAAAAAGGAAAAATCTTCCGTTAAAAACTGGAAAGAAGCTTTCTGAGAAATTGCTTTGTGTTCTGTTAATTCATCTCACAGAGTTACAGCTTTCCCTTCAAGAAGCCTTTCGCTACGGCTGTGCTTGTGGAATTTGCAAAGTGATATTTGGTAGCTCTTAGAGGGCTACGGTGAAAAAGAAAATATCTTCAGTTAAAAACAGGAAAGAAGCTGTCTGAGAAACTGCTTTGGGTTCTGTTATTTCGTCTCACCGAGTTACAGCTTTCCCCTCAAGAAGCCTTTCGCTAAGGCTGTTCTTGTGGAATTTGCAAAGAGATTTTCGGAAGCCCATAGAGGGCTATGGTGAAAACGGAAATATCTTCCGTTAAAAACGGAAAAGAAGTTTTCTGAGTTACAGCTTTCCCTTTAAGAAGCCTTTCGCTAAGGCTGTTCTTGTGGAATTTGCAAAGTGATATTTGGAAGCCCATAGAGGGCTTGGGTGAAAAAGGAAATATCTTCACTTAAAAACTGGAAAGAAGCTGTCTGAGAAACTGCTTTGTGTTGTTTTAATTCATCTCACAGAGTTACAGCTTTCCCCTCAAGAAGAGTTTTTCTAAGTCTGTTCTTGTGGAATTGGAAAAGTGATATTTGGAAGCCGATAGAGGTCTATGGTGAAAAAGGAATATTTTCAGTTAAAAACCGGAAAGAAGCTGTCTGAGAAACTGCTTTGTGTTCTGTTAATTCATCTCACAGAGCTACAGCTTTCCCCTCAAGAAGCCTTTAGCTAAGACTGTTCTTGTGGAATTTGCAAAGAGATATTTGGAAGTCCATAGAGGACTATGGAGAAAAAGGAAATATTTTCCGTACAAAACCGGAAAGAAGCTTTCTGAGAAACTACTTTGTGTTCTGTTAATTCATCTCGCAGAGTTACAGATTTCCTCTCAAGAAGCCTTTCGCTGAGACTGTTCTTGTGGAATTGGCAAAGTGATATTTGGAAGCCCATAGAGGGCTACGGTGTAAAAGTAAATATCTTCCGTTAAATACTGGAAAGAAAGTTTCTGAGAAACTATTGTGTGTTCTGTTAATTCCTCTCACAGAGTTACTGCTTTCCCCTCAAGAAGCCTTTCGCTAAGACTGTTCTTGTGGAATTTGCAAACTGATACTTGGAAGCCCGTACAGGGCTATGGTGAAAAAGGAAATATCTTCAGTTAAAAGCTGGAAAGAAGCTTTCTGAGAAACTGCTTTGTGTTCTGATAATTCATCTCGCAGAGTTACTGCTTTACCATCAAGAACCCTTTCGCTAAGACTGTTCTTGTGACATTAGCAAAGTGATATTTGGAAGCCCATAGAGGGTTATGGTGAAAAAGGAAATATCTTCCGTTAAAAACTGGAAAGATGCTGTCTGAGAAACTGCTTTGTTTTCTGTTAATTCATCTCACAGAGTTACTGCTTTCCCCTCAAGAAGCCTTTCGCTAAGACTGTTCTTGAGGAATTTGCAAAGCGATATTTGGAAGCCCATGGAGGGCTATGGCGAAAAAGGAAATATCCTCCGTAAAAAACTGGAAAGAAGCTTTCTGAGAAAGTGCTCTGTGTACTGTTAATTCATCTCATAGAGTTACTGTTTTCCAGGAAGAAGCCTTTTGCTAAGAATGTTCTTGTGGGTTTTGCAAAGTGATATATGGAAGACCATACAGGGCTATGGTGAAAAAGGAAATATCCTCCGTAAAAAACTGGAAAGAAGCTTCCTGAGAAACTGTTTTGTGTTCGGTTAATTCTTCTCACAGAGTTACAGCTTTCCCATCAAAAGCCTTTCGCTATGATGGTTCTTGTGGAATTTGCAAAGTGATATTTAGAAGCCCTTAGAGGGCTATGGTAGAAAAGGAAATATCTTCCGTTAAAAACTGGAAAGAAGCTTTCTGAGAAACTCTTGTGTTCTGTTAATTCATCTCACAGAGTTACAGCTTTCCCCTCAAGAAGCCTTTTGCTAACACTGTTCTTGTGGAATTTGCAAAGTGATATTTGGAAGCAAGTAGAGGGCTATGGTGAAAAAGGAAATATCTTCCATTAAATACTGGAAAGAAGCTTTCAGAGAAACTGCTTTGTGTTCTGTTAATACATCTCACCAAGTTACAGCTTTCCCCTCAAGAAGCTGTTGGATAAGACTGTTCTATTGGAATCTGCAAAGTGATATTTGGAAGCCCATAGAGACCTATGGTGAAAAAGGAAATATCTTCCGTTAAAAACTGGAAAGAAGTTTTCTTAGAAATTGCTTTGTGTTCTGTTAATTCATCTCACAGAGTTACAGCTTTCCCCTACAGAAACCTTTACCTAAGCCTGTTCTTCTAGAATTTGCAAAGTGATATTTGGAAGCCCATAGATGGCTATCGTGAAAAAGGAAATATCGTCCGTTAAAAACTGGAAAGAAGCTTTCTGAGAAACTTCTTTGTGTTCTGTTAATTAATCTCACAGAGCTACAGCTTTCCCCTCCAGAAGCCTTTCGCTAAGACTGTTCTTGTGGAATTTGCAAAGTGATATTTGGAAGCAAATAGAGGGTTATGGTGAAAAAGGAAATATCTTCCGTTAAAAACTGGAAAGAAGCTTTCTGAGAACCTGCTTTGTGTTCTATTAAATCATCTCACAGAATTACAGCTTTCTCCTCAAGAAGCCTTTCGCTAAGACTGTTCTTGTGGAATTTGGAAAGTGATATTTGGAAGCCCATAGAGGGCTATGGTGAAAAAGGTAATAGCTTCCGTTAAAAACTGGAAAGAAGCTTTCTGAGAAACTGCTCTGTGTTCTGTTAATTCATCTCACAGAGTTACAGCTTTCCCCTGAAGAATCCTTTCGCGAAGACTCTTCTTGTGGAATTTGCAAAGTGATCTTTGGAAGTCCATAAGGGGCTAAGGTGAAAAAGGAAATCACTTCAGTTGAAAACTGGAAAGAAGCTTTCTGAGAAACGGTTCTGTGTTCTGTTAATGCATCTCACAGAGTTACAGCTTTCTCTTCAAGAAGCCTTTCGCGAAGTCTGTTTTTGTGGAATTTGCACAGTGATATTTGGAAGCCCATAGAGGACTATTTTGAAAAAGGAAATATCTTCCGTTAAAATCTGGAAAGAAACTTTCTGAGAACTCCTTTGTGTTCTGTTATTTCATCTCACAGAGTTACAGATTTTCCTTCATGAGGCCTTTCGCTAAGTCTGTTCTTGTGGAATTTGCAAAGTGATATTTGGAAGCCCTAAGAGGGATATGGTGAAAAAGGAAATATCTTCTGTTAAAAACTGGAAAGAAGGTTTCAGAGAAACTCCTTTGTGTTCTGTTAATTCATCTAACAGAGTTAAAGCTTTCCCCTCAATAAGCCTTTCGCTAAGACTGTCCTTGTGGAATTGGCAAAGTGATATCTGGAATCCCATAGAGGGCTACGGTGAAAAAGAAAATATCTCCCGTTAAAAACTGGAAAGAAGCTTTCTGAGAAACTCCTTTGTGTTCTGTTAATTCATCTCATAGAGTTACAGCTTTCCCTTCAAGAAGCCTTTCGCTAAGTCTGTTCTTGTGGAATTTGCAAAGTGATATTTGGAAGCCCATAGTGGGCTATAGTGAAAAAGGAAATATCTTCCATTAAAAACTGGAAAGAAGCTTTCTGAGAAACTGCTTAGTGTTCTGTTAATTCATCTCACAAAGTCACTGCTTTCACCTCAAGAAGCCTTTTGCTAAGACTGTTCTTGTGGAATTTTCATAGTGATATTTTCAAACCCATAGAGGGCTAAGGTGAAAAAGGAATTATCCTAAGATAAAAACTGAAAAGAAGCATTCTGAGAAACTACTTTGTGTTCTGTTAATTCATCTCACAGAGTTACAGCTATCCCCTGAAGAAGCCTTTCGTGAAGACTCTTCTTGTGGAATTTGCAAAGGGATATTTGGAATCCCATAGTGGGTTAAGGTGAAAAAGGAAATATCTTCCGTTAAACACTGGTAAGAAGCTTTCTGAGAAACTGCTTTGTGTTCTGTTAATTCATCTCACAGAGTTACAGCTTTCCCCTCAAGAAGACTTTTGCGAAGACTGTTCTTGAGTAATTTGCTAAGTGATATTTGGAAGTGCATAGAGGGCTACGGTGAAAAAGGAAATATCTTCTGTTAAAAACTGGATAGAAGCTTTGTGAGAAACTGCTTTGTGTTCTGTTAATTCATCTCATAGAGTTACAGCTTTCCCTTCAAGAAGCCTTTCGCTAAGTCTGTTCTTGTGGAATTTGCGCAGTGTTATTTGGAAGCCCATAGAGACTATGGTGAAAAAGGAATTATCTTCCGTTAAAAACTGGAAAGAAGCTTTCTGAGAAACTCCTTTGTGTTCTGTTAATTCATCTCACAGAGTCACTGCTTTAACCTCAAGAAGCCTTTCGCTAAGACTGTTCTTGTGGAATTTTCATAGTGATATTTACAAGCCCATAGAGGGCTAAAGTGAAAAGGGAAATATCCTAAGACAAAAACTGAAAAGAAGCATTCTGAGAATCTACTTTGTGTTCTGTTAATTCATCTCACAGAGTTACAGCTGTCCCCTGAAGAAGCCTTTCGTGAAGACTCTTCTTGTGGAATTTGCAAAGTGATATTTGGAAGCCCTTAGAGGGCTATGGTGAAAAAGGAAATATCTTCCGTTAAAAACTGCAAAGAAGCTTTCTGAGAAACTGCTCTGTGTTCTGTTAATTCATCTCACAGAGTTACACCTTTCCCCTCAAGAAGCCTTGCACTAAGACTGTTCTTGTGGAATTTTCAAAGTGATATTTGGAAGCCCATAGAGGGCTACGGTGAAAAAGGAAATATCTGTCGTTAAAAACTGGAAAGAAGCTTTCTGAGAAATTGCTTTGTGTTCTGTTTATTCATCTCACAGAGTTACTGCATTCCTCTCAAGAAGCCTTTCTCAAAGACTGTTCTTGTGGCATTTTTAAAATAATATTTGGAAGCCCATAGAGGGTTATGGTGAAAAAGTAAAATCTTCCCTTAAAAACTGGAAAGCAGCTTTCTGAGAAACTGCTATGTGTTCGGTTAATTCATCTCACATTTACTTCTTTCCCCTCAAGAAGCGTTTTGCTAAGACTGTTCTTGTGGCATTTGCAAAGTGATGTTTGGAAGCCCATAGAAGTCTATGCTGAAAAAGGAAATGTCTTTCGTTAAAAACTGGAAAGAAGCTTTCTGAGAAACGGATTCTTGTTCTCTTATTTCATCTCACAGAGTTACAGCTTTCCCCTGAAGAAGCCTTTCTCTAAGACTGTTCTTCTGGAATTTGAAAAGGTATATTTGGAAGCCCAAAGAGGGCTATGGTGAAAAAGGAAATATCCTCAGTTAAAGCCTGGAAAGAAGCTTTCTGAAAAACTGCGTTGTGTTCTGATCATTCATCTCACAGATCTACCGCTTTCACGTCAAGAAGACTTACGCTACGACTCTTCTTGTGGAATTTTCAATGTGATATTTGGAAGCCCATAGAGGGCTATGGTTAAAAAGGAAATATCTTCCTTTTAAAACTGGAGAGAAACTTTCTGAGAAACTGCTTTGTGTTCTGTTAATTAATCTCACAGAGTTACAGCTTTCCCCTCAAGAAGCCTTTCGCTAAGACTGTTCTTGTGGAATTTGCAAAGTGATATTTGGAAGCCCATAGAGGTTTATGGTGAAAAAGGAAATATCTTCACTTAAAAACGGGAAAGAAGCTTTCTGAGAAACTGAGTTGTGCTCTCTTAATTTATCTCACAGAGTTACAGCTTTCCCCTCAAAAAGCCTTTCGATAAGAGTGTTCTTGTGGAATTTGCAAAGTGATATTTGAAACCCATAGAGGGCTATGGTGAAAAAGAAAATGTCTTCCGTTAAAAACGGGAAAGGAGCCTACTGAGAAACTGCTTTGTGTTCTGTTAATTCATCTCACAGAGTTACAGCTTGCCCCTCAAGAAGCCTTTTGGTAAGACTGTTCTATTGGAAGTTGCAAACTGAGATTTCGAAGCCCATAGAGGGCTATGGTGAAAAGGGAATATCTTCAGTTAAAAACTGGAAAGAAGCTTTCTGAGAAACTGCGTTGTGTTCCGTTAATTTATCTCACACAGTTACATCTTTCACTTCAAGAAGCCGTTCGATAAGACTGTTCTTGTGGAATTTGTAAAGTGATATTTGGAAGCCCATAGAGGGCTATGGTGAAAAAGGAAATAACTTCAGTGAAAAACTGAAAAGAAGCACTCTGAGAAACTGCGTGGTGTTCTGGTAATTCATCTCACAGAGTTACATCATTCCCCTCAAAAAGCCTTTCGCTAAGACTGTTCTTGTGGAATTTGCAAAGTGATATTTGGAAGCACATAGAGGGATATAGTGAAAAAGGAAATATCTTCAGTTAAAAACTGGAAAGAAGCTTACTGAGGAACTGCTTTGTGTTGTGTTAATTCATGTCACAGTGTTACAGCTTTCCCTTGAAGAAGCCTTTCGCTAAGTCTGTACTTGTGGAATTTGCAATGCGATATTTGGAAGCCCATAGAGGGTTAAGGTGAAAAAGGTAATATCTTCCGTTAAAAACTGTCAAGAAGCTGTCTGAGAAACTGCTTTGTGTTCTCTTAATTCATGTCACAGAGTTACAGTTTTCCCCTCAAGAAGCCTTTCGCGAATACTGTTCTTGTGGAATTTGCACAGTTATATTTGGAAGTCCGTAGAGGGCTACGGTGAAAAAAGAATTATCTTCCGTTAAAAACTGGAAAGAAGCTTTATGAGACACTGCTCTGTGTTCTGTAAATTCATCTCACAGAGTTACAGCTTTCCCTTCAAGAATCCTTTTGCTAAGACTCTTCTTGTGGAATTTTAAAAGTGATATTTGGAAGCCCATAGAGCGCTATGGTAAAAAAGGAAATATCCTCCATTAAAAACTGGAAAGAAGCTTACTGAGATACTGCTCTATGTTCGGTTAATTCATCTCACAGAGTTACTTCTTTCCCATCAAGAAGACTATCGCTAAGACTGTTCTTGTGGAATTTACAAAGTGATATTTGGAAACCCTTAGAGGGCTATGGTGAAAAAGGAAATATCTTCCTTTAAAAACTGGAAAGAAGCTTTCTGAGAAACTGATTTGTGTTCTGTTAATTCATCTAACAGAGTTACTGCGTTCCCCACAAGAAGCTTTTCGCTAAGACTGTTCTTGTGGAATTTGCAAAGTGATATTTCGAAGCCCATAGAGGGATATGGTAAAAAAGGATATATCTTCCGTTAAAAACTGAAAAGAAGCTTTGTGAGAAACTGCTTTGTGTTCTGTTAATTCATCTCACAGAGTTACAGCTTTCCCTTCAAGAAGCCTTTCGCTAAGACTGTTCTTGTGGAATTTGCAATGTGATATTTAGAAGCCCACAGAGGGCTATGGTGAAAAAGGAAAATCTTCCCTTAAAAATTGGAAAGAAGCTTTCTGAGAAACTGCTTTGTTTTCGGTCAATTCATCTCACAGTTACTGCTTTCCCCTCAAGAAGCCTTTCGTTAAGACTGTTCTTGTGTAATTTACAAAGTGATATTTGGAAGCCCATAGAGGGTTAAAGGTGAAAAAGCAAATATCTTCCGTTAAAAACTGGTAAGAAGCTTTCTGAGAAACTGCTTTGTGTTCTGTTAATTCATCTCACATAGTTACAGCATTCCCCTGAAGAATCCTATCGCGAAGACTGTTCTTGTGGAATTTGCAAAGTGATCTTTCCAAGTCCATAGAAGGCTATGGTGAAAAAGGAAATATCTTCCGTCAAAAAGTGGAAAGAAGCTTTCTGAGAAATTGCTTTGTGTTCTGTTTACTCATCTCACAGAGTGACTGCATTCCTCTCAAGAAGCCTTTCGCAAAGACTGTTCTTGTGGAATTTGTAAAATAATATTTGGAAGCCCATAGAGGGTTATGGTGAAAAAGTAAAATCTTCCCTTAAAAACTGGAAAGAAGCTTTCTGAGAAAATGGTTAGTGTTCGGTAAATTCATCTCACAGTTACTGCTTTCCCATCAAGAAGCCTTTCGCTAAGACTGTTCTTGTGGTTTTTGCAAAGTGATATTTGGAAGCACATAGAGGGTTAAGGTGAAAAAGGAAATATCTTCCATTAAAAACTGGTAAGAAGCTTTCTGAGAAACTGCTCTGTGTTCTGTTAATTGATCTCACAGGCTTACAGCTTTCCCCTCAAGAAGCCTTTCGCTAAGACTGTTCTCGTGGATTTTGCAAAGTGATATTTGGAAGCCCATAGAGGGCTATGGTGAAAAAGTAAATATCTTCAGTGAAAAACTGAAAAGAAGCACTCTGAGAAACTGCGTGGTGTTCTGGTAATTCATCTCACAGAGTTACATCATTCCTCTCAAGAAGCCTTTCGATAAGACTGTTCTTGTGGAATTTTCAAAGTGATAATTGGAAGACCAAAGAGGGCTATGGTGAAAAAGGAAATACCTTCCGTTAGAAATTGGAAAGAAGCTTTCTGAGAAACTGCTTTGTGTTCTGTTTAGTCATCTCACAGAGTTACAGCTTTCCCCTCAAGAAGACTTTCGCTAAGACTGTTGTTGTGGAATTTGCAAAGTGGTATTTGGAAGGCCATAGAGGGCTACGGTGAAAAAGGAATTATCCTCTGTTAAAAAGTGGAAAGAAGCTTTCTCAGAATCTGTTTTGTGTTCTGTTATTTCATCTCACAGAGTTAGAGCTTTCCCCTCAAGAAGCCTTTTGCTAAGCCTGTTCTTTTGGAATTGGCAAGGTGATATTTGGAAGCCCATAGAGGGCTATGGTGAAAAAGGAATATCTTCAGTTAAAAACTGGAAAGAAGCTGTCTGAGAAACTGCTTTGTGTTCTGTTAATTCATCTCACTGAGTTACAGCTTTCCCCGCAAGAAGCCTTTCGGTAAGACTGTTCTTGTGGAATTTGCAAAGTGATATTTGGAAGCCATTAGAGTTCTATGGTGAAAAAGGAAATATCTTCCGTTAAAAACTGGAAAGAAGCTTTCTTTGAAACTACAGTGTGTTCTGTTAATTCATCTCACAGAGTTACAGTTTTCCCCTCAAAAAGCCTTTCGCTAAGACTCTTCTTGTGGAATTTGCAAAGTGATATTTGGAAGCCCATAGAGGTCTATGGTGAAAAAGGAAATATCTTCCGTTAAAAACTGGAAAGAAACTTTCTGAGAAACTGCTTTGTGTTCTGTTAATTCATCTCTCTGAGTCACTGCTTTCCCCTCAAGAAGCGTTTCGCTAAGACTCTTCTTGTGGAATTTGCAAAGTGATATTTGGAAGCCCATAGAGGGCTACGGTGAAAAAGGAAATATCCTAAGTTAAAAACTGGAAAGAAGCATTCTGAGAAACTGCTTTGTGTTCTGTTAATTCATCTCACAGAGTTACAGCATTCCCCTCAAGAAGCCTTTCGCTAAGACTGTTCTTGTGGAATTTGCAAAGGGATATTTCGAAACCCATAGAGGGCTGTTTTGAAAAAGGCAATATCTTCCTTTAAAAACTGGAAAGAAGCTTTCTGAGAAACTGCTTTGCGTTCGGTTAATTCAACTCACAGAGTTACAGATTTTCCTTCATGAGGCCTTTCGCTAAGGCTGTTCTTGTGGAATTTGCAAAGTGATATTTGGAAGACCATAGAGGGCTATATGGAAAAAGGAATTAGCTTCAGTTAAAAACTGGAAAGAAGCTGTCTGAGAAACTGCTTTGTGTTCTGTTAATTCATCTCACAGAGTTACAGCTTTCCCTTCAACAATCCTTTTGCTAAGTCTATTCTTGTGGAATTTGCAAAGTGATATTTGGAAGCCATTGGCGGCTACGGAGAAAAAGGAAATACCTTCCGTTAAAAACTGGAAAGAAGCTTTCTGAGAAACTGCTTTCTGTTCTGTTAATTCACCTCACAGAGTTACTGCTTTCCCTTCAAGAAGCCTTTCACTAAGGCTGTTATTATGGAATTTGCAAAGTGATATTTGTAAGCCCTTAGAGGACGATGATGAAAAAGGAAATATCTTCCGTTAAAAACTGGAAAGAAGATTTCTGAGAAACTGCTTTGTATTCTGTTAATTCATCTCACAGAGTTACAGCTTTCTCCTCAAGAAGCCTTTCGCTAAGACTGTTCTTGTGGAATTTGCAAAGTGATATTTGGAACCCGCAGAGGGCTGTGGTGAAAAAGGAAATATCTTCCGTTAAAAACTGGAAAGAAGCTTTCTAGAAATTGCTTTGTGTTCTCTTAATTCATCTCACTGAATTACAGCATTCCCCTCAAGAAGCCTTTCGCTAAGACTGTTCTTGTGGAATTTGCAAAGTGATATTCAGAAGCCCATAGAGGGCTATGGTGAAAAAGAAAATATCTTCCGTTAAAAACAGGAAAGATTTTTTCTGAGTTACAGCTTTCCCATCAAGAAGCCTTTTGCTAAGGCTGTTCTTGTGGAATTTGCAAAGTGATAATTGGAAGCCCATAGAGGGCTATGGTGAAAAAGGAAATATCTTCCGTTAAAAACTGGAAAGAAGCTTTCCGAGAAACTGCTTTGTGTTCTCTTAATTCATCTCACAGATTTACAGCTATCCCGTCAAGAAGCCTTTCGCTAAGACTGTTCTTGTGGAATTTGCAAAGTTATATTTGTAAGCCCATAGAGGGCTACGGTGAAAAAGGAAATATCTTCCGTTAAAAACGGGAAAGAAGCTTTCTGAGAAACTACTTTGTGTTCTGTTAATTCATGTCGCCGAGTTACAGCTTTCCCCTCAACAAGCCTTTTGCTAAGACTGTTTTTGTGGAATTGGAAGAGTGATATTTGGAAGCCCTTAGATGGCTATGCTGTAAAAGGAAATATCTTCCGTTAAAAATTGGAAAGAAACTTTCTGAGAAACTGTTTCGTGTTCTGTTAATTCATCTTACAGAGTTACTGCTTTCCCCTCATGAAGCCTTTCGCTAAGACTGTTCTTGTGGAATTTGCAAAGTGATATTTGGAAGCCCATAGAGGGCTACGGTGAAAAAGGAAATATCCTAAGTTAAAAACTGGAAAGAAGCATTCTGAGAAACTGCTTTGTGTTCTGTTAATTCATCTCACAGAGTTACAGCATTCCCCTCAAGAAGCCTTTCGCTAAGACTGTTCTTGTGGAATTTGCAAAGGGATATTTCGAAACCCATAGAGGGCTATTTTGAAAAAGGCAATATCTTCCTTTAAAAACTGGAAAGAAGCTTTCTGAGAAACTGCTTTGCGTTCGGTTAATTCAACTCACAGAGTTACAGATTTTCCTTCATGAGGCCTTTCGCTAAGGCTGTTCTTGTGGAATTTGCAAAGTGATATTTGGAAGACCATAGAGGGCTATATGGAAAAAGGAATTAGCTTCAGTTAAAAACTGGAAAGAAGCTGTCTGAGAAACTGCTTTGTGTTCTGTTAATTCATCTCACAGAGTTACAGCTTTCCCTTCAACAATCCTTTTGCTAAGTCTATTCTTGTGGAATTTGCAAAGTGATATTTGGAAGCCATTGGCGGCTACGGAGAAAAAGGAAATACCTTCCGTTAAAAACTGGAAAGAAGCTTTCTGAGAAACTGCTTTCTGTTCTGTTAATTCACCTCACAGAGTTACTGCTTTCCCTTCAAGAAGCCTTTCACTAAGGCTGTTATTATGGAATTTGCAAAGTGATATTTGTAAGCCCTTAGAGGACGATGATGAAAAAGGAAATATCTTCCGTTAAAAACTGGAAAGAAGATTTCTGAGAAACTGCTTTGTATTCTGTTAATTCATCTCACAGAGTTACAGCTTTCCCCTCAAGAAGCCTTTCGCTAAGACTGTTCTTGTGGAATTTGCAAAGTGATATTTGGAACCCACAGAGGGCTGTGGTGAAAAAGGAAATATCTTCCGTTAAAAACTGGAAAGAAGCTTTCTAGAAATTGCTTTGTGTTCTCTTAATTCATCTCACTGAATTACAGCATTCCCCTCAAGAAGCCTTTCGCTAAGACTGTTCTTGTGGAATTTGCAAAGTGATATTCAGAAGCCCATAGAGGGCTATGGTGAAAAAGAAAATATCTTCCGTTAAAAACAGGAAAGATTTTTTCTGAGTTACAGCTTTCCCATCAAGAAGCCTTTTGCTAAGGCTGTTCTTCTGGAATTTGCAAAGTGATAATTGGAAGCCCATAGAGGGCTATGGTGAAAAAGGAAATATCTTCCGTTAAAAACTGGAAAGAAGCTTTCCGAGAAACTGCTTTGTGTTCTCTTAATTCATCTCACAGATTTACAGCTATCCCGTCAAGAAGCCTTTCGCTAAGACTGTTCTTGTGGAATTTGCAAAGTTATATTTGTAAGCCCATAGAGGGCTACGGTGAAAAAGGAAATATCTTCCGTTAAAAACGGGAAAGAAGCTTTCTGAGAAACTACTTTGTGTTCTGTTAATTCATGTCGCCGAGTTACAGCTTTCCCCTCAACAAGCCTTTTGCTAAGACTGTTTTTGTGGAATTGGAAGAGTGATATTTGGAAGCCCTTAGATGGCTATGCTGTAAAAGGAAATATCTTCCGTTAAAAATTGGAAAGAAACTTTCTGAGAAACTGTTTCGTGTTCTGTTAATTCATCTTACAGAGTTACTGCTTTCCCCTCATGAAGCCTTTCGCTAAGACTGTTCTTGTGGAATTTGCAAAGTGATATTTGGAAGCCCATAGAGGGCGATGGTGAAAATGGAAATATCTTCCGTTAAAAACTGGGAAGAAGCTTTCTGAGAAACTGCTCTGTGTTCTTTAATTCATCTCACAGAGTTACAGCTTTCCCCTCCAGAAGCCTTTCGATAAGACTGTTCTTGTGTAATTTGCAAAGTGATATTTGGAAGCCCATACAGGGCTATGGTGAAAAAGGGAATATCTTCAGTTAAAAACTGGAAAGTAGCTTTCAGAGAAACAGCGTTGTTTTCCGTTAATTCATCAGACAGTGTTACAGCTCTCCCCTCAAGAAGCCTCTCCCTAAGACTGTTCTTCTGTAATTTGCAAAGTGATATTTGGAAGCCCATAGAGGGCTATGGTGAAAAAGGAAATATCCTACATAAAACCTGAAAAGAAGCTTTCTGAGAAACTGCTTTGTGTTCTGTTAATTCATCTCACAGAGTTACAGCTTTCACCTAAAGAAGCCATTCAATAAGACTGTTCTTGTGGAATTTGCAAAGTGATATTTGGAAGCCCATAGAGGGCTATGGTGAAAAAGGAAATATCCTACAATAAAAACCGAAAAGAAGCTTTCTGAGAAACTGCATTGTGTTCTATTAATTCATCGCACGGAGTTGTAGAATTCCCCTCAAGAAGCCGATCACTAAGATTGTTCTTGTGGAATTTTCAAGGTGATATCTAGAAGCCCATAGAGGGCTTTGGTGAGAAAGGAAATATCTTCCGTTAAAAACTGGAAAGAGACTTTCTGAGAAACTGCTTTGTGTTCTGTTAATTCATCTCACAGAGTTACAGCTTTCACCTAAAGAAGCCATTCAATAAGACTGTTCTTGTGGAATTTGCAAAGTGATATTTTTAATCCCATAGAGGGCTATGGTGAAAAAGGAAATATCCTACAATAAAAACCGAAAAGAAGCTTTCTGAGAAACTGTATTGTTTTCTATTAATTCATCGCATGGAGTTGTAGCATTCCCCTCAAGAAGCCGATCACTAAGATTGTTCTTGTGGAATTTGCAAGGTGATATCTAGAAGCCCATAGAGGGCTTTGGTGAGAAAGGAAATATCTTCCGTTAAAAACTGGAAAGAGACTTTCTGAGAAACTGCTTTGTGTTCTGTTAATTCATCTCACAGAGTTACTGCTTTCCCCTCAAGAAGGCTTTCGCTAAGATTGTTTTGTGGAATTTGCTAAGTGATATTTGGAAGCCCATAGAAGTCTATGGTGCAAAACGAAATATCCTAAGATAAAAACTGAAAAGAAGCTTTCTGTGAAACTGCTTTGTGTTCTGTTGATTCATTTCACAGAGTTACAGCTTTCCCTTCAAGAAGCCTTTCGCTAAGAATGTTTTGTGGAATTTGTAAGGTGATATTTGGAAGCCCATAGAGGGCTATGGTGAAAAAGGAAATATCTTCAGTTAAAAACTGGAAAGAAGTTTTGTGAGAAACTGCTTTGTGTTCTGTTAATTCATCTCACAGAGTTACAGCTTTCCACTGAAGAAGCCTTTCGATAAGACTGTTCTTCTGGAATTTGCAAAGTGATATTTAGAAGCCCATAGAGGGCTATGCTGAAAAAGGAAATATCCTGAGATAAAAACTGAAAAGAAGCTTTCTGAGAAACTGCTTTGTTTTCTGTTAATTCAACTCACAGAGTTACAGCTTTCCCCTCAAGAGGCCTGTCGCTAAGGCTGTTTTTGTGGAATTTGCAAGGTGATATTTGGAAGCCCATAGATGCCTATGGTGAAAATGGAAATATCCTAAGATAAAAATCGAAAAGAAGCTTTCTGAGAAACTGCCTTGTGTTCTGTTTGTTCATCTCACAGAGTTACAGCTTTACCCTCAAGAAGCCGTTCACTTAGACGGTTCTTGTGAAATTTGCAAAGTGATATTTTAATCCCTTAGAGGGCTATGATGAAAAAGGAAATATCTTCAGTTAAAAACTGGAAAAAAGCTTTCTGAGAAACTACTTTGTGGTATCTTAATTCAACTCACAGAGTTACAGCTTTCCCTTCAAGAAGCCTTTCGCTAAGACTGTTCTTGTGGAATTTTCAAAGTTATATTTGGAGCCCTTAGAAGGCTACGGTGAAAAAGGAATATCGTAAGATAAAAACTGAACAGAAGCTTTCTGAGAAGCTGCTTTGTGTATGTTAATTCATCTCATAGAGTTACAGCTTGTCCCTGCAGAAGCCTTTCACTAAGACTGTTCTTGTGGAATTTACAAAGTGATATTTGGAAGCCCATAGTGGGCAATGGTGAAAATGGAAATATCATAAGATAAAAAAAGAAAAGTAGCTTTCTGTGAAACTGCTTTGTGTTCTGTTAGTTCATCTCACAGAGTTATCGCTTTCCACTCAAGAAACTGTTCACTATATCTTGCGTTAAGAACTGGAAAGAAGAATTCTGAGAAACTGTCGTGTGTTGTGTTAATACATCTCACCGTGTTACAGCTTTCCCCTCAAAAAGCCTTTCACTAAGACTGTTCTTGTGGGATTTCCAAAGTGATATTTGGAAGCCCATAGAGGGCTTTGGTAAAAAAGGAAATATCTTCAGTTAAAAACTGAAAAAAAGGTTTCTGAGAAACTGCTTTGTGGTCTGTTAATTCAACTCACAGATTTACAGATTTCCCCTTAAAAAGCCTTTCACTAAGGGTGTTGTTGTGCAATTAGAAAAGTGATATTTGGAAGCCCATAGAGGGCTTTGGTGAAAAAGGAAATATCTTCAGTTAAAAACTAAAGAGAAGCTTTCTGAGAAACTGCTTTGTGTTCTGTAAATTCAACTCACAGAGTTTGAACTTTCCTATAAAGAATCCTTTAGATAAGGATGTTGTTGTGGAAATTGCAAGGTGATATTTGGAACCCATAGAGGTCAATGGTGAAAATGGAAATATCCTAAGATAAAAAAAGAAAAGAAGCTTTCTGAGAAACCGCTTTTGGTTCTGATAGTTCATCTCACAGAGTTACAGCTTTCCACTCAAGAAGCAGTTCACTAAGACAATTCTTGTGAAATTTCCAAAGTGATATTTGGAAGCCCGTAGTCGGCTATGGTGAAAAAGGAATATCTTCCGTTAAAAACTGGAAAGAAGATTTCTGAGAAACTGCATTGTGTTCTGTTAACTCATCTCACAGAGTCACAGGTTTCCCCTCAAGAAGCCTTTCGCTAAGACTGTTCTTGTGGAATTTGCAAGGTGATATTTGGAGGCACACAGAGGGCTATGGTGAAAAAGGAAATACCTTCCGTTAAAAACTGGAAAGAAGATTTCTGAGAAACTGCTTTGTATTCTGTTAATTCATCTAACAGAGTTACATCTATCCCCTCTAGAAGCCTTTTGCTAAGAGTGTTCTTGTGGAATTTGCAAAGTGATATTTGGAAGGCCATAAAGGGCTACGGTGAAAAAGGAAATATCCTAAGGAAAAAAACTGAAGAGAATCTTTCTGTGAAACTGCTTTGTGTTCTGTTAATTCATCTCACAGAGTTACAGCTTTTTCCTCAAGAACCCTTTCGATAAGACTGTTTTTGTGGAATTTGCAAAGTGATATTGGAAGCCTATAGAGGGCTACGGTGAAAAAGGCAATATCCTAAGATAAAATCTGTAAAGAAGCTTTCTGAGAAACTGCTTTGTGTTCTGTTAATTCATCTCACAGAGTTACAGCTTTCCCCTCAAGAAGCCTTTTGCTAAGACTGTTCTTGTCGAATTTGCAAAGTGAAATTTGGAAGCCCTTAGAGAGCTATGGTGAGAAAGGAAATATCTTCCGTTAAAAACCGAAAAGAAGATCTCTGAGAAACTGCTTTCTGTTCTGTTAGTTCATCTCACAGAGTTTCAGCTTTCCCCTCAAGTAGCCGTTCACTAACACTATTCTTGTGAAATTTGCAAAGTGATATTTCGAATCCCATAGATGGCTATGGTGAAAAAGTAAATATCTTCCGTTAAAAACTGGAAAGAAGTTTTTTGAGAACCTGCCGTGTGTTCTGTTAATACATCTCACCGAGTTGAAGCTTTCACCTCAAGAAGCCATTAACTAAGACTGTTCTTGAGGCAATTGCAAAGTGATATTTGGAAGCCCATAGAGGACTATGATGAAGGAGGATATATCCTTAGATAAACACTGAAAAGAAGCTTTCTGAGAAACTGCTTTGTGTACTGTTAATTCATTTCACAGAGTTACAGCTTTCCCCTCAAGAAGCCCTTCACTAGGACCTTTCTTGTGAAATTTGCAAAGTGATATTTGGAAGCCCATAGAGGGCTGTGGTGAAAAAGGAAATATCTTCGGGTAAAAACTGGAAAGAAGCATTCTGGGAAACTGCCGTGTGTTCTGTTAATATATCTCACCGAGTTACAGCTTTCACCTCAAGAAGCCTTTCGGTAAGACTGTTCTTGTGGGATTTGCAATGTGATATTTGGAAGCCCCTAGAGGGCAATGGTGAAAATGGAAATATCCTAAGTTAAAAAAAGAAAAGAAGCTTTCTGAGAAACCGCTTTTCGTTCTGTTAGTTCATCTCACAGAGTTACAGCTTTCCACTCAAGAACCCATTCACTAAGACTTTTCTTGTGAAATTTGCAAAGTGATATTTGGAAGCCCGTAGAAATCTATGGTGAAAGAGGGAATATCTTCTGTTAAAAACTGGAAAGAAGATTTCTGAGAAACTGCATTGTGTTCTGTTAATTCATCTCACACAGTCACAGCTTTTCCCTCAAGAAGCCTTTCGCTAAGACTGTTCTTGTGGAATTTGCAAAGTGATATTTGGAGGCCCATAGAGGGTTATGGTGAAAAAGTAAATATATTCCGTTAAATACTGGAAAGAATATTTCTGAGAAACTGCTTTGAGTTCTGTGAATTCATCTCACAGACTTACAGGTTTTACCTCAAGAAGCCTTTCGATAAGACTGTTGTTGTGGAATTTGCAATGTGATATTTGGAAGCCGATTGAGGGCTATGGTGCAAAAGGAAATATCCTAAGATAAAATCTAAAAAGAAGCTTTCTGAGAAACTGCTTTGTGTTCTGTTAATTCATCTCACAGAGTTACAGCTTATCCCTCCAGAAGCCTTTCGCTAAGACTGTTCTTGTGGAATTTGCAAAGTGATTTTTGGAAGCCTATAGAGGGCTATGGTGACAAAGGAAATATCTTCCGTTAAAAACTTTAAAGAAGCTTTCTGAGAAACTGCTTTGTGTTCTGTTAATGCATCTCACAGAGTTGCAGCTATTCCCACCAGAACCCTTTCGCTAAGATTGTTCTTGTGGAATTTGCAACGTGATATTTGGAAGCCCATTGAGGGCTATGGTGAAATAGGAAATATTTTCCATTGAAAACTGGAAGGAAGATTTCTGAGAAACTGTTTTGTGTTCTGTTAATTCATCTCACTTAGTTACAGCTTTCCCCTCAAGAAGCAGTTCAGTAAGATTGTTCTTGTGGATTTTGCCAAGTGAAATTTGGAAGCCCATAGAGGGCTATGGTGAAAAAGGAAATATCTTCCGATAAAAACCGAAAAGAAGCTCTCTGAGAAACTGCTATGTGTTCTGTTAGTTCATCTCACAGAGTTGCAGCTTTCGCCTGAAGAAGCCTTTCGCTAAGACTGTTTCCTGTGGAATTTGTAAAGTGATATTTGGAAGCCCATGGAGGGCAATGGTGAAAAAGGAAATATCTTCAGTTAAAAACTGAAAAGAAGCTTTCTGAGAAACTGCTTGGTGTTCTGTTAGTTCATGTCACAGAATTACAGCATTCCCCTCAAGAAGCCGTTCATTAGGACTGTTCTTGTGATATTTGCAAAGTGATATTTGGAAGTCCATAGAGGGCTTTGGTGAGAAAGGAAATATCTTCCGTTAAAAACTGGAAAGAAGCTTTCGGAGAAACTGCTTTGTGTTCTGTTATTTCATCTCACTGAGTTACACCTTTACCCTCAAGAAGCCTTTCACTAAGACTGTTCTTGTGGAATTTGCAAAGTGATATTTGGAAGCCCATAGAGCACTATGGTGAAAAAGGAAATACCTTAAGTTAAAAACTGGAAAGAAGCTTTCTGAGAAACTGCTTTCTGTTCTGTTAATTCATCTCACAAAATTACAGCTTTCCCTTCAAGAAGCCTTTCGCTAAGGCTGTTCTGGTGGAATTTGCAAAGTATTATTTGGAAACCCATAGAGGGTTACGGTGAAAAAGGAAATATCTTCAGTTAAAAACTGGAAAAGATCTGTCTGAGATACTGCTATGTGTTCTGTTAATTCATCTCACAGAGTTACAGCTTTCCCCTCAAGAATCCTTTCGCTAAGACTATTCTTGTGGAATTTGGAAAGTGATATTTGCAAGTCCATAGAGGGGTATGGTAAAAAAGGCAATATCTTCCGTTAAAACTGGAAAGAAGCTTTAGGAGAAACTGCCTTGTGTTCTGTAAATTAATCTCACAGAGTTACAGCTTTCCCTTCAAGAAGCCTTTCGCTAAGTCTGTTCTTGCGGAATTTGGAAAGTTATAATTGGAAGCCCATAGAGGACTAGGGTGAAAAAAGAAATATCATAAGGTAAAAACTGAAAACAAGCATTCTGAGAAACTACCTTGTGTTCTGTTAATTTAACTCACGGAATTACAGCTTTCCCCTCAAGAAGCCTTACGCTAAGGCTGTTTTTGTGGTATTTGCAAAGTGATATTAGAAGTCCATGCAGGGCTATGGTGAAAAAGGAAATATCTTCCGTTGAAAACTAGAAAGAAGCTTTCTGAGAAAGTGCTTTGTGTTCTGTTAATTCATCTCACCGAGTTACAGCATTGCCCTCCAGAAGCCTTTCGCTTAGACTGTTCTTGTGGAATTTGCAAAGGGATATTTGGAAGACGATGCAGGGCTGTGGTGAAAAAGGAAATATACTAAGATAAAAACTGAAAAGAAGTTTTCTGAGAAACTGCTTTGTATTCTGAAAATTCAACTCACAGAGTTACAGCTTTACCCTCAAGAAGCCTTTCGCTAAGGCTGTTGTTGTGTAAATTGCAAAGTGATATTTGGAAGCCCATAGAGAGTAATGGTGAAAAAGGAAATAACTTCCGTTAAAAACTTAAAGGAAGCTTTCTGAGAAACTGCTTTGTGTTCTGTTAATTCATCACACAGAGTTACAGCTTTTCCTCATGATCCCTTTGGCAAAGACTATTCTTGTGGAATTTGCAAAGTAATATTTGGAAGTCCATAGAGGGCTATGATGAAAATGGAAATATCCTAAGACAAAAACCGAAAAGAAGCTTTCTGTGAAACTGCTTTGTGTTCTGTTAGTTCATCTCACAGAGTTACAGCTTTCCCCTCAAGAAATCGTTCACTGAGACTATTCTTGTGAAATTTGCAAAGTGATATTTGGAAGCCCTTAGAGGGCTATGGTGACAACGGAAATATCTTCCGTTAAAAACTGGAAAGAAACATTCTGAGAAACTGCCGTGTGTACTGTTAATATATCTCACCGAGTTACAGCTTTCCCCTAAAGAGGCCTTTCGCTAAGACAGTTCTGTGGGATTTGCAAAGTAATATTTGGAAATCCATAAAGGTCTATGGTGAAAAAGAAATATCTTCAGTTAACAACTGGAAAGAAGCTTTCTAAGAAAGTGCTTTGTGTTCTGTTAATTCATCTAACCGAGTTACAGCTTTCCCCTCAAGAAGCCTTTCGCTAAGACTGTTCTTGTGGAATTTGCAAAGTGATATTTGTAAGCCCATAGAGGGATATGGTGAAAAAGGTAATATCTTCAGTTAAAAACCGGAAAGAAGCTTTCTGAGAAACTACTTTGTGTTCTGTTAATTCATCTCACAGAGTTACAGCTTTCCCCTCAAGAATCCTTTCGCTAAGGTTGTTATTGTGGAATCTGCAGCGTGATCTTTGGAAGCCCATAGAAGGCTATGGTGAAAAAGGAAATAGCCTAAGATAAAAACTGAAAAGAGGCTTTCTGAGAAACTGCTTTGTGTTCTGTTAATTCATCTCAGAGAGTTACAGCTTTCCCCTCAAGAGAACTTTAGCTAAGGCTGTTGTTGTGGAATTTGAAAATTGATATTTTGGAGCACATAGAAAGCTACGGTGAAAAGGGAAATATCTTCAGTTAAAAACTGAAAAGAAGCTTTCTGAGGAACTGCTTTGTGTTCTGTAAATTCATCTCAATGTTTTACAGCTTTATCCTCAAGAAGCCTTTCGCTAAGACTTTTCTTGCGGAATTTCAAAGTGATATTTGGAAGCCCATAGAGTGCTATGGTGAAGAAGGAAATATCTTCCGTTAAGAACGGGAAAGAGGCTTTCTGAGAAACGGCTTTGTGTTCTGTTATTTCATCTCACAGAGGTACAGCTTTCCTCTCAAGTAGCCTTTCGCTAAAACAGTTTTTGTGGAATTTGCAAAGTGATATTTGGAAGCCCATAGAGGGATATCGTGAAAAAGGAAATATCTTCCGTTAAAAACTGGAAAGAGGCATTCTGAGAAACTCCTTTGTGTTCTCTTAATTCAACTCACAGAGTTACACCTTTCCCCTCAAGAAGTCTTTCCTTAAGACAGTTTTTGTGGAAATTGGAAAGGGATACTTAGAAGCCCATAGAGGGCTATGGTGAAAAAAGAAATATCCTAAGACAAAAACTGAATAGAATCTTTCTTAGAAACTTCTTTGTGCTCTGTTAATTCTGGTCACAGACTTAGAGCTTTCTCCTACAGAAGCCTTTCCCTAAGACTGTTCTTGTGGAATTTGCAAAGTGATATTTGTAAGCCCATAGAAGTTGATGGTGAAAACGTAAATATCCTAAGATAAAAACTGAAAAGAACCATTCTGAGAAACTGCTTTGTGTTTTGTTAATTCATCTCACAGAGTTACAGGTTTCCCTTCAAGAAGCCTTTCGCTAAGACAGTTCTTGTGGAATATGCAAAGTGATATTTGGAAGCTCATAGTGACCTATAGTGAAAAAGGATATATCTTCAGTTAAAAACTGAAAAGAAGCTTTCTGAGAAACTGCTTTGTGATATATGACTTCCACTCACTGAGTTACAGCTGTATTTCGTAGAGCTGTTTGGAAGTCTTATTTCTGTGGAATCTGAGAACTGTTATTTCGGATCCCTTTGAAGACTGAAGGGCCAAAGGAAATATCCGTCGTTAAAGTTAGAAAGAAGCTTTCTGAGAAACTTCTTTGTGATTTGCGAATTCATTTCACAGAGTTACAGCTTTCCCCTCAAGAAGCCTTTGGCTAAGATTATTCTTGCACAATTTGAAAAATGATATTTGGAAGCCAATAGACGGCTATGGTGAAAACGAAATATCCTCCGATAAAAACTGGAAAGAAGCTTTCTGAGAAATTGCTTTGTGTTCTTTTAATTCATCTCACAGACTTACAGCTTTCCCCTCAGGAAGTCTTTCGCTAAGACTGTTCTTGTGGAATTTGAAATGTGATATTTGGTAGCCCATAGAGCGCTATGGAGAAAAGGAAATATCTTCAGATAAAAACTGTAAAGAACATTCCTGAGAAACTGCTTTGTGTTCTGTTAATTCACCTAACAGAGTTACAGCTTTCCCCTCTAGAAGCCTTTCACTAAGACTGTTCTTGCTGTATTTTCAAAGTGATATTTTGAAGCCCACAGAGGGCTACGGTGAAAAAGGATATAGCTTCAGTTAAAAACTGAAAGAGGCTTTCTGAGAAACGGTTTAGTATTATGTGACTTCCACTCACTGAGTTACAGCTGTATTTCCTAGAGCTGTTTGATAGCCTTATTTCTATGGTATCGGAGAACTGTTATTTGGATCCCTTTGAAGACTATAGGGCCAAAGGAAATATCTGCCGCTAAAAGTGAGAAAGAAGCTTTCTGAGAAACTTCTCTGAGATCTGTTAATTCATCTCACAGAGTTACAGCATTCCACTCAAGAAGCCTTTCGCTCGGACTGTTCTTTTTGAATTTGCAAAGTGATATTTCGAAGCCCATAGACGGCTGTGGTGAAAAGGGAAATACCTTCAGTTAAAAAATGGAAAGAAGCTTTCTAAGAAACTGCTTTGCGTTCTGTTAATTCATCTCAAAGAGTTACAGCTTTACCCTCAAAAAGACTTTTGCTAAGACTCTTCTTGTGTAATACTCATAGTGATATTTGTAAGCCCTTAAAGGTCTATGGTGAAAAAGGAAATATCCTAAGATAAAAGCTGAAAAGAAGCTTTCTGAGAAACTGCTTTGTGTTCTCTTA
The DNA here is from genome assembly GCF_047675955.1 of Chlorocebus sabaeus. Lineage (NCBI taxonomy): Eukaryota > Metazoa > Chordata > Mammalia > Primates > Cercopithecidae > Chlorocebus > Chlorocebus sabaeus. The sequence goes on along the minus strand of NW_027328314.1, from coordinate 651,162 downwards.
ATTCACCTCACAGAGTTACAGCTTTCCCCTTAAGAAGCCTTTTGGTAAGACTGTTCTTGTGGAATCTGCAGAGTGGTATTTGTAAGCCCATAGAGGGCTATGGTGAAAAAGGAAATATCCTAAGATAAAAACTGAAAAGAACATTTCTGAGAAACTGCTTTGTGATACGTGACTTCCACTCACTGAGTGAGAGCTATATGTCATAGAGCTGTTTGCTAACCTTATTTCTGTGGAATCTGAGAAGGGATAATTCGGTTCCCTTTGAAGACTATAGGGCCAAAGGAAATATCCGCCATAAAAGTGAGAAAGAAGCTTTCTGAGAAACAGCTTTCTGATCTGTGAATTCATCCCACAGAGTTACAGCTTTCCCCTGAGGAAGCCTTTCGCTATGACTGTTCTTGTGGAATTTGCAAAGTGACATTTCGAAGGACATAGAGAGCTATGGTGAAAAGGAAATATCTTCGGTTTAAAACGGGAAAGAAGCTTTCTGAGACACTGCGTTGTGTTCTGTTAATTCATCTCACAAAGTTACAGCTTTCCCCTCACGAATCCTTTCCCTAAGACTGTTCTTGTCGAATTTGGGAAGTGATATTTAGAAGCCTACAGAGGTCTACAGTGAAAAAGGAAATAACCTAAGATAAAAACTGAAAATAAACTTTCTGAAAAACTGCTTTGTGTTCTCTTAATTCATCTCACAGAGTTACAGCTTTCCTCTCAAGAATCCTTTCGCTAAGACTGTTCTTGTGCAATTTAGAACGTGATATTTAGAAGCCCATAGAGGGCTATGGAGAAAAAGGAAATGTCCTTAGATAAAAACTGGAAAGAAGCTTTCTGAGAAACTGCTTTGTGTTCTGTTAATTCATCTCACAGAGTTACAGCTTTCCCCTCGAGAAGCCTTTCTCTATGACTGTTCTTGTGTAATTCGCAAAGTAATATTTGGAAGCCCATATAGGGTTATGGTGAAAAAAGGAATATCTTCAGTTAGAAACTGTATAGAAGCTTTCTGAGAAACTGCTTTGTTTTCTGTTAATTCATCTCACAGAGTTACAGCTTTCCCCTCAAGAAGTCTTTCGTTAAGACTGTTCTTGTGGAATTTGCAAAGTGAAATTTGGAAGCCCATAGAGGGCTATGGTGAAAAAGGAAATGTCCTCAGATGAAAACTAGAAAGAAGCTTCTTGAGAAACTACTTTGTGTTCCGTTAATTCATCTCACACAGTTACAGCTTTGCCCTCCAGAAACCGTTCATTAAGACCGTTCTTGTGGAATTTTCAAAGTGATATTTGGAAACCCATAGGGGGCTATGGTGAAAAAGGAAATATCTTCAGTTATAAACTGGAAAGAAGTTTTCTGAGAAACTGCTTTGTGTTCTGTTAATTCATCTTAGAGAATTACAGCATTCCCCTCAAGAAGTCGTTGAGTAAGACTGTTCTTGTGGAATTTGCAAAGTGATATTTGGAAGCCCATAGAGGACCATGGTGTAAAGGAAATATCTTCAGATAAAAACTGGAAAGTAGCTTTCTGAGAAATTGCTTTGTGTTCTGTTAATTCATCTCACAGAATTACGGCTTTCCCCTCAAGAAAACTTTCGCTAAAGCTGTTTTTGTGGAATTTGGAAAAAGGTATATGGAAAACCATAGAGATCTATGGTTAAAAAGAAAATATCCTAAGATAAAAACTGAAAAGAAAATTTCTGAGAAACTGCTTTGTGTTCTCTGAATTCATCTCACAGACTTACAGCTTTCCCCTCAAGAAACCATTCACTAAGACTGTTCTCGTGGATTTTGCAAAGTGATATTTGGAAGCCCATAGAGTGCTATGGGGAAAAAGGAAATATCTTCAGTTAAAAAGTGGAAAGAACGTTTCTGAGAAACTGCTTTGTGTTCTGTTAATCCATCTCACAGAGGTACAGCATTCCCCTCAAGAAGTCGTTTACTAAGACTGTTCTTGTGAAATTTGCAAAGTGATATTTGGAAGTGCTTAGAGAACTATTGTGAAAAAGGAAATATCGTAAGATAAAAACTGAAAAGAAGCTTTCTGAGAAACTGCTTTGTGTTTTGTTAATTCATCTCAGAGAGTTACAGCTTTCCGAACAAAAAGCCATTCACTAAGACTGATCTTGTGTTATTTTCAAATTGATATTTGGAAGTCCATAGAGGGCTATGGTGAAAAGGGAAATATCTTCAGTTAAAAACTGGAAAGAAGTTTTCTGAGAAACGGTTTTGTGTTCTCTTAGTTCATCTCACAGAGTTACAGCTTTCCCCTCAAGAAGCCTTTCACCAAGACTGTTCTTGTGGAATTTCCAAAGTGGTCTTTGGAAGTCCATACATCGCTATGGTGAAAAAGGATATAGCTTCAGTTAAAAAGTGAAAAGAAGCTTTCCGAGGAACTGCTTTGTGATATGTGATTTCCTGTCACTGAGAAACAGCTGTATTTCGTAGAACTGTTGGCTAGGCTTATTTCTGTGGAATCTGAGAAATGTTACTTCGGATCTCTTTGAAGACTACAGGTCCAAAGGAAATATCCGACACTAAAAGTGTGAAAGAAGCTTTCTGAGAAACTTCTTTGAGTTCTGTGAATTGATCTCACAGAGCTACAGTTTCCCCTCAACAGGCCTTTCGCTAAGACTGTTCTCGTGGAATTTGCAAAGTGATATTTGGAAAACAATAGAGGGCTATGGTGAAAAAGGAAATATCCTAAGATAAAAACTGAAAAGAAGCTTTTTGAGAAACTGTTTTGCGTACCGTTAATTCATCTCACAGAGTTATAGCTTTCCCCTCAAGAAGCCGTTCATTAAGACTGTTGTTGTGAAATTTGCAAAATGATATTTGGAAGCTCATAGAGGGCTATGGTGAAAATGGAAATATCTTCAGTTAAAAACTGGAGAGAAGCTTTCTGAGAAACTGCTTTGTGTTCTGTTAATTCATACACAGAGTTACACCTTTCCTATCACGAATCCTTTCGCTAAGACTGTTCTTGTGGAGTTTACAAAGTCATATTTGGAAGCCCATAGAGGGGTATGGTTAAAAAGGAAATTTCCTCACATAAAAACTGGAAAGAAGCTTTCTGAGAAACTGCTTTGTGTTTTGTTAATTCATCTCACACTATTACAGCTCTACCCTCAAGAAGCCCTTCACTAAGACTGTTCTTCAGGAATTTCCAAAGAGATATTTGGAAGCCCATAGAGCGCTATGGTGAAAAAGGAAATATCTTCAGTTAAAAACTGGAGAGAAGCTTTCTGAGAAACTTCTTTGTGTTCTGTTAATTCATGCACAGAGTTACAGCTTTCCTATCAAGAATCCTTTCGCTAAGACTGTTCTTGTGGAGTTTACAAAGTGATATTTGGAAGCCCACAGAGGGGTACGTTTAAAAAGGAAATTTCCTCACATAAAAACTGGAAAGAAGTTTTCTGAGAAACTGCTTTGTGTTCTGTTAATTCATCTCACAGAGTTACAGCTTACCCCTGAAGAAGCATTTCGCTAAGACTGTTCTTGTGGAATTTGCAATGTGATATTTGGAAGCCCATGGAGGGATATGGTGAAAAAGGAAATATCTTCAATTAAAAACTGGAAAGAAGCTTTCTGAGAAACTGCTTTGTTTCTGTTAATTCATCTCACAGAGTTTCAGCTTTCCCCTCCAGAAGTCTTTCGCTAAGACGGTTCTTGTGGAATTTGCAAAGTGATATTTGGAAGCCGTGAGAGGGCTATGGTGTAAAAGGAAATGTCCTCGGATCAAAAATGGAAAGAAGCTTTCCAACAAACTGTTTTGTGTTCTGTTAATTTATCTGACAGAGTTTCAGCTTTCCCCTCAAGAAGCCGTTCGCTAAGACTGTTCTTGTGGAATTTGCAAAGTGATATTTGAAAGCCCGTCGAGGGCTATGGTGAAAAAGGAAATACCTTCAGTTAAAAACTGGAAAGAAACTTTCTGAGAAACTGCTTTGTATTCTGTTAATTCACCTCACAGAGTTTCAGCTTTCCCCTCTAGAAGCCTTTCGCTAAGACTGTTCTTGTGGAATTTGCAAAGTGATATTTGTAAGCCCATAGAAGTCGATGGTGAAAACGTAAATATCCTAAGATAAAAACTGAAAAGAACCATTCTGAGAAACTCTTTGTGTTTTGTTAATTCATCTCACAGAGTTACAGGTTTCCCTTCAAGAAGCCTTTCGCTAAGACAGTTCTTGTGGAATATGCAAAGTGATATTTGGAAGCTCATAGTGACCTATAGTGAAAAAGGATATATCTTCAGTTAAAAACTGAAAAGAAGCTTTCTGAGAAACTGCTTTGTGATATATGACTTCCACTCACTGAGTTACAGCTGTATTTCGTAGAGCTGTTTGGCAGTCTTATTTCTGTGGAATCTGAGAACTGTTATTTCAGATCCCTTTGAAGACTGAAGGGCCAAAGGAAATATCCGTCGTTAAAGTTAGAAAGACGCTTTCTGAGAAACTTCTTTGTGATTTGCGAATTCATTTCACAGAGTTACAGCTTTCCCCTCAAGAAGCCTTTCGCTAAGATTATTCTTGCACAATTTGAAAAATGATATTTGGAAGCCAATAGACGGCTATGGTGAAAACGAAATATCCTCTGATAAAAACTGGAAAGAAGCTTTCTGAGAAATTGCTTTGTGTTCTTTTAATTCATCTCACAGACTTACAGCTTTCCCCTCAGGAAGTCTTTCGCTAAGACTGTTCTTGTGGAATTTGAAATGTGATATTTGGTAGCCCATAGAGCGCTATGGAGAAAAGGAAATATCTTCAGATAAAAACTGTAAAGAACATTCCTGAGAAACTGCTTTGTGTTCTGTTAATTCACCTAACAGAGTTACCGCTTTCCCCTCTAGAAGCCTTTCGCTAAGACTGTTCTTGCTGTATTTTCAAAGTGATATTTTGAAGCCCATAGAGGGGTACGGTGAAAAAGGATATAGCTTCAGTTAAAAACTGAAAGAGGCTTTCTGAGAAACGGTTTAGTATTATGTGACTTCCACTCACTGAGTTACAGCTGTATTTGCTAGAGCTGTTTGATAGCCTTATTTCTATGGAATCGGAGAACTGTTATTTTGGATCCCTTTGAAGACTATAGGGCCAAAGGAAATATCTGCCGCTAAAAGTGAGAAAGAAGCTTTCTGAGAAACTTCTCTGAGATCTGTTAATTCATCTCACAGAGTTACAGCATTCCACTCAAGAAGCCTTTCGCTCGGACTGTTCTTTTTGAATTTGCAAAGTGATATTTCGAAGCCCATAGACGGCTGTGGTGAAAAGGGAAATACCTTCAGTTAAAAAATGGAAAGAAGCTTTCTAAGAAACTGCTTTGTGTTCTGTTAATTCATCTCAAAGAGTTACAGCTTTACCCTCAAAAAGACTTTTGCTAAGACTCTTCTTGTGTAATACTCATAGTGATATTTGTAAGCCCTTAAAGGTCTATGGTGAAAAAGGAAATATCCTAAGATAAAAGCTGAAAAGAAGCTTTCTGAGAAACTGCTTTGTGTTCTGTTAATTCACCTCACAGAGTTACAGCTTTCCCCTTAAGAAGCCTTTTGGTAAGACTGCTCTTGTGGAATCTGCAGAGTGGTATTTGTAAGCCCATAGAGGGCTATGGTGAAAAAGGAAATATCCTAAGATAAAAACTGAAAAGAACATTTCTGAGAAACTGCTTTGTGATACGTGACTTCCACTCACTGAGTGAGAGCTATATGTCATAGAGCTGTTTGCTAACCTTATTTCTGTGGAATCTGAGAAGGGATAATTCGGTTCCCTTTGAAGACTATAGGGCCAAAGGAAATATCCGCCATAAAAGTGAGAAAGAAGCTTTCTGAGAAACAGCTTTCTGATCTGTGAATTCATCCCACAGAGTTACAGCTTTCCCCTGAGGAAGCCTTTCGCTAAGACTGTTCTTGTGGAATTTGCAAAGTGATATTTGGAAGCGCGTAGAGGGCTATGGTGAAAAAGGAAACAACTTCAGTTAAAAACTGGAAAGAAGCTTTCTGAGAAACTGATTTGTGTTCTGTTAATTCATCTCACAGAGTTACAGCTTTCCACTTGAGAAGTCTTTTGCTAAGACTGTTCTTGTGGAATTTGCAAAGTGATATTTGGAAGCCCAGAGAGGGCTATGGTGAAAAATGAAATATCTTCAGTTAAAAACTGGAAATAATCTTTCTGAGAAACTGCTTTGTGTTCTCTTAATTCATTTCAGAGACTTACAGCTTTTACCACAAGAAGCCTTTCGCTAAGACAGTTCTTGCGGAATTTGCAAAGTGATATATCTAAGCCCATAGAGGGCTTTGCTGAAAAAGGAAATATCTTCCGTTAGAAACCGGAAAGAAGCTTTCTGAGAAACTGCTTTGTGTTCTGTTAATTCATCTCACAGAGTTACAGCTTTCCCCTCAAGAAGCCTTTCGCTAAGACAATTCTTGTGGAATTGCAAAGTGATATTTTGAAGCCAATAGAGGGCTATGGTGAAAAAGGAAATATCTTCAGTTAAAAACTGTAAAGAAGCTTTCTGAGCAACTGCTTTGTTTTCTGTTAATTCAGCTCACAGAGTTACAGCTTTCGCCTCAAGAAGGCTTTCGCTAAGACTGTTCTTGTGGAATTTGCAAAGTGATATTTGGAAGCCCATAGAGGGCTATGGTGAAAACGGAAATATCTTCCATTAAAAAGTGGAAAGAAGATTTCTGGGAAACTGCATTGTGTTCTGTTAATTCATCTAACAGAGTTACAGCATTCCCCCAAGAAGCCTTTCACTAAGACTGTTCTTGTGAAATTTGCAAAGCGATATTTGGAAGCCCATATAGGGCTATGGTGAAAAAGGAAATAACTGCCGTTAAAAACTGGAACGAAGATTTCTGAGAAACTGCCTTGTGTTCTGTTAATTCGTCTCACAGAGTAACAGCTTTCCCATCAAAAAGCCTTACCCTAAGACTGTTCTTATGGAATTTGGAAAGTGATATTTAGAAGCCTACAGTGGTCGACGTTGAAAAAGGAAACAGCCTAATATAAAAACTGAAAATAAGCTTTCTGAGAAACTGCTTTGTGTTCTGTTAATTCATCTCACAGAGCTATATCTTTCCCCTCAAGAAGCCTTTCGCTAAGACTGTTCTTGTGGAATTTAGAACGTGATATTTAGAAGCCCATAGAGGGCTATGGTGAAAAAGGAAATGTCCTCCGTTAAAAACTGGAAAGAAGCTTTCTGAGAAACTCCTTTTTGTTCCGTTAATTCATCCCACAGAGTTACAGCTTTCCCCTCAAGAAGCTTTTCGCTAAGACTGTTCTTGTGGGATTTGCAAAGTGATATTTGGAACCCAAGAGAGGGCTATGGTGAAAAAGGAATTGTCTTCCGTTAAAAAACGGAAAGAAGCTTTCTGAGAAACTGCTTTGTGTTCTGTTAATTCATTTCACATACGTACAGCTTTTTCCTCAAGAAGCCTTTCGCTAAGACTGTTCCTGTGGAATTTGCAAGGTGATATTTGGAATCCCATAGAGGGCTTTGCTGAAAAAGGAAATATCTTCAGTTAAAAACTGGAAAGAAGATTTCTGAGAAACTGCTTTGTGTTCTGTTAATTCATCTCACAGAGTTACAGCTTTCCCCTCAAGAAGACCTTTACTAAGTCTGTTCTTGTGGAATTTGCAAAGTGATATTTAGAAGCCCATATAGGGCTATGGTTAAAAAGGAAATATCTTCAGTTGAAAACTGGAAAGAAGCTTTCTGAGAAACTGCTTTGTGTTCAGTTAATTTATCTCACAGAGTTACAGTTTTCCCCTCAAGAAGTCTTTCGCTAGGACTGTTCATGTGTCATTTGGAAAGTGGTATTTAGAAGGCCATAGAAGGCTATGGTAAATAAGGAAATATCTTCCGTTATAAACTGTAAAGAAGCTTTCTGAGAAATTGCTTTGTGTCCTGTTAATTCATCTCACAGAGTTACAGCTTTCTCCTCAAGAATCCTTTCGCTAAGACTGTTCTTGTGGAATTTGCAAAGTGATATTTCAAAGCTCATAGAGGGCTATGGTAAAAAATGAAACACCTTCAGTTAAAAACTGGAAAGAAGCTTTCTGAGAAACTGCTTTGTTTACTATTAATTTATCTCACAGAGTTACAGCTTTCCCCTCAAGAATCCTTTCGCTAAGACTGTTCTTGTGGAATTTGGAAAGTGATATTTAGAAACCATAGAGGGCTATGGAGGAAAAGGAAATATCTTCCATTAAAAACTGGAAAGAAGCTTTCTGAGAAACTGCTTTGTGTTCTGTTAATTCATCTCACAGATTTACAGATTTCCCCTCAAGAACCTTTCCCTAAGACTGTTCTTCTGGAATTTGCAAAGTGACATTTGGAAACCCGTGGAGGGCTTTGGAGAAAAAGGTAATATCTTCCATTAAAAATCGGAAAGAAGATTTCTGAGAAACTTCTTTGTGTTCTGTTATTTCATCTCACAGAGTTACAGCATTTCCCTCGAGAAGCCATTCATTAAGAATGTTCTTGTGGAATTTGCAAAGTGATATTTGGAAGAACATAGAGGGCTATGTTGAAAAAGGAAATATCCTACGATAAAAACCGAAAAGAAACTTTCTGAGAAACAGCATTGTGTTCCCTTAACTCATCTCACGGAGTTATAGCTTTCCCCTCAAGAAGTAGATCACTAAGACTGTTCTTGTGGAGTTTGCAAAGTGATATTTGGAAGTTTTGCTTTGTGTTCTGTTAAGTCATCTCACAGAGTTACATCTTTCCCCTTAAGAAGCCTTTCCCTAAGGCTGTTCTTGTGGAATATGGAAAGTGAGATTTAGAAGCACATAGAGGTCTATGGTGAAAAAGGAAATAGCCTGAGATAAAAACTGAAAATAAGCTTTCGGAGAAACTGCTTTGTGTTCTGTTAATTCATCTCACAGAGTTACAGCTTTCCCCTCAAGAAGCCTTTCGCTAAGACTGTTCTTGTGAAATTTGCAAAGTGATATTTGGAAGCCCATAGAGGTCTATGGTGAAAAAGGAAATATCCTAACATAAAAACTGAAAAGAAGCTTTCTGAGAAACTGCTTTGCGTTCTGTTAATTCATTTCACAGAGTTACAGCTTTCCCCTCAAGAAGCCCTTTGCTAAGGCTATTCTTGTGGAATTTGCAAAGTGGTATTTGTAAGCCCATCGAGGGCTATGGTGGAAAAGGAAATATCTTCAGTTAAAAACTGGAAAGAGGCTTTCTGAGAAACTGCTTTGTGTTCTGTTAATTCATCTCACAGAGTTACAGCTTTCCCCTCAAGAAGTCTTTCGCTAAGACTGTTCTTCTGGAATTTGCAAAGTGATATTTGGAAGTCCTTAGAGGGCTATGGTGTAAAAGGAAATATTTTCAGTTAAAAACTCGAAAGAAGCTTTCTGATTACAGCTTTTCCCTCAAGAAACCTTTTGCTAAGACTGTTCTTGTGGAATTCTCAAAGTGATATTTGGAAGCCCATAGAGGGCTACGGTGAAAAAGGAAATATCTTCAGTTAAAAACTGGAAAGGAGCTTTCTGAGAAACTGCTTTGTGTTCTGTTAATTCATCTCACAGAGTTACAGCTTTCCCCTCAAGAAGCCTTTTGATAAACTGTTCTTGTGGAATATTTAAAGTGATATTTGGAAGCCCATAGAGGGCTTTGGTGAAAAAGGAAATATCTTCCGTTGAAAACTGGAAAGAAGCTTTCTGAGAAACTGCTTTGTATTCTATTAGTTCATCTCACAGAGTTACAGCTTTCACCTCAAGAAGCCTTTCGCTAAGACTGTTCTTGTGGAATTTGCAAAGGGATATTTCGAAGCCCATAAAGGGCTATGGAGAAAATGGAAGTATATTCAGTTAAGAACTGGAAAGAAGCTTTCTGAGAAAATGCTTTGTGTTCTGTTAATTCATCTCATAGAGTTACAGCTTTCCCCTCAAAAGCCTTTCTCTAAGACTGTTCTTGTGGAATTTAAAAAGTGATATTTGGAAACCCTTAGAGGGCTATGGTGAAAAAGGAAATATACTAAGATAAAAACTGAAAAAAAGATTATTGAGATATTGCTTTGCGTTCTGCTAATTCAACTCAGAGAGTTATAGCTTTCCTCTCAAGAAGTCTTTCGCTTAGACTGTTCTTGTGGAATTTAAAAAGTGATATTTGGTGGCCCATAGAAGCCTAAAGTGAAAAAAGAAATATCTTCAGTTAAAAACTGGAAAGAAGCTTTTTGAGAAACTCCTTTGTGTTCTGTTAATTCATCTCACAGAGTTACAACATTCCAAACAAGAAGCCTTTCTCTAAGACTGTTCTTGTGGAATTTAAAAAGTGATATTTGGAAGCCCATAGAGGGCTATGGTGAGAAAGGAAATATCTTCCGTTAAAAACTGGAAAGATGCTTTCTGAGAAACGGCTTTGTGTTCTCTTAATTCATCTCACAGAGATACAGCTTTCCCCTCAAGAAGCGTTTCGCTATGACTGTTGTTGTGGAATTTCCAAAGTGATATTTGGAAGCCCAGGGAGGGCTATGGTGAAAAAGGAAATATCTTCAGTTCAAAACTGGTAAGAAGCTTTCTGAGAAACTGCTTTGTGTTCTGTCAATTCATCTCACAGAGTTAGAGCACTCCCCTCAAGAAACCTTTCGCTAAGATTGTTTTTGTGGAATTTGCAAAGTGATATTTGGAAGCCCATTGAGGGCTAAGGTGAAAAAGGAAATATATTCCGTTAAAAACTGGAAAGAAGCTTTCTGAGAAACTGCTTTTTGCTCTGTTAAATCATACCACAGAGTAACAGCATTCCCCTCAAGAAGCATTTCGCTAAACCTGTTCTTGTGGAATTTGCAAAGTGATATATGGAAGCCCATAGAGGGCTAAGGTGAAAAATGAAATCAATTCCGTTAAAAACTGGAAAGAAACTTTCTGAGAAACGGCTTTGTGTTCTGTTAATTCATCTCACAGAGTTACAGCTTTGCCTTCAAGAAGTCTTTCGCTAAGACTGTTCTTGTGGAATTTAAAAAGTGATATTTGGAAGCCATGGAGGGCAAAGGTGAAAAAGGAAATATCCTAAGTTAAAAACTGAAAAGAAGCTTTATGAGAAACTGCTTTCTGTTCTGTTAATTCATCTCACAGAGTTATAGCTTTCCTCTCAAGAAGCCATTCGCTAAGACTGTTGTGGAATTTGCAAAGTGATATTCGGAAGTCCAGAGAGGGCTAAGGTGCAAAAGGAAATATCTTCTGTTAAAAACTGGAAAGAAGCTTTATGAGAAACTGCTTTGTGTTCTGTTAATTCATCTCTCAGAGTTACAGCTTTCCCCTCAAGAGGGCTTTCTCTAAGACTGTTCTTGTGGAATTTGAAAGTGATATTTGGAAGCCCATAGATTGCTATGGTGAAAAAGGAAATATCTTCAGTTAAAAACTGGAAAGAAGCTTTCTGAGAAACTGCTTTGTGTTCTGTTAATTCATCTGACAGAGTTACAACTTTCCCCTCCAGAAGCCTTTCGCTAAGACTGTTGTTGTGGAATTTGCAAAGTGATATTTGGAAGCCCAGAGAGGGTTATGGTTAAAAAGTAAATATCTTCAGTTCAAAACTGGAAAGAAGCTTTCTGAGAAACTTCTTTGTGTTCTGTTAATTCATCTGACAGAGTTAAAGCTTTCCCCTCACGAAGCCTTTCTCTAAGATTGTTCTTGTGGAAGTTGCAAAGTGATATTTGTAAGTCCACAGAGGGATATGGCGAAAAAGAAAATCTCTTCCGTTAAAAACTGGAAAGAAGCTTTCTGGGAAACGGCTTAGTGTTCTGTTAATTCATCTCACAGAGTTACAGCTTTCCCCTCAAGAAGCCGTTAGCTAAGACTGTTCTTGTGGAATTTGCAAGGTGATATTTGGAAGCCCATAGAGGGCTAGGGTAAAAAAGGAAATATCTACAGTTAAGAAGTGGAAAGAAGCTTTTTGAGAAACTGCTTTGTGTTCTGTTACTTTATCTCACCGATTTACAGCTTTTCCCTCAAGAAGCATTTCGCTAAGACGTTTCTTGTGGAATTTACAAAGTGATATTTGGAAGCCCGTAGAGGGTTAAGGTGAAAAAGAAAATATCTTCAGTTAAAAACTGGAAATAATCTTTCTGAGAACCTGCTTTGTGTTCTGTTAATTCATTTCACAGCGTTATAGCTTTGCTCTCAAGAAGCCTTTCGCTGATACTGTTATTGTGGAATTTGCAAAGTGATATTAGGAAGCCCAGAGAAGGCTATGCTGAAAAAGGAAATATCTTCAGTTAAAAACTGGAAAGAAGCTTTCTGAGAAACGGCTTGGTGTTCTGTTAATTCATCTCAGAGAGTTACAGCTTTCCCCTCAAGTAGTCTTTCGCTAAGACTCTTTTTGTGGAATTTATAAAGTGATATTTGGAAGCCCATAGAGGGCTATGGTGAAAAAGGAAATATCTTCAGTTCAAAACTGGAAAGAAGCTTTATGACAAACGGCTTTGTGTTCTTTTAATTCATCTCACAGAGTTAAAGTTTCCCCTTAAGTAGCCTTTCGCTAAGTATGTTTTTATGGAATTTTCAAAGTGATATTTGGAAGCCTATAGGGGGCTATGGTGAAAAAGGTAATATCTTCAGTTAAAAACTAGAAAGAAGATCTCTGAGAAACTGTTTTGTGTTCTGTTAATCATCTCAAAGACTTACAGCTTTCCCCTGGAGAAACCTTTCACTAAGACTGTTCTTGTGGAATTTGTAAAGTGATATTTGGAAGCCCATGGAGGGCTATGGTGAAAAAGGAAATATCTTCAGTTTAAAACTGGAAAAAAGCGTTCTGAGAAACTGCTTTGTGTTCTGTTAATTCATCTCATAGAGTTACAGCTTTCCTCTCAAGAAGCCTTTCTCTAAGAGAGTTCTAGTGGAATTTAAAAAGTGATATTTGGAAGCCCATAGAGAGCTGTGGTGAAAAAGGAAATATCCTAAGATAAAAACTGAAAAGAAGCCTTTTGAGAAACTGCTTTGTGTTCTGTTAATTCATCTCACAGAGTTACAGCTTTCCCCTCAAGAAGCCTTTCACTAAGACTGTTCTTGTGGAATTTTCAAAATGATATTTGGAAGCCCACATACTGCTAGGGTGAAAAAGGAAATCTCTTCAGTTAAAAACTGGAAAGAAGCTTTTTGAGAAACTTCATTGTGTTCTGTTAATTCATCTCACTGAGTTACAGCTCTCCCCTCAAGATGCCTCTCGGTAAGACTGTTCTTGTGGAATTTGCAAAGTGAAATTTGGAAGCCCCTAGAGGTCTATGGTAAAAAAGAAATATCTTCAGTTAAAAACTGGAAAGAAGCTTTCTGAGAAACTGCTTTGTGTTCTGTGAATTCATCTCACAGAGTTAAGATTTCCCCTCAAGAAGCCTTTCGCTAAGACTGTTCTTGTGGAATTTCCAAAGTGATATTTGAAAGCCCATAGAGGGCTATGTTGAAAAAGGAAATATCTTCTTTGAAGAACTGGAAAGAGGCTTTCTGAGAAACTGCGTTGTGTTCTGTTAATACATCTCACAGAGTTACAGCTTTCACCTCAAGAAGCCTTTCGCTAATACTGTTCTTTTGGAATTTGCAAAGTGATATTTGGATACCCTTATAGGGCTATGGTGAAAAAGGAAATCTCTTCCGTTAAAAACTGGAAAGAAGCATTCTGAGAAACGGTTTTGTGTTCTGTTAATTCATCTCACAGAGTAACAGCTTTCCCCTGAAGAAGACTTTCGCTAAGACTGTTCTTGTTGAATTTGGAAAGTGATATTTGGAAGCCTATAGAGGGCTATGGTGAAAAAGGTAATATCTTAAGTTAAAAACTGGAAAGAAGCTTTCTGAGAAACTGTTTTGTGTACTGTTAATTCATCTCACAGAGTTATAGCTTTCCCCTCAGGAAGCCTTTCGCTAAGACTGTTCTTGTGAAATTTGCAAAGTGATATTTGGAAGACCCTAGAGGGCTACGGTGAAAAAGGAAATATCTTCAGTTAAAAACTGCAAAGAAGCTTTCTGAGAAACTGCTTTGTGTTCTGTTAATCATCTCACAGAGTTACAGCTTACCCCTCAAGAAACCTTTCGCTTAGACTCTTCTTGTGGAATTTGCAAACTGATATTTGGAATCCCTTAGAGGCCTATGGTGAAAAAGGGAATGTCCTCTGATAAAAACTGGAAAGAAGCTTTCTGAGAAACTTCTTTGTGTTCTTCTAGTTGATCTCACAGAATTACAGCTTTCCCCTCAAGAGGACGTTCACTAAGACTGTTCTTTTGGAATTTGCAAAGTGATATTTGGAAGCCCATGGAGGGTTATGGTGAAAAATAAAATATGTTCAGATAAAAACTGGAAAGAATCTATCTGAGAAATTGTTTTGTATTCTGTTAATTCATCTCACAGTGTTTCAGCTTTCCCCTCATGAAGCCTTTCGCAAAGTTTGTTCTTGTGGAATTTGCAAAGTGATATTTGGAAGACCCTAGGGGGATATGGTGAAAAAGTAAATGTCCTCAGATAAAAATCGGAATGAAGCTTTCTGTGAACCTGCTTTGTGTTCTGTTAATTCATCTCACAGTGTTACAGCTTTCCCCTTCAAGAAGCCGTTGACTAAGACTGTTCTTGTGTAATATTCAAAGTGATATCTGGAAGACCATAGAGGGTGATGATGAAAAAGAAAATGTCTTCATTAAAAACTGGAAAGAAGGTTTCTGAAAAACTGCTTTATATTCTGGTAATTCATCTCACAGAGTAACAGATTTCCCCTCAAGAAGCCTTTCGCAAAGACTGTTCCTGCAGAATTTGCAAAGTGATATTTGGAAGCCCATAGAGGGCTATGGTTAGAAAGGAAATATCCTAAGATAAAAACTGAAAAGAAGGTTTCTTAGAAACTTCTTTGTGTTCTGTTAATTCATCTCACAGAGTTACAGCTTTCCCCTCAAGAAGGCCTACACTAAGACTGTTCTTGTGGAATTTCCAAAGTGATATTTGGTACCCCAGAGATGCCTATTTTGAAAAAGTAAATATCTTCAGTTAAAAACGTGAAAGAAGCTTTCTGAGAAACTGCTTTGTATTCTGTTCATCTCACAGAGTTACAGCTTTCCCCTGAAGAAGTCTTTCACTAAGACTGTTGTTTTGGAATTTGCAAGGTGATATTTGTAAGCCCTTAGAGGGCTATGATTAAAAAGGAAATATCTTCAGCTAAAAACTTGAAAGAAGTTTTCTGAGAAAGGGCTTTGTGTTCTCTTAATTCATCTCACAGAGTTACAGCTTTCCCCTCAAGAAGCCTTTCGCTAAAACAGTTCTTGTTTAATTTGCAAAGTGATATTCGGAATTCTATAGAGGGCTATTGTGAAAAAGGAATTATCTTCATTTAAAAACTGGAAAGAAGTATTCTGAGAAAGTGCTTTGTGTTCTGTAATTCATCTCACAGAGTTACAGCTTTCCCCTCAAGACGCTCTTCGCTAAGACTTTTTTTTTGGAATTTGCAAAGTGATATTTGGAAACCCATAGTGGGCTATGGTGAAAAAGTGAATCTCTTCTGTTAGATAATGGAAAGAAGCTTTCTGAGAAATGGCTTTGTGTTCTGTTAATTCATCTCATAGAGTTAAAGCTTTCCCCTCCAGTAGCCTTTCGCTAAGTATGTTCTTGTGGAATTTTCAAAGTCACCAGACCAGCCCAGACTGCCTATAACTAGGCCACAAACCGGTTTTGACCAGCTCAAAACAGACCAGAAGGGCTAAAACCAGATCAGACCATCTCAAACAGGTTTTGACCGGCTCATAGCGGTTTTTACCGGCTCAAACCAGACCAGACCGGTTCAATCCAGTTTCGAACGGCTCAAACTGGTTTTGAACGGCTCGTATCGGTTTTGACACGCTAAAACCGGTTTTGACCGGCTCAAACCACACCAGACCTGCTCAAACCGGTATTGACCAGCTGAAACCGATTTTGACCATATGAGACCGGATCAAACCGGACCAGACGAGCCAAGACCAGCTAAAACCTTATCAAACCGGACCAGATCGGCCCAGACCACCTAAAACCGGGCCAAACCTACTTTGACCGGCTCAAACCAGACCAGACCGGGCCAGACTGGCTGAAACTGGATCAAACCAGACCAGACCGGGCCAGACCGGCTAAAACTGGGCCACAAACCGGTTTGGACCGGCTCAAACCAGACCAGACCGTTTCAAACCGGTTTTGACCAGACTGAGCCATTTTTGACAGGCTCAAACTGGACCAGACCGGCTCAAACCGGTTTTGACCAGATGACACCGGATCAAACCGGAGCAGAACGGCTCACACCGGATTAAACCAGACCAGACACTCCCAGACCGGATGAAACCGGACCAAACCGGACCAGACCGGCACAGACCGGTTAAAATCGGGCCAGACCGGCTCAAAACGGTTTTGAACAGCTCAAACCAGACCAGACCAGTTCAAACCGGTTTTGACTGGCTCAATCCGGTTTTGTCCGGCCCAAACCAGTTTTGACCGGCTCAAACCACTCCAGACCGGCTAAAACCGGTTTTCACCAGCTCAAACCGGTTTTGACCTGATTAGACCGGATCAAACCGGACCAGACCGGCTCAGACAGGCTCGAATCAGTTTTGACTGGCTTCAACTAGACAAAACCGGCTCAAACCAATTTTGAAAGGCTCAAACTGACCAGACCGGCTCAAATAAGACCAGATCAGCTCAAATCGGTTTTGACCTGCTCAAACCACACCAGACCGGCTGAAACCGGTTTTGACCAGCTAAAACTGGTTTTGACCAAATGAGACCAGATAAACCGAATCAGACCGGCCCAGAATGGCTAAAATCAGATCAAACCAGACTAGACCGGCCCAGACCGCATTAAACTGGGCCACAAACCGGTTTTGACAGGTTCAATGCAGACCAGACAGGCTTATACCGGTTTTGACCGACCTGAGCCGGTTTTGACCGGCTCAAAGCGGTTTTGACCAGATCAAACCAGATTCGACTGGCCCAGACCAGCTGAAACCGGAAAAAAACGGACCAGACCGGCCCAGACCGGCTGAAACCGGGCCACAAACCTGTTTTCACCAGCCTGAACCAATTTTGACTGGCTCAAACCAGTCCAGACTGGCTCAAACCGGACCAGACCGGCTCAAACCGGTTTTGACCGGATGACACCGGCTCAAACCGGAGCACACCGGCTCTCACCGTATCAAACTGTACCAGATAGGCCCAGACCGGCTGAAACTGGATCAAACAGGAAGAGACTGGCCCAGACCGGCTAAAACTGGGCCAGACCGGCTCAAACCGGGCCAGAGCGGCTCAAACCCAAACCACTCCAGACCGGCGAAAACCGGTTTTCACCGGCTCAAACCAGTTTTGACCTGATTAGACCGGATCAAACCGGACCAGACCGGCTCAGAGAGGCTCGAATCGGTTTTGACCGTCTTAAACCAGACCAGACCGGCTCATACCAGATCAGACCGGCTCAAACCGGTTTTGACCTGCTCAAACCACACCCGACCGACTGAAACTGGTTTTGACCAGATGAGACCGGTTTTGACCGGATGAGAGCGGATCAAACCGAATCAGACCGGCCCAGACCAGCTAAAATCAGATCAAAACGGACCAGCCTGGCCCAGACCACCTAAAACTGGGCCACAAACCGGTTTTGACTGGTTCAAACCAGACCAGACTGGCCCAAACCGGTTTTGACCAACCTGAGCCGGTTTTGATCGGCTCAAACCAGACCAGACCGGCTCAAAGCGGTTTTGACCGGCTCAAAGCGGTTTGGACTGGATCAAACCAGACTTGACCGGCCCAGACCAGCTGAAACCGGATGAAACCGGACCAGACCGGCGCAGAGCAGCTAAAACCGGGCCACAAACCGGTTTTGACCGGCTCAAACCAGAGCAGACCGGCTCAAACTGGACCATACCGGCTCAAACCGGTTTTGACCAGAAGACACCGGATCAAAGAGGACCAGACCAGCTCACACCGAATCAAACTGGACCAGACAGGCCCAGACCCGCTGAAACCGGATCAAACCGGACCAGACCGGTCCACACCGGATAAAACCGGGCCAGACCGGCTCAAACCGGTTTTGATCAGCTCAAATCAGACCAGACCGGTTCAAAACGGTTTTGATGGGCTCAATTCAGTTTTGACCGGCTCCAACCGGTTTTGTCCGGCTCAAACCACTCCAGACCGGCTACAACCGGTTTTCACCAGCTCAAAACAGTTTTGACCTGATTAGACCGGATCAAACCGGGCCAGACCGGCTCAGACAGGCTCGAATCGGTTTTGACTGGCTTCAACCAGACCAAACCGGCTCAAACCGGTTTTGACCGGCTCGAACCGGTTTTGACCTGCTCAAAACAGGCCAAACTGGCTCAAACCAGACCAGACTGGCTCAAACCAGTTTTCACTGGCTCAAACCAGACCAGACCGGCTCAAACCGGATCAAACCAGACCAGACTGGCCCAGACCGTCTAAAACCGTGCCAAACTGGCTCAATCCTATTTTGACCAGCTCAAAACAGACCTGACCGTCTCAAACCCGACCTGACAGGCTCAAACCGCTTTTGACCTGACCAAACCACACCAGACCGGCAGAAATCGGTTTTGACATGCTAAAACCGGTTTTGACCGGATGAGTCCGGATCAAACCAAATCAGACCGGCCCAGACCAGCGAAAATCGGATCACACCGGACCAGACCGGCCCAGACCGCCTAAAACTGGGCCACAAACAGGTTGTGACCGGTTCTAACCAGACCAGACCAGCTCAAACCGGTTTTGACCGACCTAAGCCGGTTTTGAGCGACTCAAACCCGACCAGACCGTTTGAAACCAGACCAGACCGGCTCAAACCGGTTTTGACTGGCTCAAACCAGACCGGACCGGTTCAATCTGGTTTTGACCGGCTCAAACCGGTTTTGAATGGCACGAAGAGATTTTAACCGGATCAAACCGGTTTTGAACAGATCAAACCACACCAGACCGGCTCAAACCGGTTTTGACTGGCTGAAACCGATTTTGACCATATGAGACTGGATCAAACCGGACAAGACGGGCCTAGACCGGCTAAAACCGGATCAAACCGGACCAGAACGGCCCAGACCGCCTAAAACCGGGCCAAAGCAACTCAAACCTATTTTGACCTTCTCAAACCACACCAGAAGGGCTCAAACCGGTTTTGACCGGCTCAAACCAGACCAGACCGGCTCAAACCGGATCAAACCGGACCAGACCGGCCCAGACCGCCTAACACCGGGCCAAACCGGCTCAAACTTATTTTGACCAGCTCAAACCAGACCAGACCGACTTGAACCTGTTTTGACCAGCTCAAACCAGACCTGACCGGCTCAAACCGGTTTTGATCGGATTAGACCGGATCAAACCGT
The DNA here is from genome assembly GCF_047675955.1 of Chlorocebus sabaeus. Classification (NCBI taxonomy): domain Eukaryota; kingdom Metazoa; phylum Chordata; class Mammalia; order Primates; family Cercopithecidae; genus Chlorocebus; species Chlorocebus sabaeus. Next base: position 631,859 of record NW_027328314.1, on the reverse strand, counting down.
ACCAGACCTTCTCAAACCGGATCATACCGGACCAGACCGGCACAAACCAGCTCAAAATGGCTCAAACCGAACCAGACCGGCCCAGACAGGCTAAAACCGGGCAAATCCGGCTCAATCAGATTTTGACTGGCTCAAACCAGACCAGACCGTCTCAAACCAGACCACACTGCCTCAAACCGGTTTTGACTGGCTGAAACTAGAAGAGACTGGCTCAAACCGGTTTTGACTGGATGAGACAGGATAAAACCAGACCAGACCGGCTCAAACCGGATGAAACTGCAGCAGACCGGCCCAGAACAGCTGAAGCCCGAGCAAACCGGACCACACGGGGCCAGATCGGCTAAAAGTGGGCCACAAACTGGTTTTGAGCGGCTCAAACCAGACCAGACCGGCTCAAACCGGTTTTGACCAGCCTGAGCTGGTTTTGACCGGCTCATACCAGACCAGACCAGTTCAAACCGGACCAGACCGGCTCAAACCGGTTTTGAACGGATGACACTGGATCAAACAGGACCAGACCGGCTCACACCGCATCAAACCAGACCAGACAGGCCCAGAAAGGCTGAAACCAGATCAAACCAGACCAGACCGGCCCAGACCGGCTAAAACTGGGCCAGACCGGCTCAAAACGGTTTTGACCGGCTCAAACCAGACCAGACCGGTTCAAACCGGTTTTGACTGGCTCAATCTGGTTTTGACCGGCTCAAACCGGTTTTGACTGGCTCAAACCACTCCAGACCAGCTAAAACCGGTTTTCACCGGCTCAAACCGGTATTGACCTGATTAAACCGGATCAAACCGGACCAGACAGGCTCAGACAGGCTCGAATCGGTTTAGACTGGCTTCAACCAGACAAAACTGGCTCAAACCGGTTTTGACCGGCTCAAACCGCTTTTGACCGGCTCAAACCAGACCAGACCGGTTCGATCCGATTTTGACCATCTCAAACCAATTTTGAACGGCTCGAAACGGTTTTGACTGCCACAAACCGGTTTTGACCGGCTCAAATCACACGAGACCGGCTCAAACTGATTTTGACCGGCGTAAACCGATTTTGACCGGATGAGACCGGATCAAACCGGACCAAACGGGACCAGACCGGCTAAAACAGGATCATTCCGGACCAGACCGGCCCTGACCGCCTAAAACCAGGCCAAACCCGCTCAAACCTATTTTGACCACCTCAAACCAGACCAGACCGTCTCAAACCGGTTTTGACTGGCTCAAACGAGACCAGGCCGGCTCAAACCGGATCAAACAGGACCACACCGGCCCAGACCGCCTAAAAACGGGCCAAACCGGCTCAAACCTATTTTGACCGGCTCAAACCAGACCAGACCAGCTCGAACCTGTTTTGACTGGCTCAAAGCAGACCTGACCAGCTCAAACCGGTTTTGACAGGATTAGACCGGATGAAACCGTACCAGACCCTCTCAAACTGGATCATACCAGACCAGACCGGCACAAATCAGCTCAAATCGGCTCAAACCGAACCAGACCGGCCCAGACAGGCTAAAACCGGGCCAAACCGGCTCATTCAGGTTTTGACCAGCTCAAATGAGACCAGACCGGCTCAAACCAGACAGACTGGATCAAACCGGTTTTGATCGGCTCAAACCAGACCAGTCCAGCTCAAACTGGTTTTGACCGGATGAGACAGAATAAAACCGGACCAGACTGGCACAAACTGGATGAAACCGCACCAGACCGGACCAGAAGAGCTGAAGCCGGTGCAAACCGGACCAGACTGGTCCAGAACGGCTCAAACCAGTTTTGACCGGCCTGAGCCGGGTTTGGCCGGTTCAAACCAGACCAGACCGCCTCAAACCAGACCACACCGGCTAAAACCGGTTTTGACCTGCTCAAACCACACCAGACTGGCTGAAACCACTTTTGACCGGCTAAAACCGGGTTTGACCGGATGAGAGCAGATCAAACCCAATCAGACCAGCCCAGAACGGCTAAAATCGGATCAAACCACACCAGGCTGGCCCACGCCGCCGAAAACTGGGCCACAAACCCTTTTTGACCCGTTCAAACCAGACCAGACCAGCTCAAACCGGTTTTGACCGAACCGAGCATGTTTTGACTGGCTCAAACCAGACCAGACTGGCTTAAACCAGACCAGACCGGCTCAAACCGTTTTTGACCAGCTCAAAGCGGTTTTGACCGGATCAAACCGGACTCGACCAGCCCACACCAGCTGAAATCGCATCAAACTGGACCAGACCTGCCCAGACAGGAAAAAACCGGTTCACAAACCGGTTTTGACCGGGTCAAACCAGACCAGAACGTCTCAAACCGGTTTTTACTGGTTCAAACCAGACCAGACCGGCTCAAACCAGACCAGACGGGCTCAAACCGGTTTTGACCGGCTCAAACCGGTTTCGACCGGCTCAAACTCAGACCAGACAGGTTCAATCCGGTTTTGACCTGCTCAAACCGGTTTTGACTGGCCTGAACCGGTTTTGACTGGCTCAAACCAGACCAGACCGGCTCAAACCAGACCAGACCGGCTCAAACCGGTTTTGACCAGATGACACTGGATCAAACCGGACCAGACTGGCTCACACCGGATCAAACCAGACCAGACACTCCCAGACCGGATGAAACCGGACCAAACCAGACCAGACCGGCACAGACCGGCTAAAACCGGGCCAGACCGGCTCAAACCGGTTTTTACCGGCTCAAACCAGACCAGACCGGTTCAAACCGGTTTTGACTGGCTCAATCCGGTTTTGACCGGCTCAAACCAGTTTTGACCGGCTCAAACCACACCAGACTGGCTAAAACCGGTTTTCACCGGCTCAAACCGGGTTTGACCTGATTAGACCGGATCAAACACGACCAGACCGGCTCAGACAGGCTCGAATCGGTTTTGACTGGCTTCAACCAGACCAAACCGGCTCAAACCAGTTTTGACCAGCCTGAGCCAGGTTTGGCCGGTTCAAACCAGAACAGACCACCTCAAACCGGACCACACCGGCTCAAACCGGTTTTGACCTGCTCAAACCACACCAGACCGGCTGAAACCACTTTTGACCGGCTAAAACCGGGTTTGACCGGATGAGAGCAGATCAAACCCAATCAGACCAGCCCAGAACGGCTAAAATGGGATCAAACCACACCAGACTGGCCCACGCCGCCGAAAACTGGGCCACAAACCCTTTTTGACCCGTTCAAACCAGACCAGACCGGCTCAAACCTGTTTTGACAGACCTGAGCATGTTTTGACCGGCTCAAACCAGACCAGACTGGCTTAAACCAGACCAGACCAGCTCAAACCGTTTTTGACCAGCTCAAAGCGGTTTTGACCGGATCAAACCGGACTCGACCAGCCCACACCAGCTGAAATCACATCAAACTGGACCAGACCTGCCCAGACAGGAAAAAACCGGTTCACAAACCGGTTTTGACCGGGTCAAACCAGACCAGAACGTCTCAAACCGGTTTTTACCGGTTCAAACCAGACCAGACCGGCTCAAACCAGACCAGACGGGCTCAAACCGGTTTTGACCGGCTCAAACCGGTTTCGACCGGCTCAAACCAGACCAGACAGGTTCAATCCGGTTTTGACCAGCTCAAACCGGTTTTGACCGGCCTGAACCAGTTTTGACTGGCTCAAACCAGACCAGAACGGCTCAAACCGGACGAGACCGGCTCAAACCGGTTTTGACCAGATGACACTGGATCAAACCGGACCAGACCGGTTCACACCGGATCAAACCAGACCAGACACTCCCAGACCAGATGAAACCGGACCAAGCCAGACCAGACCGGCACAGACCGGCTAAAACCGGGCCAGACCGGCTCAAACCGGTTTTTACCGGCTCAAACCAGACCAGACCGGTTCAAACCGGTTTTGACTGGCTCAATCCGGTTTTGACCGGCTCAAACCGGTTTTGACCGGCTCAAACCACACCAGACTGGCTAAAACCGGTTTTCACCAGCTCAAACCGGGTTTGACCTGATTAGACCGGATCAAACCAGACCAGACCGGCTCAGACAGGCTTGAATCTGTTTTGACTGGCTTCAACCAGACAAAACCTGCTCAAACCAATTTTGACAGGCTCAAACCAGAACAGACCGGCTCAAACAAGACCAGATCAGCTCAAATCGGTTTTGACCTGCTCAAACCACACCAGACCGGCTGAAACTGGTTTTGACTGGCGAAAACCGGTTTTGACTGGATGAGACCAGATAAACCGAATCAGACCGGCCCAGAACAGCTAAAATCAGATCAAACCAGACCAGACCGGCCCAGACCGCCTAAAACTGGGCCACAAATAGGTTTTGACAGTTTCAAAGCAGACCAGACTGCCTCATACCGGTTTTGACCGACCTGAGCCGGTTTTGACCGGCTCAAACCAGACCAGACCGGCTCAAACCGGTTTTGACTGGCTCAAAGCGGTTTTGACTGGATCAAACCAGACTCGACTGGCCCAGACCAGTTGACACCGGAAAAAAACGGACCAGACCAGCCCAGACCGGCTGAAACCGGGCCACAAAACGGTTTTCACCAGCCTGAGCCATTTTTGACCAGCTCAAACCAGACCAGACTGGCTCAAACCGGACCAGACCGGCTCAAACCGGTTTTGACTGGATGACACCGGCTCAAACCGGAGCACATCAGCTCACACCGGATCAAACCGGACCAGACAGGCCCAGACCGGCTGAAACTGGATCAAACCAGAAGAGACCGGCCCAGACCAGCTAAAACCGGGCCAGACTGGCTCAAACCGGGCCAGACCGGCTCAAATCAGACCAGAACTCTTCAAACCGGTTTTGACTGGCTCAATCCGGTTTTGAACAGCTCAAAACGGTTTTGACCGGCTCAAACCACTCCAGACCGGCGAAAACCGATTTTCACCAGCTCAAACCGGTTTTGACCTGATTAGACCAGATCAAACCAGACCAGACCGGCTCAGAGAGGCTCGAATCGGTTTTGACCGTCTTAAACCAGAACAGACTGGCTCAAACCAGACCAGACCGGCTCAAACCGGTTTGACCTTATCAAACCACACCCGACCAGTTGAAACTGGTTTTGACTGGATGAGACCGGTTTTGACCGGATGAGACCGGTTTTGACCGCATGGGACCGGGTCAAACCGAATCAGACCGGCCCAGACCAGCTAAAATCGGATCAAACTGGACCTGCCCAGCCCAGACCGCCTAAAACTGGGCCACAAACCGGTTTTGACCGGTTCAAAGCAGACCAGACTGGCTCAAAACGGTTTTGACCGACCTGAGCCGGTTTTGACGGGCTCAATCCAGACCAGACCGGCTCAAACCAGACCAGACCGGCTCAAACCGGTTTTGACCGGCTCAAAGCGCTTTGTACTGGATCAAACCAGACTCGACCGGCCCAGACCAGCTGAAACCGCATGAAACCGGACCAGACCGGCCCAGAGTGGCTAAAACCGGGCCACAAACCTGTTTTGACCAGCTCAAACCAGACCAGACTGGCTCAAACCGGACCAGACTGGCTCAAACCGGTTTTGACCGGATGACACCGGATCAAACAGGACCAGACCGGCTCACACCGGATCAAACCGGACAAGACAGGCCCAGACAGGCTGAAACCGGATCAAACCTGACCAGACCAGCCCATACCGGCTAAAACCGGGCCAGACCGGCTCAAACCGGTTTTGACCAGCTCACAAAAGCCCAGACTGGCTCTACCGGATCAAACCGGAGCAGACCGGCTCCAATCAGTTTTGACCGGCTCAAATCGGACTCAACAGGACCAAACCGGCTCACACCAGTGTTGATTGTCTCGAACCAGACTCAAACCAGACCAGAACGACTCAAACCGGACCAGAAAGGCTCAAACTGGATCAAAACGGACCAGACCATCTACAACCGGTTTTGACCAGCTTAAACCGGACCAGAACGGCTCAAACCGGACCAGACCTGCTCAAACCGGATTCAAACCGGACCAGACCAGCTTTAACGGAATCAAACCGGACCAGACTGGCTCAAACAAGGGTTGACTGGCTCAAACCCGACCAGACTGGCTTAAACCGAACCAGACTGGCTCAAACAGGGCTTGACCGGCTCAAACCAGACTCAAACTGGACCACAACGGCTCAAACCGGGTTAGACTGGCTCAAACCGCACCAGACTGGCTCAAACCAAATCAAACCGAACCAGACTGACCCTTAGACTGGCTCAAACCAGACCAGACCGGCTCCAACCGGTTTTGACCGGCTCAAATAGGACTTGCACTGGACCAGACCGGATCAAACCGGTGTTGACCGGCTCAAACCGGACTCAAACCGAACCAGACCGGCTCAAACCGGTGTTGACAGACTCAAACCAGACTCAAACCGGACCAGAACGGCTCAAACCGGACCAGACTCAAACTGGACCTGACACAAACTGGACCAGACCGGCTCAAACCGGTTTTGACCAGCTCATACCGGACTCAATCAGGACCAGACCGGCTCAAACCGGTTTTGAACAGCTCAAACCAGACCAGACGGGCTCAACCGAATCAAACCGGACCAGACCGGTTCAAACCTGAACAAACTGGACCAGACAGGCTCAAACCGGTTTGGACCGGCTCAAACCAGACCAGACTGGCTCAACCAGATCAAAGCGGACCAGACCGTCTCAAACCGGGTCAAACAGGACCAGAACCGCTCAAACCGGATCAAACGGGACCAGACGGGCTCAAACCAGTTTTGACCGGCTCAAACCGGACTCAAACCGGACCCGACCGGCACAAACCGGTTTTGACCTGCTCAAACCCGACCAGACCATCTGAAACCGGACCAGACAGGCTCAAATCCGTTTTCACCGGCTCAAACCCTACCAGACCGGCTAAAACCAGACCAGACCCGTTCAAACCGGACTCAAACCGGAATAGACCGGCTCAAACCGGTTTTGACCGGCTCAAATCGGACCAGAGCAGCACAAACCGATTTTGACCGGCTCAAACCTGACTCAAGCAGGACCAGACCGGCTCAAACCGGTTTTCACCTCCTCAAACCCGAGCAGACCGGCTGAAACCGGACGAGACTGGCTGAAACCGGTTTTGACCGGGTCAACCCCGACCAGACTGGCTAAAACCGGACCAGACTGGCTTAGACCAGTTTTGACCGGATCAAACCGAACAAGACTGGCTCAACCGTATCAAACCGTACCAGACCAGCTTAAACCGGATCAAACCTGAACAGACCGGCTCTTAGACCGTCTCAAACCGGTTTTGATGCGCTCAATACGGACCAGAACGGTTCAAACCGGTTTTGACCGGCTAAAACCGGACCAGAACGTCTCAAACGGGACTCCAACCGGACCAGATCAGCTCAAACTGGTGTTGACCGGCTCAAACCGGACCAGACCGGCTCAAACCGGTGTTGTCCGGCTCGAACCAGACTCAAACCGGACCAGAACGTCTCAAACCGGACCAGACAGGCTCAAACCGGATCAAACCGGACCAGACCGGCTCAAACCGGTTTTGACCAGCTCACAAAAGCCCAGACCGGCTCTACCGGATCAAACAAGAACCAGACCAGCTTTAACGGGATCAAACCGGACCAGACCAGCTCAAACCAGGGTTGACCGGCTCAAACCTGACCAGACTGGCTTAAACCGGACCGGACTGGCTCAAACAGGGTTTGACCGGCTCAAACTCGACTCAAACGGGTACAGAACGGCTCAAACCGTGTTAGACTGGCTCAAACCGAACCAGACCAGCTCAAACCGAATCAAACCATACCAGACCGGCTCTTAGACCGGCTCAAACCGGACCAGACCGGCTCCAACCGGTTTTGACTGGCTCAAATCGGACTCAAACCAGACCCGACCGGCTCAAACGGGTGTTGACCGGCTCAAACCTGACTCAAACTGGACCAGACCGGCTCAAACCGGGCCAGACCGTCTCAAATCAGATCAAACCGGAACAGACAGGCTCAAACAGGCTCAAACCGGACCAGACCAGCTGAAACCGGACTCAAACCGGACCAGACCGGCTGAAAACAGTTTTGACCAGCTCAAATCGGACCAGACCGCATCAGAACGGATCAAACCGGACCAGACAGGCTCAAACCGGTTTTGACGAGCTCACAAAAGCCCAGACCGGCTCTACCAGATCAAACCGGACCAGACCGGCTCAAACCGGCTCAAACGGCACCAGACCGGCTCAACAGGATTTGACCAGATCACACCGGGCCAGAGCATCTCAAACCGGTTTTGACCGGCTCAAATCGGACTCAAACCGGACCAGACTGGCTGAAAACGGCTCAAACTGGACCACACGGACTAAAATCGGATCAAACCGGACGACACCGGCTCAAAAGGGATCAATCCGGACCAGACCGTGTAGACCCGCTAAATCCGGTTTTGTCCGGCTCAAACCGGACTCAAACCGATATTGAACGTCTCAAACCAGATCAAACCAGAGCAGACTGGCTCAAACCGGATCAAACCGGACCAGACCGGCTCAAACCGGTTTTGACCGGCTCAAACCGGACCAGACCGGCTCAACCAGATCACACCGGACCATACCGGCTTAAACCGGATCAAACTGGAACAAACCGCCTCAAACCGGCGTTGACCAGCTCAGACCCGACCAGTCTGGCTTAAACCGGACCAGACTGGCTCAAAACGGATTTCACTGGCTTACTCAGGGGAGTGCACACTCAGGGGAGTCCTCCCTCAGGAGAGTGCACACTCAGGGGAGTGCACACTCAGGGAAGTGCTCACTCAGGGGAGTGCACACACTGGGGAGCGCACACTCAGGTGAGCGCACAAACAGGGGAGTGTTCATTCAGTGGAGTGCACACTCAGGGGAGTCCTCACTCAGGGGAGCGCACATTCAGGGGTGTGCCGACTCAGAGTAGTCCTTACTCAGGTGAGCGCACACTCAGGGGAGTGCACACTCAGGGGAGCGCTCACTCACGGGAGTGCTCATTCAGGGGAGTGCACACTCAGGGGAGTCATCACTCAGACGAGTACCCCCTTAGGAGAGCGCTCATTCTGGTGAGTCCTCACTCAGGCGAGTTCACACTCAGGGGAGTGCCCACTTAGAGTAGTCCTTACTCAGGTGAGCGCACACTCAGGGGAGTGCACCCTCAGTGGAGCGCTCACTCAGGGGAGTGCACACTCAGGGGAGTGCACACTCAGGGGAGTGCACACACTGGGGGGTGCACACTCAGGGGAGTCCTCACTCAGAGGAGTGCGAACTAAGAGGAGTGCACACTCAGGGGAGTGCTCACTCAGGGGAGTGCACACACAGGGGTGTCCTCACTGAGGGGACTGCTCACTCAAGGGAGTGCACAATCAGGTGAGCCCACACTCAGGAGAGTGCACACTCAGGGGAGTCCTCACTCAGGAGAATGCGAACTCGTGGAAGTGCACTCCCTTGGAAGCGAACACCCAAGGGACTGCACACTAAGGGTAGTGCACACTCAAGGGAGTCCTCACTCAGGAGAGTGCAAACTCAGAGGAGTGCACACTCAGGCGAGTGCTCATTCACGGGAGTGCACACTCAGGGGTGTCATCACTCAGACGAGTACCCCCACAGGAGAGCGCTCACTCTGGGGAGTCCTCACACAGGCGAGTTCACACTCAGGGGAGTGCACACTCAGGGGTGTCCTCACCCAGGCGAGTGCACACTCAGGTTAGTGCGCACTCAGGGGAGCGCTCACTCAGGGGAGTTCACACTCAGGGTAGCGCAATCTCAAGGGAGCGCAAACTCAGGGGAGTGTAAACTTAGGGGAGAGCTCAATCAGTGGAGTGCACACTCAGGGGAGTCCAAACTCAGGCGAGTTCACAATCAGGGGAGTGCACACTCAGGGGAGTCCTCACCCAGGCGAGTGCACACTCAGGGGAGCTCGCACTCAGGGGAGCGCTCACTCAGGGCAGCGAACACACTGGGGAGAGCACACACAGTGGAGCGCACACTCATGGGAGTGCACACACAGGGGAGTGCTCACTCAGGAGAGCACACACTCAGCGGAGTGCACGCCCAGGTGAGCATACACTCAGGGGACTGCACACTCAGGGGAGTCCTCACTCAAAAGAGTGCGAAATCAGGGGAGCAAAATCTCAGGGTAGCACACACTCAGGGGAGTGCACACCCAGGGGAGTCCTCACTCAGGAGACTGCAAACTCAGAGGAGTGCACACTCAGGGGAGTGCTCATTCAGGGGAGTACACACTCAGGGGAGTGCTCACTCAGACGAGTGCACACTCAGGGAGGCGCTCACAAAGTGGAGTGCCCACTCAGGTGAGCGCTCACTCAGGGGAGTGCACACTCAGGGGATCAAAACGGACCAGAACGGCTCAAACCGGTTTTGACCGGCTCAAACCAGAACAGACCGGCCCAACCGGATCAAATCGGACCAGACCGTCTCACACCGGCACAAACCGGACCAGAACGGCTTAAACAGGGTTTGACTGGCTCAAACCGAAGCAGAGAGGCTCAAACAGGATCAAAACGGACCAGACCGGCTCTTAGACCAGCTCAAACATGTTTTGACCGGCTCAAACCGGACAAGATCGGCTCAAACCGGAGCAGAACGGATCAAACCGGTGTTGACAGGCTCAAACCTGACTCAAACTGGACCAGACCGGCTCAAAGCGGTGTTGACCGGCTCAAAGCGGACTCAATCCGGACCAGACCGGCTCATACCGCTTTTGAACGGCTCAAACCAGACCATACCAGCTCAAACGAATCAAACTGGACCAGACCGGGTTAAACCGGATCAAACAGGACCAGACCAGCTCAAACCGGTTTTGACCGGCTCAAATCGGACGAGAGCAACACAAACCGAATTTGACCAGCTTAAACGAGACTCAAACAGGACCACACCGGCTCAAACCGGTTTTGAACGGCTCAAACCCGACCAGACCGGCTGAAACTGGATGAGACTGCCTCAAACCGGTTTTCACCGACTCAAACCCGTCCAGACCGGCTAAAACCGGAGCAGACTGGCTCAAACCAGTTTTGACCAGCTCAAAGCGGACTAGACCGGCTCTAACCGATTATGACCCCCTCAAACCGCACTCAAACCGGACCAGACCCTCTCAAACTGTTGTTGTCCGGCTCAAACCGGACTCAAACCAGACCAGACCGACTCAAACCGATTTTGACAGGCTCAAACCGGACTCAAACCGGATCAGACTGCTTCAAACCCGTTTTGACCGGCTCAAACCCGACCAGACCGGCTGAAACTGGACGAGACCGGCTCAGACCACTTTGGACCGGCTCAAACCAGACAAGACTGGCTCAACCAGATCAAAGCGGAACAGACCGGCTTAAACCGGATCAAACCGGACCAGAGCGGCTGAAACTGGATCAACCCGGAAAAGACCGGCTCAAACCGGTTTTCACCAGCTCAAACTCGACCAGACCGGCTGAATTGGGACGAGACCACCTCAAACCGGTTTTGACCAGCTCAAACCCGACCAGACCGTCTGAAACCGGACCAGACAGGCTCAAACCGGGTTAGACTGGCTCAAACCGCACCAGACAGGCTCAAACCAAATCAAACCGAACCAGACCGACCCTTAGACCGGCTCAAACCAGACCAGACCGGCTCCAACTGGTTTTGACCGGCTCAAATAGGACTTACACTGGACCAGACCGGATCAAACCAGTGTTGACCGGCTCAAACCGGACTCAAACCAAACCACACTGGCTCAAACCGGTGTTGACAGACTCGAACCAGACTCAAACCGGACCAGAATGGCTCAAACCGGACCAGACTCAAACTGGACCTGACACAAACTGGACCAGACCGGCTCAAACCGGTTTTGACCAGCTCATACCGGACTCAATCAGGACCAGACCGGCTCAAACCGGTTTTGAACGGCTCAAACCAGACCAGACGGGCTCAACCGAATCAAACTGGACCAGACCGGTTCAAACCTGATCAAACTGGGCCAGACAGGCTCAAACCGGTTTTGACCGGCTCAAATCGGACCAGAGCAGCACAAACCGAATTTGACCAGCTCAAACCAGACTCAAACAGGACCACACTGGCTCAAACCGGTTTTGACCAGCTCAAACCCAATCAGACCGGCTGAAACTGGATGAGACCGCCTGAAACCGGTTTTGACCGACTCAAACGCGTCCAGACCAGCTAAAACCGGACCAGACCGGCTCAAACCGGTTTTGACTGGGTCAAAGCGGACTAGACCGGCTCTAACCGGTTATGACCGGCTCAAACCGCACTCAAACCGGACCAGACCGTCTCAAACTGGTGTTGTCCGGCTCAAACCGGACTCAAACAGGACCAGACCGGCTCAAACCGGTTTTGACCGGCTCAAACCGGACTCAAACCGGACCAGACCGTCTCAAACCCGTTTTGACCGGCTCAAGCCAGACCAGACCGGCTGAAACCGGACGAGACCTGCTCAAACCGGTTTGGACCGGCTCAAACCAGACCAGACTGGCTCTACCAGATCAAAGCGGACCAGACCGTCTCAACCGGGTCATACTGGACCAGAACCGCTCAAACCAGATCAAACGGGACAAGACCAGCTCAAACCAGTTTTGACCGGCTCAAACCGGACTCAAACCGGACCCGACCGGCACAAACCGGTTTTGACCGGCTCAAACCCGACCAGACCATCTGAAACCGGACCAGACAGGCTCAAATCCGTTTTGACCGGCTCAAACCCTACCAGACCGGCTAAAACCAGACCAGACCCGATCAAACCGGACTCAAACCGGAATAGACCGGCTCAAACCGGTTTTGACCGGCTCAAATCAGACCAGAGCTGCACAAACCGATTTTGACCGGCTCAAACCAGACTCAAGCAGGACCAGACCGGCTCAAACCGGTTTTCACCTGCTCAAACCCGACCAGACGAGCTGAAACTGGACGAGACCGGCTGAAACCGGTTTTGACCAGGTCAAACCCGACCAGACTGGCTAAAACCGGACCAGACTGGCTCAGACCAGTTTTGACCGGCTCAAACCAAACCAGACTGCCTCAACCGTATCATACCGTACCAGACCAGACCAGCTTAAAACGGATCAAACCTGAACAGACCGGCTCGTAGACCATGTCAAACCGGTTTTGATCCGCTCAATACGGACCAGAACAGCTCAAACCGGTTTTGACCGGCTCAAACCAGACCAGACTGGCTCAACCAGATCAAAGCGGACCTGACCGTCTCAAACCGGGTCAAACTGGACCAGAACCGCTCAAACCGGATCAAACGGGACAAGACCAGCTCAAACCAGTTTTGACCGGCTCAAACCGGACTCAAACTGGACCCGACCGGCACAAACCGGTTTTGACCAGCTCAAACCCGACCAGACCATCTGAATCCGGACCAGACAGGCTCAAATCCGTTTTTACCGGCTCAAACCCTACCAGACCGGCTAAAACCAGACCAGACCCGTTCAAACCGGACTCAAACCGGAATAGACTGGCTCAAACCGGTTTTGACCGGCTCAAATCGGACCAGAGCAGCACAAACCGATTTTGACCGGCTCAAACCAGACTCAAACAAAACCAGACCGGCTCAAAGGTGTTTTGACCCGCTCAAACCCGACCAAACCAGCTAAAACTGGACCAGACCGGCTAAAACCGGTTTTGACCGGCTCAAATCGGACCAGTCCGGCTCAAACTGCTATTGACTGGCTCAAACCGGTTTTCACCTGCTCAAACCTGACCAGACCGGCTGAAACCGGACGAGACCGGCTGAAACCGGTTTTGACCGCGTCAACCCCGACCAGACTGGCTAAAACCGGACCAGACTGGCTCAGACCAGTTTTGACAGGCTCAAACCGAACAAGACTGGCTCAACCGTATCAAACCGTAATAGACCAGCTTAAACTGGATCAAACCTGAACAGACTGGCTCTTAGACCGTCTCAAACCTGTTTTGATCCGCTCAATAAGGACCAGAACGGCTCAAACCGGTTTTGACCGGCTCAAACGGGAGCAGACCGTCTCAAACGGGACTCCAACCGGACCAGATCAGCTCAAACTGGTGTTGACCGGCTCAAACCGGACCAGATGGGCTCAAACCGGTGTTGTCCGGCTCGAACCAGACTCAAGCCGGACCAGAACGTCTCAAACCGGACCAGACAGGCTCAAACCGGATCAAACCGGACCAGACTGGCTCAAACTGGTTTTGACAAGCTCACAAAAGCCCAGACCGGCTCTACCGGATCAAACAGGAACCAGACTGGCTTTAACGGGATCAAATCAGACCAGACCGGCTCAAACCGGGGTTGACCAGCTCAAACCTGACCAGACTGGCTTAAACCGGACCGGACTGGCTCAAACAGGGTTTGACCGGCTCAAACTGGACTCAAACGGGTACAGAACGGCTCAAACCGGGTTAGACTGGCTCAAACGGGAACAGACCGGCTCAAACCGGATCAAACCGTACCAGACCGGCTCTTAGACCGGCTCAAACCAGACCAGACCGGCTCCAACCGGTTTTGACCGGCTCAAATTGGACTCAAACCGGACCCGACCGGCTCAAACTGGTGTTGACCGGCTCAAACCTGTCTCAAACCAGACCAGACCAGCTCAAACCGGGCCAGACCAACTCAAATCGGATCAAACCGGACCAGACAGGCTCAAACAGGCTCAAACCGGACCAGACCAGCTCAAAACGGACACAAACCGGACCAGACCGGCTGAAAACGGTTTTAACCAGCTCAAATCCGACCACACCGCATCAGAACAGATCAAACCGGACTAGACAGGCTCAACCCGGTTTTGACCAGCTCACAAAAGCCCAGACCGGTTGTACTGGATCAAACCGGACCAGACCGGCTCACACCGGCTCAAACCGCACCAGACCAGCTCAAACAGGATTTGACCAGCTCACACCGGGCGAGAGCTTCTCAAACCGGTTTTGACTGGCTCAAATTGGACTCAAACCGGACCAGACTGGCTGAAAACGGCTCAAACTGGACCACACAGACAAAAATCGGATCAAACCGGATGAGACCGGCTCAAAAGGGATCAATCCGGACCAGACCGTCTAGACCCGCTAAATCCGGTTTTGTCCGGCTCAAACCGGACTCAAACCAATATTGACCGGCTCAAACCAGATCAAACCGGAGCAGACTGGCTCAAACCGGATCAAACCGGACCAGACCGGCTCAAACCGGGTTTGACCGGCTCAAACTGGACCAGACCGGCTCAACCAGATCACACCGGACCATACCGGCTTAAACCGGATCAAACTGGAACAGACCGCCTCACACCGGCGTTGACCAGCTCAGACCCGACCAGTCCGGCTTAAACCGGACCAGACTGCCTCAAAACGGGTTTCACTGGCTTACTCAGGGGAGTGTACACGAAGGGGAGTGCTCATTTAGGGGAGTGCACACTCAGGGGTGTCCTCACTCAAGGGAGTGCACACACAGGGGAGTGCACACTCAGGGGAGCGCTCACACAGGGGAGTGGCCACTGACGTGAGCGCTCACACATGGAAGAGCACACTCAGGGGAGCCCTCACTCAGGCGAGTCCACACTCAGGGGAGTGCACACTCAGAGTAGTCCTCACTCAGGCGAGTGCACTCTCAGGTGAGAGCACACTCAGGGGAGCGCTCACTCAGGGGAGTGCACACTCAAAGGAGCGCACACTCAGGGGAGTGCACACTCAGTGGAGTCCTCACTCAGGAGAGTGCGAACTAAGAGGAGTGCACACTCAGGGGTGTGCTCACCCAGGGGAGTGCACACTCAGGGGAGTCCTGCCTCAGGAGTGTGCACACTCAGGGTAGTGCACACTCAGGGGAGTGCTCACTCAGGGGAGTGCACACACTGGGGAGCGCACACTCAGGTGAGCGCACAAACAGGGGAGTGTTCATTCAGGGGAGTGCACACTCAGGGGAGTCCTCACTCAGGCGAGCGCACATTCAGGGGAGTGCCGACTCATAGTAGTCCCTACTCAGGTGAGCACACACTCAGGGGAGTGCACACTCAGGGGAGCGCTCACTCACGGGAGTGCTCATTCAGGGGAGTGCACACTCAGGGGAGTCATCACTCAGACGAGTACCCCCTCAGGAGAGCGCTCACTCTGGTGAGTCCTCACTCGGGCGAGTTCACACTCAGGGGAGTGTCCACTTAGAGTAGTCCTTACTCAGGTGAGCGCACACTCAGGGGAGTGCACCCTCAGCGGAGCGCTCACTCAGGGGAGTGCACACTCAGGGGAGCGCACACTCAGGGGAGTGCACACACTGGGGGGTTCACACTCAGGGGTGTCCTCACTCAGAGGAGTGCGAACTAAGAGGAGTGCACACTCAGGGGAGTGTTCACTCAGGGGAGTGCACACACAGGGGTGTCCTCACCGAGGGGAGTGCTCACTCAAGGGAGTGCACAATCAGGTGAGCCCACACTCAGGAGAGTGCACACTCAGGGGAGTCCTCACTCAGGAGAGTGCGAACACGGGGAAGTGCACTCCATGGGAAGCGAACACTCAAGGGACTGCACACTCAGGGTAGTGCACACTCAAGGGAGTCCTCACTCAGGAGAGTGTGAACTCAGAGGAGTGCACACTCAGGGGAGTGCTCATTCAGGGGAGTGCACACTCAGGGGAGTTATCACTCAGACGAGTAACCCCTCAGGAGAGCGCTCACTCTGGGGAGTCCTCACAAAGGCGAGTTCACACCCAGGGGAGTGCACACTCAGGGGTGTCCTCACCCAGGCGAGTGCACACTCAGGGGAGTGCTCACTCAAGGGAGTTCACACTCAGGGTAGCGCAATCTCAAGGGAGCGCAAACTCAGGGGAGTGTAAACTTAGGGGAGAGCTCAATCAGTGGAGTGCACAATCAGGGGAGTGCTCACCCAGGCGAGTGCACACTCAGGGGAGTTCGCACTCAGGGGAGCGCTCACTCAGTGCAGCGAACACACTGGGGAGAGCACACACAGTGGAGCACACACTCATGGGAGTGCACACACAGGGGAGTGCTCACTCAGGAGAGCGCACACTCAGCAGACTGCACGCTCAGGTGAGCATACACTCAGGGGAGTGCACACTCAGGGGAGTCCTCACTCAAAAGAGTGTGAACTCAGGGGAGCGAAATCTCAGGGTAGCACACACTCAGGGGAATGCACACCCAGGGGAGTCCTCACTCAGGAGAGTGCGAACTCAGAGGAGTACATACTCAGGGGAGTGCTCATTCAGGGGAGTACAAACTCAGGGGAGTGCTCACTCAGACGAATGCACACTCAGGGGAGTGCACACTCAGGGAGGCGCTCACAAAGTGGAGTGCCCACTCAGGTGAGCGCTCACTCAGGGGAGTGCACACTCAGGGGATCAAAACGGACCAGACCGTCTCAAACCGGTTTTGACCGGCTTAAACCAGAACAGACCGGCCCTACCGGATCAAATCGGACCAGACCGTCTCACACTGGCACAAACCGGACCAGAACGGCTTAAACAGGGTTTGACTGGCTCAAACCGAAGCAGGGAGTCTCAAACAGGATCAAAACGGACCAGACCGGCTCTTAGACCAGCTCAAACATGTTTTGACTGGCTCAAAACGGACTCAAACTGGAGCAGAACGGATCAAACCGGTGTTGACCGGCTCAAACCTGACTCAAACTGGACCAGACCGGCTCAAAGCGGTGTTGACCGGCTCAAACCGGGCTCAATCCGGACCAGACCAGCTCATACCGCTTTTGAACGGCTCAAACCAGACCATACCAGCTCAAATGAATCAAACTGGACCAGACCGGGTTAAACCAGATCAAACCGGTTTTGACCGGCTCAAATCGGACGAGAGCAACACAAACCGAATTTGACCAGCTTAAACCAGACTCAAACAGGACCACATCGGCTCAAACCGGTTTTGACCGGCTCAAACCCGACCAGACCGGCTGAAACTGGACGAGACTGCCTCAAACTGGTTTTGACCGACTCAAACCCGTCCAGACCGGCTAAAACTGGACCAGACTGGCTCAAACCGGTTTTGACCGGCTCAAAGCGGACTAGACCGGTTCTAACCGGTTATGACCAGCTCAAACCGCACTCAAACCGGACCAGACCCTCTCAAACTGTTATTGTCCGGCTCAAACCAGACTCAAACCGGACCAGACCGACTCAAACCGGTTTTGACAGGCTCAAACCAGACTCAAACTGGACCAGACTGCTTCAAAACAGTTTTGACTGGCTCAAACCCGACCAGACAGGCTGAAACTGGACGAGACCGGCTCAAACCGCTTTGGACGGGCTCAAACCAGACAAGACTGGCTCAACAAGATCAAAGCGGAACAGACCGGCTCAAACCGGATCAAACCAGACCAGAACCGCTGAAACTGGATCAAACCGGACCAGACCGGCTCAAACCAGTTTTCACCGGCTCAAACTCGACCAGAACGGCTGAATTGGGACGAGACTGCCTCAAACCAGTTTTGACCGACTCAAACCCGTCCAGACCGGCTAAAACTGGACCAGACTGGCTCAAACCGGTTTTGACCGGCTCAAAGCGGACTAGACCGGCTCTAACCGGTTATGACCGGCACAAACCGCACTCAAACCGGACCAGACCCTCTCAAACTGTTGTTGTCTGGATCAAATCGGACTCAAACCGGACCAGACCGACTCAAACCGGTTTTGACAGGCTCAAACCGGACTCAAACCGGACCAGACTGCTTCAAACCCGTTTTGACCGGCTCAAACCCGACCAGACCGGCTGAAACTGGACGAGACCGGCTCAAACCGCTTTGGACGGGCTCAAACCAGACAAGACTGGCTCAACCAGATCAAAGCGGAACAGACCGGCTCAAACCGGATCAAACCGGACCAGAACGGCTGAAACTGGATCAAACCGGACCAGACCGGCTCAAACCAGTATTCACCGGCTCAAACTCGACCAGACCGACTGAATTGGGACGAGACCGCCTCAAACCGGTTTTGACCGGCTCAAACCCGACCAGACCGTCTGAAACCGGACCAGACAGGCTCAAACCGGTTTTGACCGGCTCAAAGCGGTTTGGACTGGATCAAACCAGACTCGACCGGCCCAGACCAGCTGAAACTGGATGAAACCGGACCAGACCGGCCCAGAGCGGCTAAAATCGGGCCACAAACCTGTTTTGACCGGCTCAAACCAGACCAGACTGGCTCAAACCGGACCAGACTGGCTCAAACCGGTGTTGACCGGATGACACCGGGTCAAACAGGACCAGACCGGCTCACACCGGATCAAACCGGACAAGACAGGCCCAGACAGGCTGAAACCATATCAATCCTGACCAGACCAGCCCAGACCGGCTAAAACCGGGCCAGACCGGCTCAAACCGGTTTTGACCAGCTCACAAAAGCCCAGACTGGCTCTACCGGATCAAACCGGACCAGACCGGCTCCAATCAGTTTTGACCAGCTCAAATCGGACTCAACAGGACCAAACCGGCTCACACCAGTGTTGATTGTCTCGAACCAGACTCAAACCAGACCAGAACGACTCAAACCGGACCAAACAGGCTCAAACCGGATCAAAATGGACCAGACCAACTCCAACCGGGTTTGACCAGCTTAAACCGGACCAGAACGTCTCAAACCGGTTTTTACCGGTTCAAACCAGACCAGACCGGCTCAAACCAGACCAGACGGGCTCAAACCGGTTTTGACCGGCTCAAACCGGTTTCGACCGGCTCAAACCAGACCAGACAGGTTCAATCCGGTTTTGACCAGCTCAAACCGGTTTTGACCGGCCTGAACCAGTTTTGACTGGCTCAAACCAGACCAGAACGGCTCAAACCGGACGAGACCGGCTCAAACCGGTTTTGACCAGATGACACTGGATCAAACCGGACCAGACCGGTTCACACCGGATCAAACCAGACCAGACACTCCCAGACCAGATGAAACCGGACCAAGCCAGACCAGACCGGCACAGACCGGCTAAAACCGGGCCAGACCGGCTCAAACCGGTTTTTACCGGCTCAAACCAGACCAGACCGGTTCAAACCGGTTTTGACTGGCTCAATCCGGTTTTGACCGGCTCAAACCGGTTTTGACCGGCTCAAACCACACCAGACTGGCTAAAACCGGTTTTCACCAGCTCAAACCGGGTTTGACCTGATTAGACCGGATCAAACCAGACCAGACCGGCTCAGACAGGCTTGAATCTGTTTTGACTGGCTTCAACCAGACAAAACCTGCTCAAACCAATTTTGACAGGCTCAAACCAGAACAGACCGGCTCAAACAAGACCAGATCAGCTCAAATCGGTTTTGACCTGCTCAAACCACACCAGACCGGCTGAAACTGGTTTTGACTGGCGAAAACCGGTTTTGACTGGATGAGACCAGATAAACCGAATCAGACCGGCCCAGAACAGCTAAAATCAGATCAAACCAGACCAGACCGGCCCAGACCGCCTAAAACTGGGCCACAAATAGGTTTTGACAGTTTCAAAGCAGACCAGACTGCCTCATACCGGTTTTGACCGACCTGAGCCGGTTTTGACCGGCTCAAACCAGACCAGACCGGCTCAAACCGGTTTTGACTGGCTCAAAGCGGTTTTGACTGGATCAAACCAGACTCGACTGGCCCAGACCAGTTGACACCGGAAAAAAACG